>NC_142594.1:43317696-43618591 GCF_965207765.1 Zootoca vivipara | reverse complement strand
TTGACTGCGATTAGGGTTATTTTCCCCACCAAGTTATTATTATGCTGACAAGCTCTTTGTCAGTCATGAGGTTTCAGGGGGCACATTTCCTACTTGGGAGATGATTTTGAGGAAGACTGACCTACGCCGACCTACCAGCTGCCCACTTAAGAGCAGAAGCAGCAAGGCCTTCCTGCTTTGCAGTTACACCAGCCTTTTTTGTTTGAAGGAATCCGTTCTGCGGTTGGTAAACCAATCTTATTTTTATTTTATTCTATTTTGCAATAAGCTTTCCGCTTGTTGCGTCAAAGGACACACTGTGCAATCTAATTAAAATAAACTCGGGCAACCGGAGCGTTGCCTCAGATGATTCGGCTTTTTTTTGCATATCAGGATACATTTTCCTGAACCTCACCTGGGCTGGATCTACACTGACCTTTATAACGTTATTAGAAAGTTATTAGATATATCATTCTGAAACAGTGCTTTTTTTCTTAAAAAATGTTTAGGGGTTGTTATGTACTGAGCTGAATCCTAGAACAATAGGATTCAGAATCAGCGGGAGCTACCCAATCCAACTCCAGGTGGAAGTGAATCCGCAACCTGATTGGCCTGCTGGAGCAGCCAATCAGGCGGCTGGCAGAAGTGAATCTGCTACCTGATTGGCCTGTAGGAGCAGCCAATCAGGCTGCAGGCAGAAGTCAATCCATAATATAATTGGCCCACAGGTGTAGCCCTGAAGTAGCCAATCACGCAAGGCCCATTGTGTAAATAATGTATATAAGCAGATGGTTTGGGGAAAAGAGCCATTCGTCTTCTCTTCTCCTCCTTGATGACTATGAGCTGAATAAAGAGCATGAAATTCACTCTTGACTCAGAGTATATTTCACTGGCGACGAAGGTGGGATCCTGCTGAGCTGACCGCCACCACGCACTGCACCGCAGCACCGCCACCTGCTGCACCGCTGCATCGCACCGTGCATCCAGGCTTCAGCTCCAGGACCCAAGGAACCCAGAATGGCAACTGACAGCAGCTTCTCACCATTCAAACCAGCATCAGGAGACTGGGAAGGGTACGCCGCCCGTTTCAACTTCCTCCTGCAAGCGAAAGAAGTCACCAACGATGCCATGAAGAGGGCGACATTCTTCAGCGTCTGTGGAGAGGAGACGTTTGAAATCGCCCGGGCTCTCCTTGCACCTAGAGATGTCGCTACCGTCTCTTACAAAACAATAATGGAACGGCTGAAGGAGCACTTCTCACCACAGCCCTCGGTGGTAGCTTGCCGAAATGCCTTCTACGCAAAGCGGCAAGCCCCGGGGGAAACCATAACTGGGTTTGTGACCTCCCTCCGCCAAGCCGCCCGGTTATGCAACTTCTCAGAATTGGAGAACATGCTTCGTGACCGCCTCGTCGGTGGCCTGAGGGACGAGATGTTGCAACGACGCCTCTACGCCAAAAAAGACCTCACGTTCCAGATTGCTCTGGAGGAAGCCCTGGCAACCGAAGCCGCCGAGAGGTCAACGCAAGAGGCACGACCGGCCCCGCCATCCCAACCGAGGGTCTACCACGAAGACCTCACCGACGAATCCGAATCTGACAGGGAGGAAGTACACCGAGTACAGCGGCGCACTCAAGCAGCACACACACCACAGCAGCCTCGACGAGAAGGAGGGAACTGTGCAAGCTGCGGGGAGAACCACGAGAGGAGGACCTGTCGTTTCCGCAACGCAGAGTGCAGGCAGTGCAGAAAATTGGGACACATCGCCCGGGTGTGTCGGGCTCGACTCACCCGTCGACAAGCATCAGATGACCGACCCAGGAGCCCCAGGTCACACGGCACCATGCACCAAGGCAACTCGACGGAGATCACGGACTACCAGGTATTCCAGTTGCCCCATCCCAGCACAGAGAAAATTTATATAGAGGTACAGATAGAGGGAGCCCCATGCCGCATGGAGCTGGACACGGGTTCAACTCTATCCATAATCTCGGCCCGAACATTAAGGGAACTGTGCCCTAATGGGGGTCCCAAACTAAGGCCGGCCCCATTCACCCTCCGGGACTTCCAGAAACGTAAGGTCCCTACTATGGGGGTGGGGACCTTCAGGGTGCAATATCGAGGGCGAAAGCAACAATTGGACTTGCTGGTAGTTAAGGGCCCCTACGTTAGCTTACTGGGACTGGCATGGTTTGGACCTCTGGGGCTAGCCGTTACCGGGGTGAACCGCACTAGCTTACAAGTGGACGTGGACGCCATATGCAAAGAGTTCCCAGGGGTTTTCGATGGGGCATTGGGACGATATACAGGACCCCCCATTGCCCTACAGCTGGACCCCGCTGTACGACCCATCAGGCACAAGGCCCGCCGGGTCCCGTTCGCCCTGAAACCCCGCATAGACGAGGAATTGGACCGGCTCGTGGAGCAAGGAGTGCTGGAGCCGGTGCCCAACGCCCCCTGGGAAACTCCAATTGTCACACCCGTCAAGCCTAACGGTTCGGTCCGCATCTGTGCAGACTACAAATGCACCATAAACAAGGCTCTCACGGCCCATGCATACCCAGTGCCAGTGGTCAGCCATGTCCTCGCCACCCTGGCTGGGTCAAAAATCTTTGGCAAACTGGACTTGGCCCAAGCGTATCAACAGTTGCCTGTGGACGAAGCCACAGCAGAGGCTCAGACGATTGTGACGCACAGAGGGGCATTCAGAGTTAAGCGGCTGCAATTTGGCGTTAGCGTGGCACCAGGCATATTCCAGAATCTAATGGACTCTCTCCTTAAAGGGATTCCTGGCGTCACCCCCTTCTTCGATGATGTACTGATCGCCGGGCCCACACCAGAGGAATTTGAGGACCGCCTCCGCTCCGTCCTGCACCGTTTCCAGACGGCGGGCCTCAAGGTGAAGCGGGAAAAGTGTTTACTGGGAGTGCCGCAGGTGGACTTTCTGGGATTTAAGGTGGACGCAGAAGGGGTCCATCCAACCGGTGACAAGGTACGGGCCATTTGTGAGGCCCCAGCGCCCAAGAGCAAGCCCGAACTTCAGTCATTCTTGGGACTATTGAACTTTTACCATGCCTTCCTTCCCCATAAGGCAGCGGTAGCGGAGCCCCTACACAGACTCCTAGATAAAAGGGCCCCTTGGGTGTGGGGCCAGCGACAAAGGGCCGCATTCCAGGCAGTCAAGGACTTGCTCGTCTCGAACTCGGTCTTAGCACACTTCGACGAGAGGCTGCCAGTGGTGCTGGCATGCGACGCCTCTCCCTATGGCATCGGCGCTGTCCTGGGACACCAACTCCCGGATGGAAGAGAGGTGCCGGTGGCATACTTCTCCCAGACGCTTGCTGCAGCCGAACGAAACTACTCACAGATTGACAAGGAGGGTCTGGCAATCGTGAAGGGCGTAAAAAAATTCCATGATTTCTTGTACGGGCGGCCCTTTACCATAGTGACTGACCACAAGCCGTTGCTTGGCCTGTTTGCCCCTGAGAAGCAGACCCCCCAAGTGTTGTCTCCACGTGTCCTCAGGTGGTCAATTTTCCTTGCCGGCTACCAGTATGCACTAATCCACCGCCCTGGGAAGGCGATGGGCCACGCAGACGCCCTCAGCAGGCTACCACTACCAGAAACAGGCCCCGACCCAGCGCCTGCGCAAGAGGTTATGACCCTGGAGCTGCTTCCCGACCGACCCATTCAGGCACAAGAAGTTGCGCACCATTCCACAAATGATAGGGTCATCTCCCGGGTCCTGGACTGGGTGTGGCGAGGATGGCCCAGCAGCAGCCCCGGGCCAGAATTCGCTGGCTACACAAACCGCAAACATGAACTGTCGGCCCACAAGGGGTGCCTGTTATGGGGAAGCAGGGTCGTTGTTCCCCAGCCCCTCCGCAAAAGGGTCCTCACAGCCCTACACGAGACACACCCAGGGGTAGTGAGGATGAAGGCCCTTGCCAGGAGTTATGTGTGGTGGCCGGGGATTGACAGAGAGATAGAGGCCTGGGTCCAACACTGCCAGACCTGCCAAGAATCCCGCCCGGATCCCCCAAGGGCCCCAGTCCAGCCCTGGGAGTCCGCCCGACATCCATGGTCACGCTTGCACGTGGACTTCGCTGGCCCCTTCCAGGGAAAAACATTCTTCATAGTGGTGGATTCCTACACCAAATGGCTGGAGGTCGCACTGGTACCATCCACTTCTACGGCGGCAGCCATCCGGGTACTACGTAAGCTGTTTGCGACCCACGGGCTCCCTGACACCCTCGTCTCGGACAATGGAACCGCATTCACGTCAGAGGAGTTCCAGACCTTCACAGCGCAGAACGCCATCCGCCACATCCGCTCAGCACCATTCCACCCTGCCACCAATGGCCAAGCGGAGCGCATGGTGCGGACCACCAAGGACAGCCTCCGCCGCATGACACAAGGGGACTGGGAATACCGCCTTGCCGCATTTCTTCTAGCACAGCACAGCACCCCAAGCACAACGACGGGCCGGAGCCCAGCTGAATTACTAATGGGCCGGCGCCTTGCAACTAGACTGGACCGACTTCACCCCGACAGAGCTCAGGATGAGGTAGTGGTGGGGAAAGGCAGGAACCCCCGGACATTTGTGGCCCAGGACCCAGTGTATGCAAAGAATTTTGGGGCAGGCCCAGCATGGGTACCCGCCACAGTCACCAAGGTGACCGGTCCCGTGTCGTACGAGGTACTAACGGAAGGGGGGCGATGTTGGCGCCGCCACTGCGACCAGCTACGGCGACGATTCCCAGGAGGAACCCGGGAGGAGAGCGGGACAGAGGGGTCCCAAGGGGACAGCAGGGCAGTGAGGCCTGTAGAGCGAGAGGGGTGGGCAGGGGAAGCAGAAGCAGTAGGCACAGAGGGGCGCCCCGAGGCTGGAAGGACACCGGAACCAGAGCTACAACCTAGTGGTTCAGTGGCGCCAGACCAGACAGCCCTGGCACAGCCAGCAGCCTCGGAACACGAGCCAGAACCAGAACCCCTGACCAAGGAACACCCCAGGCCACAACGCACACGGAGGCGGCCAGCAGATCTTGGGGACTACGAATGCAACTTCCCGTGCAGGACTGGAACTTAGAGGGGAGGGGTGTTATGTACTGAGCTGAATCCTAGAACAATAGGATTCAGAATCAGCGGGAGCTACCCAATCCAACTCCAGGTGGAAGTGAATCCGCAACCTGATTGGCCTGCTGGAGCAGCCAATCAGGCGGCTGGCAGAAGTGAATCTGCTACCTGATTGGCCTGTAGGAGCAGCCAATCAGGCGGCTGGCAGAAGTCAATCCATAATATAATTGGCCCACAGGTGTAGCCCTGAAGTAGCCAATCACGCAAGGCCCATTGTGTAAATAATGTATATAAGCAGATGGTTTGGGGAAAAGAGCCATTCGTCTTCTCTTCTCCTCCTTGATGACTATGAGCTGAATAAAGAGCATGAAATTCACTCTTGACTCCGAGTATATTTCAGGGGTACTCTCATTTTCCTACTCGTATTGAAATATTGCCCTTCAATAAGGCAAACTTAGATTCACAAAAAAAAATAGGAGTATGCGTACCCCTGCATCCCCTCAGAGAAAAGCACTGGTTCTAAAATGTCGCAGGGCATACAGGTAAAACAAAAATGTTCCTTATCTGTTTCCTCCGTAACAACACAGTTTCCCTACTGCCTAGTTCCTGGTTGTTCTAGAGTCATGTTGTAATAACACATTACTGTATTAACGTTACAAACAACATGTAATATGTTCAAATATGTTAGGATAACCGCTCCTTAACCCTTCCTTAAAGTTATAAACCATGAGTGTAGATCCACTCCAGAGCTCACCTAAACTGCCACAGACTTCCACCCTTCCCGAGGCCTGAAGTAGTTTCCTGAATTTCATACAATGTCAGAGAAGAGGACTCCTTACCTGAAGTCTTGGAGATCTGCTGCCTGTCACTGTTGACCAGGCAGGTTGCCAAACTTCTCAGACCAGGAGGCACCCTGGGAATTTTGAGGAAGTGCCATGGGCCCCAGTCACAAAAATGGCTGTATTAATTATTATTTTCACGTTCATCAGAATGTTATTGTGCTTTATTTTGTATTACTTGTTTTATTTAGCGTTATGAACTGAAGAAGCTCTAGTGAAACCTGATCAACATCCGGAGTTCAGGTCTTCAGATCCATCTTCGCTGAAGGACGGTGAGGAGGCACCTGCTTTTGACCGCTATCTCGTAGGACCTTGCTTCACAGCCCACATTGTGACCGTTCCTTCTTGTATGACTCTGCACATCCAGTTGTGAAATCGTTGCAGCACCTTTTGCGCTTTTGCACTGCACTAGGACACTACTATTAGTGGTAGAGTTGTACCATTGCAGCACTTTTGTGTTCATGCACTGCGCTAAAATGCCATCATTATTGGCAGAGTTGTGCCTTCGGTATACTGTTTGTTCATAGTTTCTCCAGGCTTTGATATGCATATTGCACTTTAATATGGTTTATTGAGTAAATTGTCTGTGGCATTTGCTAGCCGGTTTGGTGTTATGGTCTTGGTTTTGTTGAAGTTATTGTCATTACACCTGATGGTTGTTTGAGTATACTGTATTGGGAGGGTGGGTGGCATAACACATAACGGCAGACACATCTAAAAAAAAAAAAAAACCAGAAAAAGTGACAGGAATGCAGAACGGTATGCACCTGCCCCCCCCCCCTGAACTTGTGCATTTTTGAGGGGATATTTAGTGAGATATTTTGTGGGCAGCACAGGAGTTGTGAGTACAGGTGAACACCAGGTTTGTGGCTCCTGTTGTAGACAATGACTTATCTTAGAGTACTGGGCACAAGCTAACAAAATGAATTTCAGTAGGGACAAGTGTAAGGTTCTGCACTTAGGCAGGAAGAACCAGGTGCACAAATACAGGATGGGGGACACTTGGTTTACTCACAGTACATGTGAAAGGGATCTAAGGGTCTCGGTGGACCACAAGCTTAACCAGAGTCCACAGTGTGATGCAGCAGCAAAAGAAACTAATGCTATTCTAGGCCACATCAACAGAAGTATAGTGTCCAGATCAAATCATAGTGCCACTCTATTCTGACTTAGTCAGACCACACTTGGAATACTGTGTCCAATTCTGGGCACCAAAATTTAAGAAGGATGTTGACTATATATCTATAACTCTCTCTCTCTCTCTCTCTCTCTCTATATATATATATATATATAATGTGGTGCTACTGCCTGACTGTGTGGCCCTATACACGGGGAAGGGATGTAGCTCTGTGGTAGAGCATCTACGTTGGCCCAGGTTCAATCCTTGACGTCTCCAGGTAGGGAAGGGAGAGATTCTCCTCTTAGAGGTAAGGTCACATCCGCACCATATATTTAAAGTGCACTCACTCCCACCTGGAGATTCAAGTCCTCTCTCTGGCACCTGGAGGGTGCCAGGCGAATCTCGACTTCTTAGTTGACCCCAAGCTCAGCATGAATCAATAGTGTGATGCAGCAGCAGCAAAAAATCTAATGCTATTCTAGGCTGCAGCAATAAGAATAAGAATAAGAATAATTTATTATTTATACCCCGCCCATCTGACTGAGTTTTCCCAGCCACTCTGGGCGGCTTCCAACAGAACAGAACATTAAAATGCAATAATCTATTAAACATTAAAAGCTTTGCTAAACAGGGCTGCCTTCAGATGTCTTCTAAATGTCCGGTAGTTGTTTTTCTCTTTGGCATCTGGTGGGAGGGTGTTCCAGAGGGCGGGCGCCTCTACCGAGAGGGCCTCTGCCTGGTTCCCTGTAGCTTGGCTTCTCGTAGTGAGGAAACCTCCAGAAGGCCCTCAGCACTGGACCTCAGTGTCTGGGCAGAACAATAAGGGTGGAGACGCTCCTTCAGGTATACTGGACCGAGGCCGTTTAGGGCTTTAAAGGTCAGCACTAACACTTTGAATTGTGCTCGGAAACATACTGGGAGCCAATGTAGCAGGGCCGGCTCTAGGTATAGTTCCGGTGGCACGGGGTGCCAGGGTGCCGGCCAGCAGGAAGCCATGCTGCACGCTGCAGGAGGGGGGGGGCGCCGGAGCGATTGTGCGCCTCAGCGCCAGGGCGCCTGACCTGCTCGAGACTGCCCTGCAATGTAGGTCTTTCAAGACCGGTGTTATGTGGTCTCGGCGGCCGCTCCCAGTCACCAGTCTTGCTGCCACTTTCTGGATTAATTGTAGTTTCCGGGTCACCTTCAAAGGTCCAGATGAAGGGATGTAACAGTACCACTCTATTCTGCCTTGGTTGGAGCACATCTGGAGTACTGTGTCCAGTTGTGGGCACCAAAATTTAAGAAGGATATACACAAGTTGGGACATGTGCAGAGGAGGGCAACGAGGATGATCAAGGGTCTGGAAACCAAGCCTTATGAGGAAAGGATGAAGGAGCTGAGTATGTTTAACTTGGAAAAGAGGAGACTGAGAGGAGATACAAGGTGTGACTGGAAAGTTTGATGAAGGGTCACAGAAATCGGCCAGCGAGAAATATTCAAACATAGATGCCTTCAAAGAAGGCCCCCTCCGATACCATGCACAGTTGACAACTGTTGGAAACTTCTGGAGAATTCCTCTTTTCATACTGCTTTCAGTTCCCTTGTCAACAGCAGCTTGGACGTGTGAAATGTTGAGAAATCTGTGCCCTTTCAGTGCGGATTTCAGTTTTGGACAAAGAAAGAAATCCGGTGGAGCCAGATCGGGAGAATATGGTGGATAGGACAACTCAGTAACCTAAGTAACAATTTCATGCAGAATATGCAATTATTCCGCCATCATTTGAACGGACAAATGCCAATCCAACATCAGTAACTCACAAACTCTGTTGCCACGGTTTCCACCGTTCTGCTCATCGACTTTCTGGCAGACCGAAGGCCATCTTCAATGGTTTGCCGCCCTTTACAGAAACGCTTAAACCACTCATACAGTGTCTTTCAAGTTACAGCTTCATCTCCGTACACAACTGTGAGCATTTCGTGGGTTTCCTGTGCCGATTGTATGTGCAAATATTTCTCGCTGTCCGATTTCTGTGACCATCCACCGAACTTTCCGGTCACACCTTGTATCTTCAACTATCTTGAGGGCAATGGAGGATGGAGCAAGCTTGTTTTCTCCTGCTCCAGAGGCTAGGACCTAAAAAACCAATGGATTCAAGTTCCAAGAAAGGAGATTCCGACTAAACATAAAGAAGAACTTTCTGACAGTACCGGTAGGAGCTATTCAGCAGTGGAACAGACTCCTATGAGAGGTGGTGGACTCTCCTTTCTTGGGGGCGTTTAAACACAGGCTGAATGGCCACCTTTCATGTATGAGCGAATGGAGATTCCTGCATTGCAGGGGTTTCGACTAGATTACCCTTGGGGTCCCTTTCAACTCTGCAATTCTGTGATTCTATGATAGGTCAGCCCTGAAGGTCAGGCAACCCTCATCTTTATTGTTGTACTTTCACAGGACTAAACAAAAAGTCACGGAACAGATGGGCCTCTGCAGCATTTTTGACATTAGATCTCCTTTAATCATTTTCTACTTTAGTTAAGTGTCGCTAATGAGGTCATGTTTGCATGTTGTCCTTTGATCTGGTTTTCCCCATCCATTCAACTTTATTCATTCCAACGCTCATATCTTCAAAAAAAAAAAAAAAAAACCCACCCCCTTTTCTTCTTGCAGGAATATCTTTACTGTATAACTAACTAAAGTTCTTATCTAAGGCATTGTTCTTCCTTTAACTCCTGCTGAGATACACTGACATTGATCCCTGGATGCTGAGAGCAGGAGAAGGAAGGCAAAAGATCACTAGGACAAAGTTGAATCAACCCCTTATTTTTCATCAATATCTCTGAGAATTGGTATATACAGTGCCAGATATTCCTAAATCCTGTATAACAAATATAGTTATAAAGGTGATATTTCCCTTTCTCCCATTACAGTGGATAAGAGCAGTTTGGGTGGTAGCTACAGCAAAATACACTACTGCAATCTTGCAGGCTTTCTTGTATATAATTCTCTTTTAACCAAGTCATTTCTTTATTTTTCGGTATTAACTGGTAAGGACAGGGTGTGGGAGAAAGCAGAGAGCAATCAATATATGCTTTAAAAAAATCTATTTCTTGTTTTCCAGTGCCTATGCTATCAGTAGGAGGAAAAAAACCCCACAAAAGTTTTCTGAAGCCATCTAACCAACCTTCACAAGGTTAGTGTGGGTTTTACAAAACAGCTGGTTGTACAGTGGTACCTCTGGTTAAGAACTTAATTTTGTTCCAGAGATCCGTTCTTAACCTGAAACTGTTCTTAACCTGAGGTACCACTTTAACTAATGGGGCCTCCTGCTGCTGCCGTGCCGCCGGAGCACGATTTCTGTTCTCATCCTGAAGCAAAGTTCTTAACCTGAGGCACTATTTCTTAAGTTCATTATAAATAGTGCCTCAGGTTAAGAACTTTGCTTCAGGATGAGAACAGAAGCCTATTCAGCATAAGGGGAAATCCCTTAAAAAAAGGGATAACTTGGCAGCTATGCAAGGTACCACTGTATCTGAAAAATATCTATGTGGGTGTATATATATAGATATAGATAAATATATACTGTATATAAAATCAGACCTGGATGTTCTGCACATGTAGGTGAGATTGTCTGAGGCTGAGGCAGGGTGGTTCACATTGTATATAGATTGTCTGTGCACAGGAGTCAACTCCTGGGGGGTCAGAGGTCTTCGCCCCCACCATAAAATATTTGAGGCCCCTCCCCAAGTTGATAGACATTGCCATTCAAATGGTGTGTGCGTGCCGTGTCATGTGATCAATTATGTAGGGCCTGGCTTACCTGCTCCCCCCATATTTTATTCAAGTTGGCACCACTTTTGTCTGTGTTACGCTCAGTGTGTTAATAGCTTTTAAGTAAAAGTAATTTTTATTCCCCACCTCCACCCCCGCCATTCCTTAACATCACCATCAGCACAGATGGAAATTAGGTGTTTGCCTTTTGGCTCTTATTTGATACATCTCATCAATATGAAGAACATGGAGATATTTCTATTTTGCTATCAGATTTAAGGACCAAATCATTTGCATAGGGGGCAGGGGAAAGCTCTGGTTGAATCCAATGGAAGTTTTTATTCCTATGCAAATTGCCAGCATGCTCCATGCTCCCCCCTGTCCAAATCAGGACCACAGCAGGAGATTGTGGCTGCACACTTATCTGGGGGGGGGGGGGTAAGTCCCCCTACTGAATTCAATGGGTCTTATGTCAGCTTCTGTAGGAAAACAGCCACGCAGTCTGTTTTTAAGCATGTTTACCTAGAAAGAAGGGACCCAGGTGGCGCTGTGGGTTAAACCATTGAGCCTAGGGCTTGCTGATCAGAAGGTCGGTGGTTCGAATCCCTGTGACAGGGTGAGCTCCCGTTGCTCGGTCCCAGCTCCTGCCATCCTAGCAGTTCGAAAGCATGTCAAAATGCAAGTAGATAAATAGGAACCACTACAGCGGGAAGGTAAACGGTGTTTCCGTGTGCTGCTCTGGTTCGCCAGAATTGGCTTTGTCATGCTGGCCACATGACCTGGAAGCTATACGCCGGCTCCCTCGGCCAATAATGCGAGATGAGCGCGCAACCCCAGAGTCGGTCACGACTGGACCTAATGGTCAGGGGTCCCTTTACCTTTACCTTTACCTTTACCCAGAAAGAAATCTGGGTAAGGGTTGCCATATCTTGTAGAGCAAAAAAGGACAGCTCGAGCTGCTGCCTGCCCGAGCCACGGAAAGCGGCATGTGGGTGCGTGGAGCTGCCGCAACGCCTGCATGCCTCAGACATTTCCTTTAAAACCCAGACATTTCCTTTAAAGTGTAAAAACCTGCCCAGATGGACATATTGGCTCCACAAAAGAGGACATGTCCTGGTTTCCCCAGACATATGGCAACGTTAACTTATCGGCAGTGAATTTGCTTAGGATTGGCATGTTTACTGGGAAGTCAACCCTGGGGAGTTCAAGGCAGCTTGTTTCCAACTTTGTGAGCCTGGGATCGCCGCCTTCTCCATTTCCAAAGGGAGCAGATGCAAATTGGGTCAGTATCCTGATCTGCTTAGGTAGCAAGGCCAGAGCATGCATCTCTCGGTGCAGCCACGATTCCAGAGAGAACTGCCTTTTCTGAGGCCTGGAAGGCAGAATGCCATGACAGCATAAGCCAACTTAATCCTGTTTAAGAAAGAAAGAATAACTCGAGGATTCACATTGGTTAGATGGGATATTCAGGGGCTTTGCTCTGGTTACACTGTGCTCTGTCAACATCTATTGATTCCAAGTGGCTGTTAAGATTTTCCTCACCGTCTCCTTAAATTAAATTAGCCTTGCTTTGTTTAACACGCTTTGGAATCCAGGACTGTTATTTGAGATATAGCATGTGAGTGTTTGTGTTTTAGAAAAGGGTAAATGATTGCTCCAGCCTTGGCTGTTCCCAAAACCCACAAGCTCGAGTAGCCTTTCCCCCAAATTGTAGCAGGGTATACAAACCTTTCTGGGCCTGTAGGCAGATTTACAAATGGGAAAAACTGCCATGGGCCACACACCACACTTACACTGCAGCCAAGCACACTTCACAGCTGTGTTTTGTTGAATACAACAGAATGCTGGTTTAAAGCCTAATTTCAGCAGGAGGAAGGAAGAGAGACAATGCCGGCCTCTAGGAGCGCATGTGCTCCTGCAGGCAAATAATTACGATTATTTCAGCTATGCAGTGCTTCCCATGAGGCATCCTGAAGCAATTTACAACTTATTCATTTGTTTCATAAAGTTTATAAATCACTTGATTGTTTTTCTTTAAAAAAAGCCCTAAAGCAGTTTACAAAAAGAATAAGGCAATACAATTTTTAAAAAATTGAGCTCAGCAATAAACTAAAAAGAAGATTAAAGTACATCTCAAGATTCTACATCTCTGGGTAGGGTTTGTCTAAACAAAAATGTTCTTAGCAGGTTCCAAAAAGATTACAGTGAAGGCACCTGCCTGGTATCAATAAGCAGGGAGTTCCAAAGGTGCCGCTACACTAAAAGATCAATTTCCTGCCAATGTGGAATGGATAGATCTCAGTTGGATGTAAAAACAATGATTCAAAAGCAAGGCCGGTACCAACGGGAATAAAGATTTTGTTGAAAATAGAATGTCTTTAGCAGGCAACAGAGAAGGCGCCTGTTTGATATGCAGTGTGTGTGGGGGGGGGGGGCGAGTTCCGCAAGATAGATGCCACCACGCTAAAGACCCTCTCCTGCAGAACTTACTGTATATTCCTGCGTATAAGACTACTTTTTAACCCAGGAAAATCTTCTCAAAAGTCGGGGGTGGTAGTGGTTGGCTGGGAGTCATAGCTGCCAACCCTCCCTCTCTTTTTTTTGGCGGGAAACTCCCTTATTCCAAGCCACAGCTGTCAACTTTCCCTTTTTTTTGTGTGCTGGAAATTGCCTTATTCCAGCACTGTTTCCTGCTGCTATCCTGGATTTTTAAATGTACCATCGACTGTCCCCGGAACAGGTGAGGCTGCTGATCCCTTATTTTCAAATCCGAAAGTTGACAGCTGTGCTGGGAGTGAGTCAATCTGTCAGACATCCTGGTCCAAAGATGTATAAGGCCAGCTCCTTGAACCTAGCTTGGTAGCTAAATGGCAGTCAAGTGAGTTCTTTTCACAGCAGCACTGGTGAGCAGTCGAGCCGCTGCATTCCTCATGAGCTGCACCTTTTGAGCCAGCCCCATATAGAGCTTATCGACAAATGCATGATTGTGGTAAAGCTATCCCAGTCATTTCAGCTGCATAATATGGAGAGCAGTGAAGTGGTACATTTTGAAGTACAGCGGTACCTCTGGTTAGGAACGCTTCTGGTTATGAACTCCGTTAACCGGGAAGTAGCTGTTCCTGGTTGTGAACTTTGCCCCCCAGGATGCGAATGGAAATTGCGCGCTGGAGGCATGCGAGCAGCAGGAGGCCCCATTAGCGAAAGCGCGCTTCAGGATAAGAACGGTTTCAGCTTAAGAACGGACCTCCGTTAAAAGAATTAAGTTCGTAACCGGAGGTACCACTGTACATCCTTGAAGACCTCATCATGATAAAAGAGGCTCAGGGAAGGTTTGTGTTGGTATGTGCAGGTATGGTCCAATGCGCTCTATGTGGGGCTACCTTTGAAGATGACCCGGAAACTGCAATTAATCCAGAATGCGGCAGCTAGACTGGTGACTGGGAGCGGCCGCAGAGACCACATAACACCGGTCCTAAGAGATCTACATTGGCTCCCAGTACGTTTCCGAGCACAATTCAGAGTGTTGGTGCTGACCTTTAAAGCCCTAAACGGCCTCGGTCCTGTATACCTGAAGGAGCGTCTCCACCCCCATTGCTCAGCCCGGACACTGAGGTCCAGCGCTGAGGGCCTTCTGGCGGTTCCCTCACTGCGAGAAGCAAAGTTACAGGGAACCAGGCAGAGGGCCTTTTCGGTAGTGGTGTCTGCCCTGTGGAATGCCCTCCCATCAAATGTCAAAGAGAAAAACAACTACCTGACATTTAGAAAACACCTAAAGGGAGCCCTGTTTAGGGAAGTTTTTAATCTGTGATATTTTAATGTATTTTGGTATTTGTTGAAAGCCCCCCAGACTGGCTGGGGAAACCCAGCCAGATGGGCGGGGTATAAATAATTAATAATAATAATAATAATAATAATAATAATAATAATAATAATAATTTTGCATCTTAGCAAAATGAAACTTGGGTATTAGTGGGGTCTTGTTGATCTCTTCAAGCCATTGACTGGGTGCTGGCAGTCCAGGGATGAGCATACATGCTAGAAGTCGCTCACAGCATGGTATCTTACTGAGATAATGTGTTTTTAAAAAGCTCCCTCCTTTGCCAGTTTGAGATTCCAAACCTCGCCAGCCTCTCCTCGTGCGTCTCTCATTGATTTCAATCTGTCCCACATAACTGCAGCACGCTGGGCTGCCCATAAATTTCCATTAAACAGAATCATGTGTATTAAGTTGTAAATATGAATAAAAGGGATTTAAATAAGTAGATTGCACAGCTATATTAAGCCGCCATTCGGTTTGCCAACTTTATATTAAAAGCATATTTTCTTGCAACAATCGAGATGTTAGATGTGCAAAATAAATAGGCCCTAGCTGGGTTTTTTCTTGTTGAATTAATATTAATGTTTGCTTTTCTTTATTGCCACATTTCCCAGCTGCATCAAATGCTGGCAGGGTTGCTAGGATAATATGTCTGAACTGGTATAGGAGGTTATTGTAAATAACCTCTCACTAGTTTTACCAGTGACAAGCAAAAACCACTACGGAGTACAGTGGTACCTCGGCTTTCGAACGTCTCCATTGACAAATATTTTGGTTTTCGAACTCTGTAAACCCAAAAGTAAATGCTTCAGTTTTCGAACTCGCCTCGGAAGTTGAACATGTCACACGGCTTCTGTACTGAGTTTTCCGTATACTGTACAGTTTTCCGTATTGAGGCTTCCATACTGAGTTTTTGGTTTTTGAACGTTTTGGAACTTGAACGGTCTTCCGGAATGAATTGCATTCGAAAACCGAGGTACCATTATACATTGCACTACCTAGTTGCAATTTCTTTCTTGGGGAGGAGTGGAAGAGGAGGAGCTCAGGCATGCACAGCGGGGCATGTAAATTTACTTTATTCAATTTTGCCCTGCCCTTATTTGATAGCACTATTGATTTTCATGACAACCTTGTGAGGTAGGTGTAGCTGAAAGATTGTTACTGGTTTGAAACCTTACCTTTAAACTGCTATGATATCACTTTAAACAGTTGTGGCTCCCCCCCCCCCTGCCCCACCCGGGGGGAAAAAAAGATTCTGGGAGTTGTGGGTTTTTGTTTTAAGGATGCTGAGATTTGCTAGGAGACCCACAGAGCTACACTTTCCAGAGTGGTTTAACAATCAATCCCCCTCCCAGGGAACTCTGGGAATTATAGCTCTGGGAGAGGAATAGGGGTATTTTAACAACTCGCAGCACCCTTAGCAGACAACAGCTCCCAGAATGCTTTGGGGTCCCGGATGCCCACAAGCAGCAGCAGACAACGTTTTGGTCTGGAGGCACCTATACATGCTTTCCAGCAGGTGAGCCCCTGTTGGTTATCAGGAGGGGTGGGGGTTGAGGCTCTGGTGAGATTGGTGCCTACACTATGTCCTCAAGGAAATGCAGCTCTTGGGCTTAAGGAAAAGTTCCCCACTCCTGCTTTACAACAAAATCCAGGCCAGAGGTCTGACTTCATACAAACTAGCTTACAAAAATCAGCAGAGCTCTTTCTGATTTTTTGGGGGGTGGTGGTCTAACCCAGCGTTTCTCAACCGCTGTTCCGCGGCACACTAGTGTGCCACGAGACGCTGACTGGTGTGCCGCGACGTGCGGCGACGAGAAGGGCGATTTGCATTGTCACGTGCCTGGCGGCCGCCAATAGACATCACTAACCCACCGGAAAGCAATATTTCTCCTCCTCTTTCCCAAAGCTCAGTGCAAACGAGCCTGGCGGCCGCCAACACACAGGACTGACCCGCCGGAAAGCAATATTTGGCAAGTGTTTCTTACAGTCATAATTATAATATAGGGCGGCACAGAGTTAATTTTTTTAACTTTTTAAATGGTGGTGTGCCTCGGGATTTTTTTCACGGAACAAGTGTGCCGTGGCCCAAAAAAGGTTGAGAAACACTGGTCTAACCTAGTTTATTTGAGAAGCCAATCAGATTCCAGCCTAGGAGAAGTCACCCCATCTCTAAGGACAGTAAGACCATTGTACAAACTCTAAATAAATTCACCTGTGTTTTATTCAGAATGGTTTTCACTTTACACGGTTATCTTCCCTGCCCTCAAGAGGCACAGAAACCACAACTCTTCTCATAAAAAAATGGAAATAAGAAGAAAAGGTCCCCATGCTCCCATATCTCCCATACTGGAAACTGGGATGGCTCTGCATCTGACTCCAAACTTATATAGCAAATATCCAGAATCCTGCAAAAAGAAACCTTCTTGCAATTTGCAATCAGCTCCTCAGTGAATTCAGTGAGCTCCTGCTTAGTATCTAGCAAAACAGTTGAAATCCTGTTAATCCAGGCATTTGGGGACTGAAATATAGTGTTTCCGGCAACCTTGTAATTATTCACTGTGAGGGTAGGTGATTATTTTACATGTTTTTATATTGGTATTTTTAAAAGTTTCCAATTGTTTTTAAATGTTTACACACACACGCACACACACTATTGTTTTATCACTTTTGTTTTTTCCACCCCAGGCTCCTTTGGGAGGAAGCGTAGGATATAAATGAAATAAACAGCTGTTGGGAAAGCTCAGTTGGTAGAGCATGAGACTCTTAATCTTAGGATCGTAGGTTCGAAACCTGCAATGGGCAAAAGATTCCTAGATGACCTTCGTGGCCCCTTCCCACTCTACGATTCTATGATTCTATGATGAAACAGTGTTTGTGGCAAGCTGCTCTGAGGGCAAAACAACACATGAGGGCAGCAGAGAGCAGCAAAACAAACCTCGGGGGGGGGGGGGAATAAGAAAGAAAACTTCAAAGACTGTGGAATATCAGAGAAGTCCTTGTACACTGTGCACTGTTGTCTACACAGTCCATTGCCTTCACATGAGATGGCTTTGCATGAAGAGAAGAAGGTTAATTATTTACTCTTTGGGGGGCAAGGCATATGACCGGTCTTTTCCATTGGCCTCTGTGCAAACGGATAAGCGTTCTCCATTCATACGTTGCACGGTTACTGATTCCTGCAGCTCATGAAGACTTCAACAGCAGGACAGAATCACAGGAAACTCGCTTGCACAGATTCACCCTGTACATTTAAAGCCAACCCAATGCACACTTAGAACATCGCTTTCTCCCAAACTATTCCAGGAACTGTAGTTTGCTTGACGCGCTGGGAATTGTAATTCTGAGAGGGGGAACCTGCAATTCCCAGGATTCTTTGGGGGAACTCATGTGTTTTTTAAATGAACGTGTTTTAAACGTAAGGTGTTGTCACAGAGTGCGCCGGTCAGTAAATCCCAGTTAACTCTTTATTACCAAAAACACGGTCTCCACAGACTTGGCTGAGTGTCAGGCCTCATGAGCTCAGCAGCTCTTTCCCTGTGGGCCCTCCTCCATGAAATCAGTTGCCAAGACTGGAAGCCTCTGCCTCCCCACAGCCAGCCAAGTCCCATCCTCTCCAGCGCTTTCCCCAAGCGATCGGAGACTGCGCCTGCCGCATTTACTAGGGCAAAATGTGCATGTGAATGCATATAAATTAGTGAAAGCAGCATAGACAAATGTGCCTATTCGGACGAATGCTGAGAAGCACAGCTGGATTTTCACGGGAACCTTTTTGTAAATGTTGAAATGTGGAGAAGCGAATTTAAGATGGGGTGGGGGGAAGGAGAGAAACCGAACCTGTCATATTCGCTGATCCGTCACAAGATCACTTCTCAGGGGAAAAGTGAGACCCATAGACAGAGGTGTGCAATAAGATAACAGAACTCTGGGAATTGATCTGTGCCACCTAGGCAGCTCCCTGTCTCCCGGAAAGTAACCGTGTGCTTCAGAAAAACTCCCCAACCCCATTCCTATTGATCCACGTAAGGAATAATGGCCAGGCGTGACACATCAGCAGAATTAATCCAATCTCGCTCTCCTCAATTCCATCATCACCCTGTCTTGCCCTCAAGTGAAAAGTATAGATTTCTTTTACCAATCGGCTCATTCATTTACTAGTGTGACAGTGACCTACTTTTGCTCTCTTCCCAATAGAAAGGAATATGAGAATCAAAACATCGGCCCAAACCGTCCCCGAGTGCATTATTTAAAACGCTGCCAAAGGTTACGAGATTCACCCCGTGACATGTTAAATGTTTAGGGATTGCAGGATGCGGTTTTCAGACCTGGGGAGGCAGCTGCGAGCGCGATCCAAGATGCGAGAGCGGGGCTACATATCCTTCACTGCTTTTCATGCTTTCGATCCCCATCCTGGTGATTTTGCCCTTGGAGAAACAGCAGCGCTTGAACTTACAGCAGTCTGCAAAAATAACTGCTCCCCTGATGTTTCTCCCCTCTCTTCCCTTCCTCCACCCTAAGAACCCCCCCCCCAAAGCCTCCTCTGCCTTCCCCACCCTCCGCTGCTCCTTTGGCCACTGCAGGAGAAAATGATGATCAATTGTACTGGGTGCAGATACTTACTGCTATGAAACAGCCCCCTCCTCGCTCCAGGGAGGTGGTCAAAGAGGTTACTATAAAAGCGAACACATTATTGCCTTTGAGTCATAAAAACGTGTCTTGGGCAGTTATTGCGAGAGCAGGCACAAGGCAACCATCAAACAGAAATGAAGCTTAAGGCAGCATTCTGCAATGATGATGATGACAGGGCAGTGCATCACAAAAAAAAAAGATTTTATTTTATTTTTTGGAAGAAGATCCATTAAAAATCTGTAAGTCACTTTGTCATAGGAACACAGGGTCGTATTCTACTTACGACCTTAGGGTGAAGGGCGGGTAATAAATTAGAATAACAAATCGAGTAGACCCGTTAAAATGAACAACACTGTTAGTCATGTCAACATGTGACCCCCCCCCCCATCAGTAGTGCTTTCAGAGGCAAGGGAGAAAGTCATCTAAAGCATAACCCTCAATTGTAATGAATAAATTGGGACATCCCGTTTTTGAGCGCCGTGATCTTGCATGGGTTATGTGACTCGTGGGAGCATGGCTGGGAAGATGCACGTACCAGTTTTCAGTCTGAACATGTTAGAGGGTCTGCTAAAGGGCTCTGCTCCATTGTCTCATCCCCTCTTCCTCCTCCCTTTCAGAGTCCTCTTCCTTAAAGGCAGGCACCCCCAAACTTCGCCCCCCAGGTGTTTTGGACTACAATTCCCATCTTCCCCAACCACTGGTCCTGTTAGCTAGGGATCTTGGGAGTTGTAGGCCAAAACATCTGGAGGGCCGCAGTTTGGGGATGCCTGCTCAAAGGTCTCATACTTCTGCTCTGAATCAGAGCACACAAATGTGCAAGGTGGAGGCCTCTGAGGCATGTTCAGCATTGCCCCATGTGAACATGGCTTCATATTACAGAAGAGGGTGGGGAATTGTGGGCAAGTTGTCTTTATGCTCATCTGGGCATTAATGAATTTTGAGGGTCCCAAAGGAGTCCCCAGATTCCTTGGAACCCAGTTCAACATTCAGGTTGAAAAATCTAGGGTGGCGGCTTATGCATTGTAAAAAAAAAAGGAGAATGCTGATTTGCATGAAAATTGCAAATGGTAATTCATACGTTGGGACGCACATTTATGAATAATTGCTGTCATTTAAATAGAATCACAATACATCTTGCTCCAGCTGGGGTAAAGACCTGCACGCTCAGATGCTAAAAACTGTTGATAGGCAAGTTCAAGGTTTCCAGTTGCTCTGATCATAGGTGCCAACTCCCAGATTGAAAAATCCGGTATCGGCAGCGGTGCGGCCCCAGAAGTCGCGCTGCGGCCATTTTGGAACTGGGCAGAGCAGCACCGGAAGTCGCTTCTACGCATGCTCTGCCCATTTCCAAAATGGCCGCAGCACCAGAAATCACTTCTGGGCATGTCCAGAGACTCCGGCCATGCGCAGAAGGAGCCTCCCCGGGCCGGTAAGAATCCAGGGGATTTACGGGGTTTTTAAAAACCCGGGCTGCCAGAGGGAAACAGCTGGAAAAACGGGGATTTCCTGGGGAATACGGGAGACTTGGCAGCTATGGCTCTGACATTTGCACTGGAAAATATGGGATGCCTTCAAACAGAGGACCGACAGCTCTTCAAAACAGAGGGCAGAAAAGTAGGGTCCATGGCCACCCTGGAACAAACATGGCACTAGGTCACAGCAGAACTACCTCAGGAAATGCTAGGGAATGGAAACTGTTGACAAGGAAGTCTTGGGACGCATGGAAGTCCTTGTTATAGGAAGCTTTACCAAAGTCCCACAAGCAGTGCCCTCGGCTGCACAGCCTTCTTCCATATAATCTGATTATTTAAAAGAGTTTTCTGGGACTGGAATAACACACAAAAAAAGCAGTGTAGGAGTTTCGGTGGATGGACTCCATTCATCAATGACTTATAGCCGGCATGGAAAAATACATATCACAGCTGTCCACACAAACAACAAGAAGAAGTGTTGAGTCAGAAATACGACCAATGCCGGGAGATAGTGGCCACCTTTGCTACATTTATCCCTTTATCTGAAATCAGTTATTTTATCTGTAGGTTTCAGGCGCATGGCTGGTGTTTTTTTCTAATCCACATATTGTTGCACTGACTGCCTTGGGGCGAGTGAGAATTTGCCAGCTCAGCAAATTCTATAAACACGAACTGCTTCTCCTCAGCCTCACCGGCTTCAATGGGTTCCCACCAGCTAAGTTGGTCTCGGACTGCATGCTGGATTTTAATGTCAAACACATGTGCAGGCCTTGACTCACTGTCCCATTGTCATGCCGAGAGAAGTCCTTTGATTTTCTCCGTTCCAAGCCCCACAATAGTTAGGATTTCTTCTTGAAAGTCTCTTGAGTCATTCAGTTTCACTCAAAATGTAACATTCATTTAGGAAAAGGAATTATTATGGGAGGGGAAACCGCAACCAGGGCTGCTTTGTTGTTGTTTACTCCCTGCGCATAGTTACATAGCATCGCTTGAAGAGCGTCTGCCGCTCTCCCTAATACCTCAGAAACCAAAACAAAGCAGGAAGAGAAGAGAGACATGCACTTCAATTGGAGGACTTTTCAAGAAAGACTGCTGACCTCAGTTGCCAGTTGGTTAATTACAAGCTTATAAAAATATTGTGGAGCCACTTCTCCAAGGGGAAGCCAAGGCTTCTTAAGATCAGGCTTTGACTGTCTGTTGCTTCCAAAGCGTTCGTGAAGTACCCTAAAACCAAGCTGTTTCGGATTCAAGACTTTAGAAATGTCTGAGACAAGAGCTGATCTCCGGGATGCTCAGATATTTTATTGGGTCCACTTTCTGAAGTGAAGCAACGTGATTCACACTTCCCAGGCTGCTACTGTTCAGAACACTGCTGTCCTTCATTTCTTGCACTTCTTCAAATTTTGCAATACATTCCTCAGCTCAAAAAACTACAAGATGCACCTAAAAGTGTGCATTTTAGGTTAAAGTGGATTTGTATACATTTTAGGATAAAATATGTACAGGATGCTTGTCGTTGTTGTTGTTGTTGTTTAGTCGTTTAGTCGTGTCCGACTCTTCGTGACCCCATGGACCATAGCACGCCAGGCACTCCTGTCTTGCACTGCCTCCCGCAGTTTGGTCAAACTCATGTTCGTAGCTTCGAGAACACTGTCCAACCATCTTGTCCTCTGTCGTCCCCTTCTCCTAGTGCCCTCAATCTTTCCCAACATCAGGGTCTTTTCCACCTCTTCTCATGAGGTGGCCAAAGTATTGGAGCCTCAGCTTCACGATCTGTCCTTCCAGGGAGCACTCAGGGCTGATTTCCTTCAGAATGGATAGGCTTGATCTTCTTGCAGTCCATGGGACTCTCAAGAGTCTCCTCCAGCACCATAATTCAAAAGCATCAATTCTTCGGCGATCAGCCTTCTTTATGGTCCAGCTCTCACTTCCATACATCACGACTGGGAAAGCCATAGCTTTAACTATACGGACCTTTGTCGGCAAGGTGATGTCTCTGCTTTTTAAGATGCTGTCTAGGTTTGTCATTGCTTTTCTCCCAAGAAGCAGGCGTCTTTTAATTTCGTGACTGCTGTCACCATCTGCAGTGATCAAGGAGCCCAAGAAAGTAAAATCTCCCACTGCCTCCAGGATGCTTATCTTAGGATAAAACACACACAAAAATGCATATTCTGTTGAGGGGGGGGGGGAAGTCCCCAAAACAATTTTTCAAGTACTTTGAAAAGAATGATGGCATCAGTTGATGCTGATTGACATTTGGCATGTGTCATCCTTTGAACCTATGTTGGAAGTGTCAAGAGAAGGAAGGCACCTTTCTTCCACGTGTGGTGGACCTGCAAATAGGCTAAATGATTTTGAGAGACAATATTGAATTGAAGAAGATGTTGAAGACGACATTTCCCCAAAAGACCGGAAGCCTTTCTTCTAGGAATAATGGAATTGGATATCCCTAAGAAGCTACTTAATTTATTCCTGTATGTGATGAGAGCAGGAAGAGTAGGTAAAGGTAAATGTACCCCTGACCATAAGGTCCAGTCGCGGACAACTCTGGGGTCGCAGCACTCATCTTGCTTTATTGGCCAAGGGAGCCGGCGTTTGTCCTCAGACAGCTTCTGGGCCATGTGGCCAGCATGACTAAGCCGCTTCTGGTGAACCAGAGCAGTGGACGGAAATGCCGTTTACCTTCCTGCCAGAGCGGTACCTATTTATCTACTGGCACTTTGATGTGCTTTCAAACTGCTAGGTTGGCAGGAGCTGGGGCCGAGCAACGGGAGCTCACCCCGTCGTGGGGATTCAAACAGCCGACCTTCTGATCGGCAAGCCCTAGGCTCAGTGGTTTAGACCACAGCGCTACCCGCGTCCCTATAGCAAGAGTAACATATGCGCAAAATTGGAAAGACAAAGATATACAGTACCAACCAAGGAAGACTGGCTAAAGAAACTGACAAGAGTATGTGGTGTTGTCAAGTTTGACCACAGAAATCAGGGACCTGGAGGAATCTATGTTTAGAGAAGAATGGAAACCCTTCGCGGAATATTTGAAGAAACATAATAATAGTCAGATTAACACGCAAGTAGGATCTGAACTGTAATCAGCAGTAAAACAATTTAGATATTAAGTTAGGATGAAGAGGCATGTCAGGTATAATACACAGCACGATAAGGGGAAACAAGGAAACCATGGAGGGGAAGTTTACATTTGTTAAAAATATTGGGGGGGGGAATAAACTTTTGAAAATCAAAACAAAATTGTTTTTAAAAAAGGACTAAGAATGAAACATGCTAAGCTGCTATGGTGAAAAAGAAATAGCAGCCAACTGCTAGTGTCAGTGTGGCTTACCAGGAAGGAGAGAGGGAGCAACTGGAATTCAGAACCATTACTGATTGCGTGGATGCGGAGCAAACAGAAAATAAATAAGAGTTCACACATAAATAAGGCCTATTTTTTGATGGGAGGGGTCTTGGTGGGCATCCAAATTGCCTACAGTCTCTAAATCGGGGCCTCCTCTTACCTAAGTCCTATGTCACATAAATGTAACATGCCAGGAGGCACCCAACAGAATTTGTTCCCTCTATCTCGCAATGGATGATTGTGATGATCTGCTGCCAATAAATCCTAAAACTGATATTTTATGGGAGGGAGGGCACAAGCTTACTGCTGACTTCTTTTCTTTTCTTTTCTTATCTTTTCTTTTCTTTTCTTTTCTTTTCTTATAAAAGCACCCTGTTCCTGTTGCTAACAGCCTTTTATTTCTGAGCCAAAATTGCACCACTCATAACCCTCTATCCGCCCAGCCCAGACTACGGCCATAAAACCTGTCTTGGAAAGAATGATGTCAACCAATTTTTGAGACAGGGCACGGAAAGGAGGCTGACCAGGGTCAAGCTGACATGAAGTCAACAACGCCTTTGCGAATCCCCATTTTTTATATATGTAAGGGCTGTATATTAATCTACGTTGGACCGTCCTGCAACCAAACCCCAGGCTTAGTGCTCGTTCCCAAATCACTGTCTGGAGTGCCAACATAATAAAACAGGAATTAATACAGCCTCCTTTCGACATGTTTATGCATTTGTGGTGCACTTTCCCTTCTGAGGCTGAAAGAGACATTGCGGCGGCAGCAGCAACAACAGTCTCTGAGACCAAGGAATGAAATAATGGTGCAGATTCAGAACTATAATGGCTGCCAGCCAGCCTTGGCCGGCAGCAGTGCATTCTGGGAAGAGAACATTGTTTGGAACACCCTTCTAGTCCTGATGCAAGGCCTTTCCACACTTACCATTTATAGTGGCATAGTTGCTGTTTGATCCAGTGTTTCTAAGGGTGAATTTGGAGCCGATTGTCTGCACCTTTGGTCACTTGTTGCTGTTATTGGAGATTGAGTGTCGGATTTTCCTTTCCTCGCTAATGTAAACCCTCCAACACGTCAAGGAAACAAACCGGGACGCCATCTTCTGGGGCTACCTAAATAACGCCCACCAACACTCTCCACACAGAAACCAGGAATGTGGCACCATTGAGTGGATGTGCTTTCCAAAAGATTTCACCTTGTAAGCGGGGCTTGTTCCTTCAGTAAACAAGAATTTGAGAGGCTTCAGTAGATTTTCTGACACCGAGTATATTGCTGGATTGTAATTGAATGTGAGATTAGTGTTTACAGGATTATCGTTCTCGCTCCTCCTGACTCTCCTTCCATCTGTTCGCAGTGGGGGGAAATAGAAAGGACATGTTATTAAAAAGTAGTCACCTCTAATATCCTGGCTGCAGCTCGCTGTTTGCACAGATAGCTTATATATAAAGTGAGTCCTGCTCATGATTGGATTGAAGACAGAGTAATTCACTCAAGGGCTTGACTCTCCTTCTAGCTGTGAAGTATATTGTTGCGTACACCTCGTTCAGCAGCAGAAACACAGGAGTACATTATAGCCCTTTCTAGTCAATCACATTTACCTTGCTGTCATTTCTGGTGTAAAAGGACAAGCTGAGAGCAGGGAAGACTTCAATGTGCGTGGGATTCTTTTCAGAAACAAGAATGTTTGCCAGTGTGCACCAGCTCTGCAATGGGTCTTTTCTGCAATTGACTAGAGTTCGGGTTTTTATCTTTAATGCATTTCTATTCCACCTCTGAGGAACTCAAGGGGGCATATATGGTTCTTCCCCTCCTCATTGAATCCTCGCAGCAACCCTGTGAGGTAGGTGAGGCTGAGAGGGGACAGTGACTGCCCCAAGGCAGTCACCCAAGCAGCTTCATGGCTGAGTCGGGATTTGAACCCTGGTCTCCCAGGTCCTAGTCTGGCACACTAACCACTACACCACTCTGTCTCAGGGGTGGGGGAAGGCATTCGATTCACTTCACATTTAAAGGTGTACTTGCCCGCACTTTTCTGAACAATAGGACAGCTATCCTTCAGACAACAGAACAGCTATCCTTCAGACAACAAGCAGCTATCCTTCAGAAATTGCGACTTCTTCACATTTTGCAATGCCATTCTCCAGCTGAGTAGTACACACAAGTATGCAAATACTGTGGTAAAATGCCTGTGTGTATGTATATATACACAATGAGAAAACTGCTCTCTCTCTCTCTCTTTGTGTGTGTAGGGCAAAACCATGTACAAAAATTGAGAAACTGGCACTATAATGCTGATGATATAACTGTGGGGAACTGAATGAAGGATGAGAAGCTGAAATTCAAAGGTTTGCCCATCCTTAGCTTTGCAGCTGATTTCAAATCAATATGCAACTCCTCGCCTTTGCAGATCTTGACTACATGCAGAAGCTTTCTCTCCCCCCTCCTGCTTCTCAGTTTCTTTCTGATTCTCTCTTCCAGTCTTCTTTCCCTGCTTCTCCTCTTCTCCTTTCTGTCTGGAATATCAAATGCTTCTCTGCCCTGCCAGTCCCCTCGAATTCTGAGAGAAGTCCTTTGAGATGCAATGCAAAGGGAAGACAAGCACGAGGTAAAGCCAGGGTGGTGGGGGGACGCAATGACTGGGACTGGAGAATAAACTGCTGGGGAGGGAGGGTTGCAAAGCAGAGTCCACCAAACCATGGACAGCTCCACAGCGGTGGACAAGTTGCTCTGTAAATGGAGACTGCAACGTATCGGTACCTTATTTCATGGATTTGTCCACCTAGCCCAGGACTTTCTGCCCCAAATGGCAGCTGCTTTCCAGAGTCTCAAGCAGAAGTTCTTCCCCATTGCCTGTGTCTTGAGTCTTTAAGAAAAACTCCCCGCAACCTTGGAAGTGACGGGGAGTGAACCTGTTATCTTTCTAAAATTGATTCATTCTGCTCTGCAAAGCCAACAGTCAATCTAACTGGGTTTTATCAGGGTTAAACACAACTTTACTCAACTTTTAAAAGAGTAGAGTAGGATAAGGAGGTTTGATACATATATCATAAGCAGGAATGTCCCTAACAAGCATTACTTTACTAGCTTGCTAAATACATAAATTTCTGCTTATTAGGGTTGCCAAGTACCAACAATCAAGCTCTTCAATTCTGGTGCTTGCACTAAATGTCTGGTCCACATTGCACCATTCACATAATGATCATAGAATTGTAGAGCTGGAAGGGACCCAAGGGGCATCTAGTCCAACCCCCTGCAGTGCAGGAATCTCAGCTAAAGCATCCATGACAGAGGGCCATCCAACCTCTGCTTTACAAACTCCAACAGGTACAAATGAAAGAAACCTCCAATAGATACAAAAACCTCCAAGAGATTTTAGAAAACCTCAATGGATAAAACCTATTCATGATGGTGATTGCTTGGTAAATGAAAAAGATCACTAAGGCTCTTGCAACATCTTAATAAGTGTAGACATCGGATAAAAATATATCTAATAATAACATGTTTTTAAATAAAATAACAGCGGGGGGAAACTTTGACAGCACAATTTAGAGTAAATATTTTCCTCCTCCTCTTCTGACCAGTAAAGAAGGGGGAGGGATTCCCTCAGTTAAGTCTGAGCCAGACAGGATGAGCCTTGCATCCTTCCACAAGTTCATCTCAGGACCTGCAAGATATCTGTGCAGGCTGACATAATTCTCTTGCTGCTGCGAACAGCCTGTCTCCCCACAGGACTCTAAGAACCGAGTAAGATCCCGGAAAAAATGTTGGAAACAAACCTCCAATGGTTTGGAAGACAGCCAATCAAAGTTTGCAGATAGAGGATGGCAACCCACAGGCAGAAACGACTTAGAAAACAATCGCCGTTCTTGTCCTTATCTGAGGTCACAGGAATTATTCTGAATGTGTGTCCCGTTCCCCCATCCCCCAAACAGCCCCGCTTTCTTTCCTGTGATCTGGTATTCTGACAAGGACCCAGGGCTATACGATCCATTAATAGTTGTGAGCGGAATGCTCAGAATGAAGACAAATGAATCCCATTGACATCAATGGGGCTCATTCATCTTCTGCTCAAATATTCTGGCTCAACCCTTTTGTGAACCAGGCTGTAGTCACCTCTGCTGAAGAGAGGGCAGTGGATTGATGACTGTCTCTTTGAGGGAGGAAAGTGAGAGACGCAACAATTTGAAAACAAGCAACCCGCCCACTGCCCAGCCAGCCCATTGAGTCGGATGAAACCACTGAAACCCAAACACCATCGGTCACGTCTGCGCAATCGGCGATCTCCGCAAAGATTAACACCGCACACCAGCCATTGTTAAGTGACCCAACAAGGTTGCTCCATAAATTGTAATTGCCGCTTGCCCCAGACTGCAAAACCAGTGTTTGCCTGTCAGCACACACAGTATGGTCAGGCAAAGGTCATGGCTCACAGACCTCAGAGTTATTTATTTATATTTATTTATAGTTTTAAAAATCAGTGCCCATCATGAGGGGGGAAAGGAATGTCACGCAGGCAACGTCTGGGCTCCTATGCAGTGTACATTAGAGGCAGGCCCAAAGGGAAATGAAGATGGCGGCTTCAGCTGCCTCAGAGGGTCTTCTCAGTGGTGGCGCCCACCCTGTGGAATGCCCTCGCATCAGATGTCAAGAAAATAAACAACTATCTGACTTTTAGAAGACACCTGAAGGCAACCTTGTTTAGGGACTTTTTAAATGTTTGATGTTTTGTCGTGTTTTTAATATTTTGTTGGGAGATGCCCAGAGTGGCTGGGGAAACCCAGTCAGATGGGCGTGGTATAAACAATAAATTCTTCTTCTTCCTCCTCTTCCTCTTCCTCTATGACAAGCTGGATAGCTCAGTTGGTTAGAGTGTGGTGGTGATAATGCCAAGGTTGCAGGTACGATTCCCATATGAGATAGCTGTGTATTCCTCAGGGTATCTTCCAACAATTCAACTCTATGATTCTATTGCTGAGTACCAAGTGGCTGGTGCTTTGGTGTAGTGCCGCTTCCAGAAAGAATGCTGGAAACTACCGTAAAACATTGGCCCATCGAGTTCAGTACTGTCTACTCTGACTGGCATTGGCTGTCCATGCACAGACGGGGAAAACATTCCTAGCCCTACCAGGAGATAGCAGGGATCAATCTTGGGGCCCTTCTGCATTCACAGCAGATGCTCTGCCACAGAGACGTGGCCATTTCATCAGCCTATCCTTGTCAACCACAGGGATTTGGTCCACTTTTTGACCAACCCAGTCCGATGGCTCAGAACGCAAACTCCCAATCAGATCATGTCATCCTCCAGATGTGGCGATGCATTTTTGATGTGCAAATATACTTATTTTATATAAAAGATGTGTACAGAATGCATGTTTTATGGAAGAATGCATTAAAAGCTGTGCATTTCATGTTTGTGTGCGTTCTTGTGAAAAAAGAGAAACGGCACACAAAAGTGAATGAGACAGAACAGGGATTGAGCAGCAGGAAGACTGAAACTGGGCAGCATTAGACGCCCGAGACTCTGCTTGAGTTGAAGTCTATTGCTCCTAGAATTAGTTCCATTTCGAAGTTTCCTGCTGACTTAATGGGCTTCACCTAGATTTAATTGCATGTTTGTATATGGATTATCATATTACAGACAATTGATTAGACCGAATCTGTTTCTATAATTAGATTGACCTTTCGGTGATTATATTGCTTCTATAAATGCTTGTTGACACTGCTTGGATTCTCTAGGCTTGATAGAGAGCTTGTGTCACATAATAATAAGATGCAAAGCAAATTAGAGGGTCATTCTATTGGAATGGCATTAGTACACGATGAAAGAGAAACCACTTCAACACACATTTTATGTACCAATATATATATATACAAACTACTGCTGTGTCAAAATCAGTTGTCTGAGTTCTCAAATGTTTTCTTCCCCTATGAAAGAGGCTTCTGCTTTTCTGCCTCTTTCTTGGGGCACTTGGCGGGACGGACAGGTTTGGGCTTGTTGTGACCTTGTGACATCTTCCCTTCAGATTTATTTGAAGCATGAGCAACTGGGGACACTGGCTAATAATTGCTTTTAAGAGAAGTCCAGGCCATGGCAGAGATAATTTTGTTGAACGAAAGAGGGGAGACTTACAAACACTCACCGACCCCTTTGAAAGTGAGATGTCTGCAGACCACCCATGAGAATTTCTACCCCCAAAATATCTCCCCTTCCAAGAATTTTGAATCCAGTTTCTTTTCTCATAAATTCATGGAGAAATTGGGAGGTTTTGGGGGGTGGAGGATGTGGGGGTGGGGTGGTTTAGCACTACCGCAAAATGTCAGTGGGCCCTGGATTTTGTCTTGCAAACTCAGCAGTCAACAAAATCAAATTAATAATGAAAACATTTGTTTGGTTGCTATTTCTCCTCCCAGTTCAATTCAAGGTGCTGCTTTTAAACTTGAAAGGCCTCAATAGTTTGGGACCTGGGCAATATATATATATATATATATATATATATATATATATATATATATATATATATTCCTTCCCCCATGCTTCATTTGAAACCTGAGGCCCTGCTCCAGATTCTTCTGCCATCTGAGGTGCAGCTATGAGGAGTAGGGACTTCTAAGTGGTGGTGCCCAGCTTGCAGAATGCCCTTTCAGGCGAGATACATCAATCCCTGTCACTGTGTGCTTTTGGGCCTAACTTCTTCTTTGGCAATCACTTGTAGCCGAGTAAGATTGTCTTCCATGAACACAGTCTTAACAGTGAGTCCATAAGTGTCCGTGGAGGCCAATTCTGGATCCAAACATCCTTCCACAGTGGGGACATAAGTTTCCGGGTGGGAGTTGATCATAGTGAGGGTTTGCCAAATGTGCTTTCCTTTTAGCTCGTTTCTCCTTTTCGCCCTGAGTTCGTGCTTCTTCAAAGTCCATGACACCTTTGGTAAAGGCTGTTCTCCAACTGGAACGCTCACAGGTCACATTGAGCGCTACAATGACTAGTCCATAGTCCCAAAGGACCTTTGGCTGACTGTGTGTTGATACATTTCTCTTTTGACTGCTGTTTTATGAATTGCTGCTCTCGCTGCTTAACAGAGTTCTTGGCCCCTTGTGTTAATGATTACTGACTGCTATATGGTTGATGTGTATGTTCACTTGTTTTTTATGATTTTATTTTGCAAATAGTTTCCTGTTGGGCAACGAAGGTGGGATAGATGCTTTTAAAAACAAAACATTGATGAAAGAAACATGCAAGGAGGATGCCTCTGAGAGAAGGGAAATGGTTTTCTGGGCTTACGCTGCCCAACAAAACGAAGAGAGCTTGGAGAATCCCGTTAATGCCCTCCCGCAGATGAGTCTACAGCAGATGTAACACAATCTTTGCTCCGGTGGCTTCAGCGAGATTGAGTCACTCGGCTGCAGAGGATCTGGTCTGGAGTGCGGCACGTAGCTTATGGTTGCGAAGGATTTATTAAGGCAAAGGTTACTCGAGGCAAATCCATCATGTAATCTTAGATCTGACAGGGTGCTGCCATCTGTAAGAAGCAAGGGACTTGTAGCAGTAAGTGCTACTTAAAACTGAAGGGAGGAGGGACTCCCTCCTGCATGATAAATTGGGTACCTGCTACATGTAAAGTACAGCAAAAGGCAGAGTAATCGGACGTGAAATGGAATTAGGCAAGGCACGAGGTGATGATTTCCCACAGACTGCCTCGGCCATAGAAAGAGAGGAAATGTTTGTACTAAGTCAGCATGTTAAAAATTGCTGCATTAAAAACTAAATAAATAAATTCCTTGCTGCACAACATGGAGGTACCACTAAAGCCACACATCCCTCAAAAAGTTCACCCTATGGTCTTGATCCCCGCAGTCAGGTTGACCCCACCCTGGGCCAGATCAAGGACCACTTGTCCCAGGAAGAGCCAAGATTTACCAACTATAGATGAATGGCAAATGAAGATGATGGACTGTATGGAACTGGCCGAACTGACTGGGAGACTCTGCGACCAGGGAGAAGAGACAGCGCAGGAAGAGTAGAAAAAAATTAAATTATATTCGAAAAAATATTGTAATGTTTAAAATTGCCGAGGGAAAAATTTATAGGTTTTCAGAATTTGCTTAGGATGCAGGTTAAATTGCAAGATGTTTGTAAGAGAAATAATGTATAAGAGGTTAGTCCTTAGAAACTGCCAAATAAGATAAAGAACATGAAATTCAGAAAGGGGGGGGGGATTGGGGAAAGTCATATATGGATGTAAAGAAAAGTTATGATGTTGCAAGAAGTTTTTGTATTTGTTTTTGCAATTTTATCTCACACACACACACACACACACACACACACACACACACACACATATATATATATATATATATATATATATAATGAATATATGAATAATATATATATGAATAATATATATCAGGCATCCCCAAACTTCGGCCCTCCAGATGTTTTGGACTACAATTCCCATCATCCCTGACCACTGGTCCTGTTAGCTAAGGATCATGGGAGTTGTAGGCCAAAACATCTGGAGGGCCGCAGTTTGGGGATGTCTGATATCTATCTATCTATCTATCTATCTATCTATCTATCTATCTATCTATCATCTATCTATCTATCTATCTATCTATCTATCTATCTATCTATCTCTATGGACCACTTGCCCCAGCCTGGGTTTGGTCCCAAATTAGTTCAGGGGTGGGGCTTTACAAACAAAGAAACCAATTGAACCACACAGCTGGGAGGTAGGTAGGGAAAGGAGAAGTTGTGTCTCCTTCTGCTCACCACCACTCCTGGCCGAGAGCAGCGGGGTCCATTTCGTGGGGTGCTCCTTCGCAAGGGGCTTCTCCACAGGGAAGCAGCTTGCAAAGAAACACCCTGAAGCATGCAGGATCGGTGTCTCTGCTGACAGAGCTGTCAATCCTGCATGGTGCTGCTTCAAGGAGGGGCATCAGGCAAGAAGGAGGGTCAGGGGGCTGCTACCCTCTCCTGGGAAGACACAGCCGACCATGGGGGTAGGACTCAGCCTTTTTGTGGGGTTTCCACTCCTGGTACCCGACTCCCCTTTTGACCTGCTGCCCAAACCACACTAACAGCTATGGATAGCTCTCGGCCAGACACCCCAACTTGGATCAATCCGCAACTGCCTGTACACAACTCACCTGAGTCCCTCCAGATATGCCCAGTTTGGCTTGGGAATTGGCTGAATCTGCTGCACAGCCCTAGTTCCCTCAGGATCCATCGTAACTTGGACATGCTGCAGAAAAAAGGCCTTCAAGAAACGTGTCTTTCCAACTCTTAAATTGGGAAGGAAAACCTGGTGGTTTGGCTCTTTCCAGCCTGGCCAAGAAACCCACAGGAGCGTGCCCAGTAAGCGATTTGCTCTGAAGGAAAAATGGCGGTGAACTGGAGCCTTTCTGAGCCTCTGCCTCCAACCAGTTTTTCCCTATGCTGTGCTTCCTTTTTGGAGAATAAGAGTCCCTTAAAGGGCCAGCAACCTGGCCTGAGAACATGCACTTTTCCCCGCACCAACTGCCTGGTACAGTCTCTCCACCGCTAGACCCATGAATTAACGTGGAAGTAAGAATGACTTGGATAATCACTCAGTTTCAGTTTCTCATTTTTCCAGTCTCCTGTTTTCCACATTTCCACGTAATCCTCATGAAAATTTATCAGTATTTTAAAGTGCCTTGCTCCTAATATACACATTTTTGTTTGCATTTTCCTCCGATATGCACTTTTTGCAAAGCATATTGTTCCACTTATAATGAATTTTTGTATGTTTCCTCAACACTGATATATGCATTTTTATGCACACTTTGCCTTGGTTACTAGATAGTAGAACTGCATTGCAAAATTCAGAGCAGTGTGAATTCAAAGCACAGCTTTGTTTCAGTTCATATAGTGGTTATGGAAAGTGTAAATTAGGTAGATTTTGTTCCAGATGTGAACTGGATCTAATTTCTCCCCCATCTCTACTTGGGAAGCAATAATAATAATAATAATAATAATAATAATAATAATAATAATAATATTTTTATATTTTACCCCGCCCTTCCCGATTTGAAAACCGGGCTCAGGGCGGCTAACAGCAAATATAAACATTGATTAAAAGCGACTTTAAAAACAGCTTTAAAATGGCATAAAATACAACATAAATGTAGCATCCATGCCAATAAAATTTTAAAAATTCAGGGTCATTGTTTGGGGGAAAAACCCAGTTTAGTAAACATCAAGTGATCGCCAGGGCTAACTGGCCAAGTTGGTCCTGCTAGGGCCAGCAAGGAGACCAGGGAAGAGTTTAATTGTGGGGTCCCAGAAAGGTTTCTTCACAGAAAAAGGAAAGGGAAAGGGGAATGGAGGATCAGGTTACCGCATTTTTCGCTCCATAACACACACTTTTTTCCTCCTAAAAGGTAAGAGGAAATGTCTATGCGTCTTATGGAGTGAATGCATGGTCCCTGGAACTGAATTGCCCAGGGGGAAAAGCAGATCGTGCATTTTTTGTTTTTTTTGTTTTTGTTTTTAGAAAGAGCTAAAGGCTAACAAGAGGGAAACAGAACCTGCTCAGCAGCTGATTGCAAGAGATCGGGAGGGAGATAAGAGAAGCTAGCTCTCTTTCCGGCCCCACCCCCTTGCCCAAGCCTCCATTGTTGTGTTTCCCCAGCGACATGTGGCTGGCTCATTAGATTATCTGTCTGGAAACTGTAGAAATGGCTCCCTTTCCTTTCCTAAAGAAGCTGCAGAACTGTGAGTTGAACTCCATAAAAACAGGATTTTTCCCTCTTTGCAAGGTAAGCTGCACAACTTCAAGCTGATGCTAAAAAAAATGGAGCTTTCCCCCTTTGCAAAAAAGCTGCACAACTTTGAGCTGATCCCAAAATAACAGGGCTTTCCCCCTTCCCTCCTCAAAAAATTAGGTGCGTCTTTGGTCAGGTGCGTCTTATGGAGTGAAAAATACAGTAATTCAAGTTGAAGGCCAGGCAAAATAGCTCTGTCTTACAGGCTCTGCGGAAGGAGATCAACCAGTTCCTTTCGCCCAGGATGCCTTGTGTCTGGAAGGTGCCTGCCTCAAATTTTATAGCCCTGGAACTGTGGATGCTGGTCCAGCAGCCTCTTGGCTGCTATTCTCTGTTTCAGCACCAGACTCAGAGACAGTGGCACTATAGTGTCTGGCCCAGTGACCTAGTCATTGGCAGAATTCATGTTCATGATGCAGCCGTTCCGAAATCTGCAGTACTTTTGACTAGGGATGGAAGGAGGACCTGTCAATTTCAGTTGTCTCGGTTTCTCATTTTTCCTGTCTTAAATTCAGCTCCACACCTGCCTGCAGCTGCAGCCATCGAAAAGAAAATTCCTTGTGAAAACTCACCAATATTTCAGCGCAAATTTCTCCTAATAATCGCAGAATTTTGTAAGCAGTTTCGACAAGTGTTTTGCAAGGACTTTCCCCATACGAAATGTGTGCTTGTACGTTATTTTCACAACTATATTAAATAATAATTAAACAATTGTGCACAGTTTCCTTAAATGCATGCATTTCTATAAACATGGGTTGGAGAACTGCATCACAAAATTCAGATAGGTGTGAATTTTGAAGGCTGGTCTCACATCATTTGAGAAAGTGCAGATTACACAAATTCACCTATAAAAAGCGATCTGAACTGTATTTCTCCCACATCCCTATTTTTGAGAAATCCTGCTGCAACATATGAAGATGCCATGTCTGGAGATAGACCATTGGATTTTCTCACTCAGCCTTCCCTCAGCTTGGCGCCTGTCAGATGTTTTAGACCATCAAAGGTCCAAACAGCCCTGACCCATATGGCCAATAATGAGGGATCTTGGGAGTTGTAGTCCAAAACACCTGGCAGGCACTAGGTTGTGGAAGAATGACGTAGTCTATTCTGATTTCCAAAAAGTCTTCCCGAAACCTTTGACCTCCTGAAATTGGGACCTTCCACATACAAAAATGTGCCTTTTCACTGAGTGATGGGCCCTTCCCCACAACCATAGGTACAAAATCCCACGATATCTGCATCCTTCCAATATTTTAGCCCATTTCCATGTTGCTGCTGTTCTTTCAAATGAGGTTTGGATAGGAGAACTTCCCTGATGGTGTTCATTAATGGAAAAGAGGAGGTGCTTGGAATTCCACCGGCCACCCCACTTCCAAACATCAAAATAATCCATTTGGGCCAGCTTTAATGTCCGGAGAAACCCTACTAAGTAAATAATTCTGCTGCCTTTTAATTAAAGCTCATTTTAGAAGAGCTTCTATGCTCTCCATACCACCAGAGCCCACTAGGTGCCAGTATGTTCTTCGGAATTCAAGCTACGCACTAGGCAAAACAGCAATCTTGTCCAAATCTTGTTAGGAAGACTGTGATTGAAGAAATAATGACCCTTAGAATAATAGCTCGTAAACATCATTTTAAAAAATGCATACAAACGACGTTTTCTTTCCAGTGGGGGAGCCATGTGTAAAATGCTCCATGAGCCGAAAGTGAGCTTGCAAGGCACTAACACCATTTGTTGTGTGTGTGTGTGTCAGAGAAGCATGCATTGAAATCAGGAGGGGTTCAGAGGAGGGCACTGGAGACGGTCAGCATGTGGAAAGTGGGTCCTTTTAGGTAATGCGTATGTATAACCTGGAGAAAAGATGGCTGAGCAGGGTGGGAGGGATGTAAATATATGAAGGGCTGGCGCATGGGAGGGGGGAGAGACCAGTGGGGGCTGGTACCCATTGGGACTGCTGGTGGGGGGGGGGACATAGCTGCCAAGTTATCCCTTTTTAAAGGGATTTTCCCTTATGCTGAATAGGCTTCCTCGCGAGAAAAGGGAAAACTTGGCAGCTATGGGGGGGGGGGGAGGCAGGAAACCCAAAAGTAAGTGGACCCAGGGCAAATAATAGAATTCTAGAGTTGGAAGGGGCCACAAGGAGTCCTCTGGGACAACACCTGCAATGCAGGAATCTTGTCACCCAATGTGGGGCTTGAACCCACAACCCTGGGATTAAGAGTCTCATGTTCTACTGACTGAGCTATCCAGCTATCTAGTTTTGTCCTCCTTCCTGCTGATTTCTGCAACGCCGATAATAAAGAGGAGGAGGAAGCTGATAAGCAGTCCTATTCAGGCATAGGAAATGTTGCATTCATTTTCCTGATAGTAATGCTAGTGTTTCCGTCTCTTTTCCTAACATTCCTTTCACACTGCAGTCCTTGTTGTGTTACAGAAACTGTGTCTTTTAGTCTGATATACCGGCGTGTCACACTAAATTTCATTCACACCAGTGGGGGTAGGGTGATACAACAAACTTCTTTGGGACCACATCACTATTCCCTGGCCTGGATTCCTCCCCCTTGTTCCCCGCCGGAATAGTGGCATGAAAGAACTGTAGGCATGCTGGCATACTGCTCCAAATTCCATCATTTTATTTGTATGTCTGCTTTTCCGCTCAACCCCCCCCCAAAAAAACACACACACACACACACCATGCTCACAGCGGCTTACAAAAAACAGAGAGAGGCAAAAACCGAGCACGCATTTCAAACAAACACTGCAAAAACCTATTTCATAATGGCATAGCTAAAGAACAGCAAAGCAATAACAGTAACACAATAACATCGTAACAATTTAAGAGCACAGAAAAACAGTAGAAAATATAATAACATACAATGTAACCCATATTCCAATACTATAAATATAACAAGGCTACTTAAATGGCATGCGACATCCAGTAGCAAAAATTACAAGGGAGCTTCAAGGAGCTTTGAGACTCCTGAGGGCAGGGGTAGGCAACCTCAGGCCCATGGCCCAATCGCCTTTTCAATCCGACCCATGGACGGTCCGGGGATCAGTGTGTTTTTACATGAGTAGAATGTGTCCTTTTCTTTAAAATGGATCTCAGGGTTATTTGTATGGCCTGCCTAGTGTTTTTACATGAGTAGAATGTGTGCTTTTATTTAAAATGCATCTCTGGGTTATTTGCGGGGCATAGGAATTCGTTCATCCCCCCCCCCAAAATAGTCCAGCCCACCATATGGTCTGAGGAACAGTGGAGTGGCCCACAGCTGAAAAAGGTTGCTGACCCCTGACTTAGGGTATTGATAAAGTGGAATATCAAATATAAACTCTTCTTCCTCTTCTTCTTCTTCTTGTGAGATGTGCTTTGCACGTTGCATTGGTTTGTCGACACGGCATGTAGTAGTAATACCTTCTTCCCACTGTTGGTAGTCAGAGAGATGGAGAGGGGAGAGTGATGGCGCCACAACACTGAGTAAATATTATTTCCCTATTACAGATGTTGTAAGAAAGAAAAAAACCCCTGCTCCTTTTCCCTTATGGGGTATCTAAGAACCCGTATAGAGTCCTTATGTAGGTTCTCTATCGGTAGGAGAAAATAACAGAGGCCAACCAAAGAGTATTGAGAAGCAAAGCAGCTAATAAACATGATCTTTATTAAACTGTTGCAACAGGGTCCCCCACTCCCCCCATGCAGGGAGGGAGGAGAGGGACCCAGAACAATGGTGTCCAAGCTCTTATATAGGCATTTGAAATTGCCTCCCCTGTAGCTCAAGACCACCTCAAAACATCATGCATACATCACAGAAAGAGGTGAGTGTGTTGCTTCTCTCCTGTCTGCCAGGATACCCGATAATGCTTTATCTGATTCTGGGTAGCCTGGCCATTCCTTTGAGATGGTAAATACTTTAGTTCCTGAATCTCTTACACATATTGATAGTGTGCTCAGCTTAACAGATACTTGCCAGACTGCATTTACAGGGAGGTGTAAGCCCCTACAGTCCAAAGACAGTTGAAAAGCTTTCCCCATTTCCTTCCTCCTTGCAGAGAAATATTTGAGGTCAATTTGGGAGGGTCAAAATGGCTTCAGGATTGCTCTCCTGTACTGCTTCAGACACTACAGTGGTGCCCCGCAAGACGAAAGTAATTCGTTCCGCGAGTCGCTTCGTCTTGCGATAATTTCGTCTTCCGAAGCGCGGTTTGCCATGGCAAAAAACAAACAAACAAACAAAAAAAACCACCGCAAAACTTCGTCTTGCGAAGCGCGGCCATAGAAAACTTCGTCTTGCGAGTCACCAAAAACATCGCAAAACGCTTTCGTCTTGCGGGTTTTTCGTTGTGCGAGGCATTTGTCTTGCAAGGTACCACTGTATACTTATGCATGTGTGTTTTGCCTTGTACATTTATGAACATCTAGTCTATATAAAATAAGACCTTAGAATTCCTATAACAAGAGCTTTAGAGAAGGACACAGATTCCAGGTGCATCTTTCCCATAATGTGCTCTCTCTCTCTCTCTCTCTCTCTCTCTCTCTCTCTCTCTCTCTCTCTCTCTCATAGTTGTTGACACTGTGTCTGCTTGATCCAAGCCCCAGATGCACTTCCAACCCAATCTGACTCTTCAGGCTCCTTGGAAGTGTCTGATATTGCAAAGCCCCAGGAAGTCTCCAGAGGAGGGCGATGCCAGGTGGCCTGCAGCCAATTAGTTGCTGCTGTCGGCACAACCAGGACAATCTCGGAGAATCCGTGGGCAATTCTCCCCACTGCCATGAGCAGTGCAAATCGTAAAAGGTGCTGCTGGCTCTTTCTCCTGCAGTTTCACCTGGCTTTCTCTCTAGCTAAAGGTGGCACCAGCTTCTCACAAATCACAGACACGGCATAATGAGGAAGAAGGACTCGGTTGCATTTAGCAAGAATGCTGAATTGATGATCCACACAGCCATGATTTTGCTGGTGAACTTCCCCCTGTTTCCATGGCAACCGTATTATGTCATGTTAGCCTGTCCTCAGTGTTACTTAGAGCATCGAGGTCTCAGCGAGTGCCTAATTTGCTGGTGAGACCAAATTGGGCTAGAATATTAGACGGGGATTATTATGATGAAGCATTGTGTATGCCATGGATTTCCCGCCTTCTGTTGCGGTGGCAATTTACACCTTGAAAGGTTAAGTGCTCAAATGGCGAAGAGGAAAGCGACCATTAAGAAGCCGAAAGAGATGAAAAGCACCCATATTGTGCAACCCATTCCCCACCCCCACCCCGTATCCAATGCACTTCCAAGTTCTCCAACCTCAACCGTTAACCTCAAGGGTTTGGAGGCCCAAAACGGAGATGGATCCAGTCCAAGAAGAAAAACATCCCCTTTTCTCCAGCAACAGTCGGCTAATTTACAAAGAGAGAAGATTAGACATTTAACCTCAAGGCATTTTTTAAAAAAGGAAAAAAAGAATCAGAATCTACATTCTTTATAGAGCGAGTAACATCTAAATGCTTTCAGCAATTCTGTAAACTTTGTATGGAATCACACTGGCCATAATACAGCAGGGCAGGAATAAAAATTTGTGGTTTGCCTTATTTAATTATTTATTTATTATAAAAGCTGCAATTGCACCAATTGACTGTTTAGCAGGGACTGATGGTCTTGCATAGCTCTCCATGAACTAGATGATGAGTGCAGCTGAGACTTTCTTGACAGGGTGCACACAGGTCTGGCTGCTGGATTACAGTAGCCTGGAGTATCAAACACAGAGCATCTGTTTACGTGCGTTCCCAGGTGTGCCGGAAGCTCCTTGCATTTTGTTGCCCTCTAATCCTGGGCATCAGTATCCATTCTGAAGGAAATCAGCCCTGAGTGCTCACTGGAAGGACATATTGTGAAGCTGAGGCTCCAATACTTTGGCCACCTCATGAGAAGAGAAGACTCCCTGGAAAAGACCCTGATGTTGGGAAAGATGGAGGGCACTAGGAGAAGGGGATGACAGAGGGCGAGATGGTTGGACAGTGTTCTCGAAGCATGAGTTTGACCAAACTGCAGGAGGCAGTGGAAGACAGGAGTGCCTGGCGTGCTCTGGTCCATGGGGTCACGAAGAGTCGGACACGACTAAACAACTAAACAACAACAACAACAACAATTCTGCTGCTTACAGCTCCACACGCATTTTTACAACTGTGTGGGACACACACACACACACACCACTTTATCAGATGCATGAAGTGTAATTCTCGGTTGTTGTTGGTACACACACACACACACACACCACCAACAACAACAACTGAGAATTACACTTCATGCATCTGATAAAGTGGACTGTAGTCCATGAAACCTTATGCCCTAACATTTGTCACAAGCCTCTTTTTGTTTCTGCTTTTGTTTTTGACTAAACTTTAATGCGCGCAATGCAGTTACTTTGCAACATGCTATTACATTTCTCCTACCTAATGCAATAATTCTGCAGCACATTAGCTAACAGATGGCATCCTGCCTGTCTCTACATAAGCTGAGGTTGACTTGATGGAAAGTGTTTCAGAAGCTAACAGCAAAACGGCTGCCCAAACTGTGTGACCAAAATTACCTTTGCTTTCCTGGACATCCTCATGCTATAAATCCCAGATACAATTGCCTATGCACACTCATACAAAGCACATAATGCTCTGAAGTAGAAATTTAACCAGACATCCAAATATTGTCCCAGTGCAGTTTAGGTGCTAATACATGTGTAGTTTTCTTTAATGACACTTGATCCATTATGTTCTTCCCAGAATCAAAACAATATAATTCTTTGTGCATACACACACTCTCTTTCCCAAAAGCAGTTTAAAAAGAAATATAAGATTTAATGTCAATATTTTTTTAAAAAATCTTTCAATATTAAAAAAAGATAACTTACTGTTTGTCTCAGCTTGACTCTCGCCAACCTTACCGAATGAAAGGTTTGAGCTGTGAATCTATGAGTAACACAACAACATCTACAGGAACTCTCTTTGTGTATGATACTGTCAACATTGATCACAATCAACAGAGCTATAGAATTAAAAGTAAAACCTAAATTACAGCCGCTCAAAAATGGGCATATACATAGCACAGAATGGGCACATTAGCTGTAACAACAAAGAATAACAAATGGGAGTACAGCAACCCTCTTTAGGGTTCCAGTCAGCCAGTCACTTATGCCCCTTTTCAGGAGACTCTATTGCATTTGCTTTTCTAGCTGGTTTTCATGCTCCCAACAGATAGCATTGTGTGGCCTCTGGGCAGCTCTGCCCTTATTGGGGTCTTGTTTTTTACCCCCACCCACCACATGGTTTTATTTCTGCATCAAGTTCTCCCAAGCCTGCCAATAACTTCATCTTGTACATGATGGTTCCTGTTTTGGTGGCCCAAGGAACCAGCACTCAGAGATGTCTTCACTACCAGCAGGGAAGGATGTTTAAACAGCATGATGGCCAGGGTGGTTTAAGCTGTAAATATAGATGCTTTTTAATTTGTATTTTAATGTGTATTGCAACTGGTAGATTTATGGTTTACTGCATCTGTTGAATTTGGTAAGAGAACATTGGTAAGAGTGGTAATGTTCTGAATGGATGATTGTAGCACGAGATGTCAGTTAGTGGTACATGCTTCCTCCCTGTGCTCAAAACACATAGACTCACACACAGACACTCAATGTGGCTTCTTGAATCTCTGCATGACTATTTCAAACCTACAGAGATTATACATAGATATAGTTACAGGTAGGTAGCCGTGTTGGTCTACCATAGTCTAAACAAAATAAAAAAATTCCTTGCAGTAGCACCTTAAAGGTTAAAGGGTAAAGGGTGTTGGGTCCAGTCGCGGACGATTCTGGGGTTGCGGCGCTCATCTCACATTATTGGCCAAGGGAGCCGGCATACAGCTTCCAGGTCATGTGGCCAGCATGGCAAAGCCGCTTCTAGAGAACCAGAGCAGCACACGGAAATGCCGTTTACCTTCCCGCTGTAGCAGTTCCTATTTATCTACTTGCACTTTGACATGCTTTCAAACTGCTAGGTTGGCAGGAGCTGGGACCAAACAACGGGAGCTCACCCCGTCACGGGGATTTGAACCGCCGACCTTCTGATTGGCAAGCCCTAGGCTCTGTGGTTTAACCCACAGCGCCACCCATGTTCAGATACACTGAAGAAGTGTGCATCTGAAGAAGTGTGCATGCACACAAAATCTCATACCAATGACAAATTTAGCTACTGGAAGGTGCTACTGGAAGGAATATTTTTATTTTGTTTCATACAATATATATATATATATATATATATATATATATATAGAGAGAGAGAGAGAGAGAGAGAGAGAGAGAGAGAGAGAGAGAGAGAGAGAGATATGTATAGATATATAGATATACACGGTCGGTTGTTTCCAAGAAATACAGTACCCAGAGATTGCCAGCTGGTGAATCAATTTATCTGAACACCTACAGCTGGGCAACACGTCTAATAATAGGATATGCATTATGTATTTTAAAAAAATAATTAGCAGATGTCATGTAGCAATCTGTGGCGTGTGCTGTGTGTGCTTCAGAAAGTGAAGGCTGTTCCTCCAAAGGTCTCCTGATATCTCGAGTGTCTGCCCTTACCCTCTTGCCTGCATAATGCTGCCTTCTTGCTTCCTTCAACTCCTCCTCAAAGCCCTCCCAGGCCCTGTTGCAGCTCCACCTGCAAGTAAGCCTAAGGAGGTGCAACAGAAACAACCGCAAAATGTTTTCCTGCCTGTGCATCCTTTCCCTCCCTCTGTTGTTTGCCTGTTGTTTGAGAACATAATGTTACTTCTCACCACAGTCTCTGAGCGGTGAGATAATATGGGAGTTCCAGGAGCTTAGAATCACAGAATTGTAGAGTTGGAAGGGACTCCCTTGGGGTCATTGAGCCCAACCCTCTGCAATGCAGGGATCACAACTAAAGAATCGCTGGCAGATAACCATCCAACCTCTGCTTAAAAACGTCCAAGGATGGAGAGCCCACCACTTTCTGAGGGAGTCCTTTCCACTGTTGAACAGCGCTTACTGTTAGAGCAGGCATGTCCAAAGTCTGTCTCGGGGGACTAATCTGGCCCTCTGGTCAATTTAATCCGGTCCCTGTGGCAGTTTATTTCCTGGGATAAAAAGGTCAACAACTTTGGTCGGCCCTCACGCATGTTCACTTGACATATTTCCGCAGGGCCTGCAAGACGGAGCTGTTCCACCTGGCCTTTGGGCTGGACTCAGTCTGACCTCTGTGTTTTCCTCCCTTATGCTTTTGATTTGTGCTATTTTAAAATGAGGCTGCATTTTAAGTTTAAACTGTATTTTAACCCGTATTTTAATTAATTTTTCTTTATTTTATGTCTTATTGTAATTTTACTGGTGTCAGCCGCCCTGAGCCCGGTTTTGACTGGGGAAGGTGGGGTATAAATAAAAATTTATTATTGTTATTGTTATTATCAAATCTGGCCCTCTTTGAAAAAAGTTTGGATACCCCTGTGTTAGGGGACCCAGGTGGCGCTGTGGTTAAACCACTGAGCCTAGGGCTTGCTGATCAGAAGGTCGGCGGTTTGAATCCCTGTGACGGGGTGAGCTCCCGTTGCTTGGTCCCAGCTCCTGCCAACCTAGCAGTTCAAAAGCACGTCAAAGTGCAAGTAGATAAATAGGAACCGCTGCAGCGGGAAGGTAAATGGCGTTTCCATGTGCTGCTCTGGTTTGCCAGAAGCGGCTTTGTCATGCTGGCCACATGACCTGGAAGCTATACGCCGGCTCCCTCGGCCAATAATGTGAGATGAGCGCGCAACCCCAGAGTTGGTCACGACTGGACCTAATGGTCAGGGGTCCCTTTACCTTTACCTTTACCCCTGTGTTAGAGAGTTCTTCCTAATGTATAGTCGGAATCTCCTTTCTTAAATCCATTGGCTAGAGTCCTACCTTCTGGAGCAAGGGGGGGGGGAAGCTTTCTCCGTGTGATGGCCCTTTTGGTATTTGAAGATGTTCTCGGGTTCATTTTGTTTGGAATGAAGGTCAGTGGAGAGGGTGTTGTCTTTAGGATATGTGGCATATGATGGAGGGGTTCACAGCACCAACACCCCAAAAGATATTGCTTTGGAGTCACAGCTTTGGAGCCATCCCACAGCAAGCAAGTCTCTGCGTCCAGCTCTCAGCCTGCTTTCTGCACAATTCACATACAACTCTGGTTATCAGTTCGTTCGGGCGGGTGGGGAGAGGCCCAGCCATTTGTTCCATGCCGCAGAGCGACTTTTTTTGGTTATGCTAATCGTGGTGCTTTCAATGGGTCTACTCCGGCATTCAAAACTTTGTTGAATGCCTCCCTTTTGGCCTTTTGTTCAGGACAAATGTAGACGCTGCCAAAATCCAAGTCTGGATCCCAATTTCTGCTGAATTTTTGGTGCAGCTTTCATTGCACCTCCATGTAAATCAGGCTCTGGCAGGGCTAAGACCAGAACGAAAGCCCTGCATCTAGCTTGTTAACTAAGCCGTTTGCTTAACAGTTTTCTCTCTGCCCCGGAGGCTTTGGTAGAGTTGGTTGATGATGATCTCGGTTTGCTACATTTGCTTAGTTGTTGCTGACAGCTTCATCATCACCACAGAGCACATGTGCACCGGGAGCCTCTTTCGTCAGTCACTTTTTATTAGGACAGTTTAATAGGCTGCCATGCCTGTGATGCTCTGCAAAACAAGCAAGGCAGAGATCTTTTGGCCGCCAAAGGAAAAGTATAGCACACACTGTTGGATGCTGTTGGAGCAAGGATGCTGCAAATTCCCCAACAGCAGAGGAATGGAGAGCTAAGTGTATGGAAGCACAGGTGAGTTGACTTATTAGGTACTAAGCCACATTAACAGCATACCTTTAAAACACTATGACACCGCTTTAAATAGTCATGGCTTCCCCAAGAGAATCCTGGGAGCTGTAGTTCGTTAAGGGTGCTGAGAGCTGTTTAATTAGCCAAAGGCCTGCGAGCAGAGGAATGTATTTGCCTGGTGCCTAAAGAAATGTAACAAAGGGGCCAAGCGAGCCTCTCTAAGGAGAATATTGCACAGATGGGAACATAGCTGTCAAGTACCCCGTTTTCCCCAGGAAACCCCTGTTTTTTCATACCGTTTCCCGGCGGTCCCCCGTATCACTTCGTCTCCCGTTCTTCTCCCTTATATTCTCCTGCCGGCGACCATTTTTTTCCTCCTGCTTTGCCCATCTATGGGCACTGAAAATGGCCGGCGCCGAAAGTTGTGTCTACGCATGTCCGGAAGTGCGTAGATGCGACTTCCGGTGTCGCCGGCGGCCATTTTTGGTGCTCATAGATGGGCAAAGAGACACTGGAAGTTGCGGCTACACACTTCCGGACATGCGTAGACGCGACTTCCGTTGCCGGCACCGGACAGTACACCGGAAGTTGCGTCTACGCCACTTCCGGTGTCACGTGGCTGCTGGTCCTGGATTCTGCAGTCCAGGACTTTGCAGGTATGAATGGGAAGCCACTGCAGAAAAGCCCGTTCTCGTGTGTGCTGCCCTCTGGACCTCTCATGGAGGAATCACACAAAGAAGGGCCTCACGGGATGATTGCAGATGGGGATGCAGTTGGGGATGGTGGTCCTTGAGGTATTGCAGTCCTGAGCCATTTAAGGCTTTATAGGTCAAAATCAGCACTTTGGATGGGCCCATAAACTAATTGGCACCCATAAACTAATTGGCAGTAATATGCTCAAACTGTCAACAGTCAGTTAGCAGGAGCTCCCTGGCACTTGTCCAAAAATAGCCAGTGGGGTAGATATCCAGCTAAGCCATACTCAGACTATTCCTATTGAAATAATTGGGTCTAAGTTACTTAACTTCATTTGTTTCAGTGGGTCTTTGAGACCCATCATGCTTCCCCTAACGTGGGAAAACCCTCAGACTTGATGTTGTTCAGTGGAGTGTTTATTTTACAGTGGACACTCGGGTTGCGAATGTAATCCGTGCAGGAGGTATGGTTGCAACCCGCAGCGGTGGGTCGCGATTTGGTGCTTCTGCGCATGCACAAAGCTTGATTTAGTGTTTATGCGCATGCGCGAGTGCTGAAACCCGGAAGTAACCCGTTCCGGAACTTCCAGGTTCAGCGCGGTGCACAACCTGAAAACGCACAACCTGAAGTGTCTGTAACCTGAGGTATGACTATTTGTTTTACCACTTGATTGTAAAAAAGAACCTCAAAGTGGGTTACAAAAAAAAGAACTATAAAATTTTCAGTAAAAGCAAACACTTTAAAACATCCAAAAGTTAAAATCAGCAATAAGTGAGAAACAGATTTAAACATGCAGCAACATTCTACAACTGCGGGTAGACTTATCTAAGCAAATACGTTTTTAGGAGGTGCTAAAAAGAGTACAGTGAAGGTGCTTGCCTGATATCAAGAGGCAGGGAGTTCCAAAGTGTAGGTTCCTGCCATGCTAAAAGATCAATTTCTTACAACCATTGATTCTCAACCCAAGATGCAGAGCCTGGAGCTTTTCCCTTGAACACCTCCTGCAGTCCTGGCCAGGCACTCTGGAAATCTGGGACGTTCTATGTGGATGTATATATCCATAGTCCACAAATGCCAGAGTTTTGTTTTAATCATGTTGAAGAGATCAGTCCCCACAGTGATAGGAATATACAGCCAGCTAAATGCCAGCATTCCAGTTTCACTGGTTTCGAATTAGCTGTTGAACTCTCTCTCTCTCTCCCTCTCTCTCTCCCTCTCTCTCTCCCTCTAATGTTTCCATATGTTTGCTGGCAGTCTGTAATTAACGCCATTCACAAAGATTTGTGGTCCTCTTGACTTCTTCTTTGAAAAAAAAAGAGAGAAACTTTCGAGGGAGGAAAGCAGCTTAGAGGCAGGATGTGATTCATAATGACATGCTGTGGGTCTTTGAACTTCTCATGGTCTGTTTGTCTGAGAATAGCTGGGCAAAGGATCGGAAAGAATGAAGAGAGGACTGATGGTGTGGTCATAGCATTCAGGTCCCAACCCCACCTCTGCACTGAAAAATTTTAAACATAGACATCTCATTGCAAGAGAAAAGATTAAGATGTGATTTAAATGGATTGGTAGGGAGAGAGAAATAGGGCTCAAGGTTGGACGAATGTATAAGATTTCAGAGTATCTGTTAGGGACACTGTACCAAACAAACACCATTGTTTGTCCTGGGTGATGGATGCCATCCTTTGAGAAAGGAACAAAAAGAGAGAGGAAAAAAGTCCACTACAATAGCACAGTACACACTGCCCAGGCTGGCCGAGCATAGGCATGTTCCTATGCTTCAAAATATGCATCTGCAGATGTCCGTTATTGGAGGACAGTACAAGCCCAGCCTCAAATCCGGTTCTTATAGGATATTTCGATGTTGCAAAATCATGAAGAGATAGAATCATAGGAACATTGTAGAGTTAGAAGGGACCCAAACAGTCGTCTAGTCCAGTGTTTCTCAACCTTTTTTGGGCCACGGCACACTTGTTCCGTGAAAAAAATCACGAGGCACACCACCATTAAAAAAGTTAAAGAATTTAACTCTGTGCCGCCCTATATTATAATTATGACTGTAAGAAACACTTGCCAAATATTGCTTTCCGGCGGGTCAGTGTTGTGTGTTGGCGGCCGCCAGGCTCGTTTGCACTGAGCTTTGGGAAAGAGGAGGAGAAATATTGCTTTCCGGTGGGTCAGCGCTGCCTATTGGCGCCCGCCAGGCACGTGACAATGCAAATTGCCCTTCTCGTCGCTGCACGTCGTGGCACACCAGCCAGCGTCTCGCGGCACACTAGTGTGCCGCGGAACAGCGGTTGAGGAACGCTGGTCTAGTCCAACCCCCTGCAATGCAGGAATCTCAGCTAAAGCATCCATGATAGATGGCCATCCAACCTCTGATTAAAACCCTCCAAGGAAGGAGAGTCCACCACCTTCTGTTTCGTTTTTGAACAGCTCCTACTGTCAGAAAGTTCTTCCTGATGTTTAGTCTGAATCTCTGTTCTTTTCATTTGAATCCATTGGTTCGCGTCCTTCCCTCTGGAGCAGGGAAAAGAACAAGCTTGCTCCATCTTCCACGCGGCAGCCCTTGAGATATTTGAAGACGGCTATCAAATCTCCTCTCAGTCTTCTCTTTTCCAGGCTAAACATATCCAACTCCCTTAACTGTTCATCATAAGGCTTGGTTTCCAGACCCTTTATTATGAAGTTGGAGGGCGCTTTATAGGCCGTCTTAGTCCAACTGCTTCCTGCATAGCTGCCAAATTCCGGCCTGAGAAATAAGGGACTGGACCAGAAGTAGCAGACCGGAAGCAGCGCTGCCGCCATTTTGGAACTGGGCGGAGCATGCTCAGAAGCTACTTTTGATGCTGCTGTGCCCTGTTCCAAAATGGCCGCCGCACCAGAAGTCGCGCTGCGGCCATTTTGGAACTGGGCAAAGCAGCATCAATCGTCGCTTCTGAGCATGCTCCGCCCAGTTCCAAAATGGCCGCCGCGCCAGAATAAACTGGGGAAAAACAAAAAAAAACCCGTTTTTTCGGCTGGGGACAGCTGGAAAAACAGGGGTTTCCCGGGGAATACGGGCGACTTGGCAGCTATGTGCTTCCTGTGTGCAGGAAATCCTGAAAGAAACAACTGATATTGGCAGATTTGCTCATCACTCCAACCCTCTGGATGCCATTGGACGCAAACTCCCATGAACCTTGGCCATTGGCCATGCTGCCTGGGGCTGTTGCCGACAATTGCTCTTGAACACCCGCAGGGCAATGGGGATAGCGTGAGAAGGTGGGACACCGGGGCTCCCCTTCCCATCTCTATTTAACCTAGATTCTCAATTCCTAAATGGGGCTTATAACACTGTCTGTCTAGATATTTGTGAATCTTTCATCTTAAAACAGCCTCCTTGAAGAATGGACCGTATGCTACTTATCCCTTGCAGAATAAATTCCAGTGGTTCTTCCATAGCCTCTTGAAAGGCAGGAGTTTTGCCTCGCTGTTTAAAGTTTCCATCTCATGTTGCCACGGAAAGACCTTTGCCACATGGAATTTTCTTCAATGCGGTCCGTTATCAAAGATAACAGAATCAGAGAAATACAGGGGGAGCAGGCTGGGCTCTAGAATCTGCTCAAAGGTTAAGCAAAGTTGACAGCATCCTTTATATATAAAAAGGTAACATGCTATCATAGCAATGAAGTAACCACTTCCATGTGGAAAGTTGCCACGGTAGCATTTGGAAACCTGAGCAGGGCCAGCCCTGCTTCTTGTCAGAGTGGAGAAATTGCTTCAGGTGGCAGAAGATGAGGGGCAAGGGGTAGTACTCCCTAAGTCAGCCTTCTGCTCCAAGATGTGGTGGAAGACAATGTCCCTTTGGCCTGGGTTGCAGTAAGATCCAACTTCTTCATGTGGAATTGGGAGGGGGATACCATGTCTTGTCCCTCCCCAAAATACCCGGGGCTGTCCCTTATCCTGCAATCCTATAGCATGTAATTTCTTTCTTTTGTTTAAAGCATTTATAAACCGCATAATTTTTTTCAAAAAAAATCTCTATGTGGTGCAGAACAAACAATATCACTAAAACAAAACTACAACCTAAATCCAGTTCAAATGCAGCTTACAAGTATATTGTAAAAACAAATAAAACAGGATTTTGGGCATTCGGACACATAAAACATGGTTCCGATTTTATGGGTCAAGGAAAACCTGGACAAAAGGAGATGTCAAGATGTCTTTACAAGATACAGCAACAGATGGTTGCTGCTTCATGTATGGTGAAGGGAAGGGTATTCCACAACATGGGGCAATAGTATAAAATGTCTTTTTTGGTTGCCACCCTATGATATTCGGCAGTGTGTGGTGCATAGCTGCCAAGTACCCCGTTTTCCCCGGGAAACCCCCGTTTTTACTTACCTTTTCCCGGTGGTCCCCCGTATCACTTTGTCTCCCGTTTTTCTCCGTTATTTTCTCCTGCCGGCGGCCATTTTTTCCTTTCCGATTTGCCCTTCTATGGGCACCAAAAATGGCCACCGCCGGCTTAAAAAGTCGCATCTACGCATGTCCGGAAGTGCATAAACATGACTTCCGGTGTCGGCAACGGCCATTTTTTGTGCCCATAGATGGACGGAGCGACACCGGAAGTTGCGTCGGCGCACTTCCTGACATGTGTACAAGCGACTTTTGAAGCCGGCGGCGGCCATTTTTGTTGCCCATAGAAGGGCAAAGTGACACCGGAAGTTACGTCGACACAACTTCCGGTGTCACACGGCTGCCGGTCCCGGATTCTGCAGTCCGGGACTTGGAAGGTAAGGTGTGGTGCCACAAGTAGAATGTCCCCAGATAATCTAAGTGAATTTACAGGTCTATACAGAGGGAAGGGGTCTTTCAGGTAACCCGGTCCTAAATTGTTCAGGGCTTCATATGTTAACTACAAGACCTTGAATGTGGCCTGGAAATTGAGGTTTTCAGTACAGTAGTTTTCGCTTGGTGAGGAGAGTAACAATTTGTTGTGAAGTTTGCTTGTGTCTGGCCACCCCTGACGAGACCCTAGGGTCCTAGATGTTACCACCATGAATTTCTGGCCTTCAAAATTTTACTGAGGCAGCAGTGGTATAAGAAGTTTCACCAAGCTGGAAATCCTTGAACAGGCCCTCGCTCAAATTGCAGCTCTGGAAATCCTTGTGCTTCTGGTATAAATATTCCCTCTCAGGTGTCATTTTTGATCAGCCACTTGAGTAACAAAACCATTATCATCTGTAGCTCACTTTTCATTTATACTTAAATAACCTGCCTATATCTCAGTACCAGCCTTTCCTCAGGCGCACACATATTTCACTCCTGCTGGGTATCAAGTGAAAGAATCTTTCTTTAAAAAGGACAGCTAAGTCTAAACAGAAGCACCTCACCTCGAGGTACTCCATAAAGCTGGCTTATGAAATGGATCCCCCCCCTCTATTATGTCTTTATTTGAAGTCTTTCGGATTTAGAGTAAGAGTCTTCTGATATCAAACGACTCCCTAAATATTAAAACAGATGGAGGGAATTTTCTCTGTTTCTCAGCATTCAGGGTGGATTGGCACAGGCACATAATAACTTGTACGTCCTGGAGATAATATCTGGGTCAGTGGAGGCTGGTCCATTAGGGCAAATGGGGCACTGCCCTGTCAGTCTTGATTCCTCCTAACCCACCTGCCTTCTTACTTACAACAAACACAGGGCATAGAATTGTGGAGATGGAAGGGACCTGGAGGGCCATCTAGTTCAGCCCCCTGCAATGAATGAATCCTCAAGGTGGGACTTGAACTCACAACCCTGAGATTAAGAGCTATCACAGTCCCATGACCCTGACTGTCTCCTTTCTCCTGCTAAGTTTAAGTGTTGTCCTTCACAACCATCCTATAGAACTCAAGAGGGAGGAGGATGGGGACAAAAAACACAGAATTAGTTGGCTCTGCCTGTTATTGGCTCTGGCTCCCCCTAGTGTTGGCCTCCTTGCATTTCACCCTACCAGTCCCAATGAGTACCAGCCGCTGGGTGCTCGCTGGTAATCTGTTCATCGACTATTCATCTCGATTTGTTTGAGCGGAGATGGCATTGTCTCAAATGCAATTGCAATGAAAGCAATGTTCACCCCACACAGTCTACTGCACAAAAAGTGCAGGGTTTTTTTTTGGAAGAAGTGAGTTTGTTGTGCAACAGATCCAAATTCACTGTTAATTGTGCAAATTGAATTTGCCGGTATGTGACTGGAACCCACGCCAAAATAGCAATAGGGTCCCCTGGGAAAGAGAGATTGATTGTTAACCTCTCTGGAAATTGTAGCACTGGGAGGGGAATTGGAGTCTCTTAACACCCAGTTATCCTGAATGGGGTAACTGTGCCCCTGAAGGACCAGGTGCACAGCCTGGGAGTCATTTTGGACTCACAACTGTCCATGGAGGCACAGGTCAATTCTGTGTCCAGGGCAGCTGTCTACCAGCTCCATCTGGTACACAGGCTGAGACCCTACCTGCCGGTGGACTGTCTCCCCAGAGTGGTGCGTGCTCTGGCTATCTGCCGTTTGGACTACTGCAATGCGCTCTCTGTGGGGCTACCTTTGAAGGTGAACCAGAAACTACAACTAATTCAGAATGCTGCAAATAGACTGGTGACTGGGAGCGGCCACCAAGACTGTATAACCCCGGTCCTGAAAGACCTACATTGGCTTCCAGTACGTTTCCAAGCACAATTCAAAGTGTTGGTGTTGACCTTTAAAGCCCTAAATGGCCTCAGACAAGTATACCTGAAGGAGCGCCTCCACCCCCATCGTTCTGCCCAGACATTGAGGTCCAGTGCTGAGGGCCTTGTGGCAGTTCCCTCACTGTGAGAAGTGAGGTTACAGGGAACCAGGCAGAGGGCCTTCTTGGTAGTGGCACCTGCCCTGTGGAATGCCCTCCCATCAGATGTCAAGGAAATAAACAACTATCTGACTTTTAGAAGACATCTGAAGGCAGCCCTGTTTAGGGAAGTTTTTAATGTTTGGTGTTTTATATTTGTTGGGAGCCGCCCAGAGTGGCTGGGGAAGCCTGGCCAGATGGGCGGGGTATACATAATAAATTATTATTATTATTATTGCAGCTCCCATAATTCTCTGAGAGAAACCATGCTTGTTTAAAAGGGTGTCATAGTATTATAAAGGTATAGTGTGCATGTGGCCATTGAGACAATAATAGCGCATTAGTAGTTTGTCTTTAGCCCCAGAGGCACACTCCATTTTCTCTCAAGACAGGCAGATGCCAACACGCCATTCTACTTTATTAGTTCTGAGATTCTTCCCCTATGCTACTGTATTATTGCAATTGGGAGGGGCACTCTGGCACTAAAGCGGAACCCCCAAAAACCCTAAATCAGAATATTTGTGGTATAAAAACTACAGTCCCATGCTAGGTGGGACCCCAGCGGACGCTGGCACCTGCATGGGGCGCCTGGTTTGTGCCCCCTCAGAATTGTATGCCTGGGGCCACGGTGCCCCTGCCCCCCTTGCTACGCCCCTCTCTGTGAAGGGCATCTAGTAACAACTAGGAAGCATCTATGATGAATTTTTAGGAACAGCAAAGAATGTGTGCCTCTGTTTTCAGAGCAACGTCTTTGTCGGTATTTTATTATTACCTAATGAAAATCTGAGGAGGAAACCATCAAAAAGAAGAAAGCAAACAACATGAATAATGTCTTGCTAAGTTGCAATCTACGTGGAATATTGGCTGTCTCAGAACGGCAGTTTAAGCTTCACCAAATTTCACCACTGAGACCCCGATTAAGTCAAGACTGTCGTTCTCTTGATAAATTTCTTTCAGTGCTGCTGTCATAGTTCAAGGCTATAATCAGTATTCTATAGCTTTAATTATAGCCGTCTTTCTATAAACCTCTCATTTCTCTGTAGGATCCATGATGTGCTTGAATCGCAAGCTTCTTGAGGTTTAGTCTGACATTTCTTTTCTTTTCCTGTAGGTGGTAGGAATGGATTGTGGGCCACAGTGCCCCCCACCTGCCTTTCTCTGAGGCTGAAGCCAGTTTTCAAATGTGCCAGATTTCGTGGCCTGTTTTCTTCAGACAAGGCACTTGCGGTAGACAAGGTTGGCTTAAGAAGAGACACTTGGATAGGTCTCAGGGTTGCCTGTGGAAATATGAGCAGTGCAGTGGCATGGGAGCTGATCATGGGAAACCAAAGTGGTGTTGCCATTAGCAGGCTGCACTCAGTAGATGGAATCCCACCCACAATGGAACTAGAATTGAGACCCGATCAGAAACAAACCCAGCTTGGCTGTTGTTGTCTTTTAAAAAAAAATAAATTGTTGTTGTTGTTGTTGTTGTTGTTGTTGTTGTTGTTGTTGTTGTTGTTCCAGGTCAGTTTGCTCCTTGTTAGTTTGTTTTTTAATAGCTTTATTGATTTTCTTTTAAAATAACATAGAATCATAGAATTGTAAACTTGAAAGGTACACCAAGGGTCTTCTTGAGAGCCAGTGTGGTGTAGTGGTTAAGAGCGGTAGACTCCTAATCTGGGGAACCGGGTCTGCTCCTCCACATGCAGCTGCTGGGTGACCTTGGGCTAGTCACACTTCTCTGAAGTCTCTCAGCCCCACCCACCTCACAGAGTGTTTGCTGTGGGGAAGGAAGGGAAAGGAGATTGTTAGCCGCTTTGAGACTCCTTAGGGTAGTGATAAAGTGGGATATCAAATCCAAACTCTCTTCTTCTTCTTCTTCTTCTTCTTCTTCTTCTTCTTCTTCTTCTTCTTCTTCTTCTTCTTCCTCTTCCTCTTCTTCTTCTTCCTCTTCTTCTTCTTCTTCTTTTTTCCCAACATCCCCCCTTAACAACAAAATATATAAAAATCTCAAGGTATGCAGTCAAAATACAGCATAATACACAGTAAGCACCCTAAAGCTTGGAATATGATTTAACCTACTGTAAACCACTGAGCCTAGGGCTTGCTGACCAGAAGGTCGGAGGTTCGAATCCCTGTGACGGGGTGAGCTCCCGTTGCTTGGTCCCAGCTTCTGCCAACCTAGCAGTCCGAAAGCATGTCAAAATGCAAGTAGATAAATAGGAAGGTAAACGGCGTTTTCATGTGCTGCTCTGGTTTGCCAGAAGCGGCTTTGTCATGCTGGCCACATGACCTGGAAGCTGTACGCCGGCTCCCTCTGCCAATAACGCGAGATGAGCGCGCAACCCCAGAGTCGGTGACGACTGGACCTAATGGTCAGGGGTCCCTTTACCTTTAACCAAAAAAATCTGGGTGTCTGCAAGAGCTCGAGATTGTTTTTCACATTCATGTAATTCTCAGAGTGGTTCAAGAATCAACGCCTCTTCCCAGGGAACTCTGGTCTAGATTGGTGTGATCCCGCTCCGACCCTGTTATGATCTTAACTCAAGTATGCCAAACATCTCAAAAGTAGTGTTAGTGGATAGGGAATGCTGAGGGAGGTTTGGAAGGAGACGTGGAAAGGGGGGTTGGGTGCATTGTAAAACTTCCACAAATTGCTTGCAGGAATGTGTGTACTAGGCAAAGCTGCAGACCATAACGCATATATTAGAAGTGCCCACAAAATGCTGGCACATTTTCATGACTTAAAATCAATCAATCATCATCAGTCAGTCACAAAGCAATGTGGAGATGCGCGGATAAAAACCCGCAACTGGAACAATTAGAAACGGGGAGAACCTAAAATTGACAGATCCACCCATTTCTACTTGCAAGCGGACTTGTTGGTGGAACAAAGTGGATTCCTATAAATGAGGCATGGACTCTGTAGGTTGAAGAGTACTATGAAAATGACAAATGACAATCAGGCACAAAACCCAGTTCTGGGTCCCCTGCCTTCTCTATGGCTCTTCATATTTTACAGCTCCATCTCCCTTTTTGTTCCTTTGCTACCCTCAGCTTGCTGTTAAAGCAAAAGAAATGAAACGGTTTGATCCTTCCGCTTATAACTACAACCCCGCCGGCGACTCATTTTCTTTCAGGGTCAGGTAGGTGCTTTTCCTTTTTTTTAATTAAGCCGCCAACTTTATTGATTCATGAAACTATCTGGTGTCTTTGAAATATTTGGCTGGTGTGCAGGCCGATGCCTGGAGAATGCCAGGGAATGCATACTGATGCTTAGCCTCCACACAGTTCCACAATTTATTTTGACCATTTTACTGCATTTATAGCCCACTTTTTCCTCTGGGGAACTCGAGGTGGCTTACACGATACCCTGCCTCCTCATTTAATCCCCACAACAACCCTGAGAGGTTAGGCTGAAAGAGTGACTGATTGGCTCAAGGTCACCCAGTGAGCTTCATGGATGAGGGGAGATTTGAACCCTGGTCTCCTACGTCCTAGTCCAACACTCTAACCACTATGCCACTGGCTCTCAATGTGTCCAGGAGCTGAACCTGGGCAGGATGTTTCATGGTCCCAAATCTTATTTATTTAAATAATCCACTCTCCTGTGGATACTGTCCCATCAGGAGGTTGGTTCCATACAACATAGGAATCGGGTGCCTTTGAATCATAGATTATAGAATCCTAGAGTTGGAAGGGACAAACTATGATAATCTAGGCCAGCATTTCTCAACCGCTGTTCCGCGGCACACTAGTGTGTCGTGAGACGCTGGCTGGTGTGCGGCGACGTGCGGCGACGAGAAGGCCGATTTTGCAGCTGCAAACTCCACCTCCCTGGGCATCCTATTTCTTCGCCCCTTCTAGTTTCCACAGACCAATCAGCTTTCATTATTTCCATTTTCCCCATGCCTCACGTGACAGGATCATCCCAGAATCCTTTAGCCAAGATGGCAGCCCCCAGCAGCTAATAGTGCCGCACGTGTGTCTCTTTTTTGGAAAATCGAGCGGACTTCAAGTAGCTACTTTTAAAATATTCAATCTCCATCATTCAAAAGGTAGTTTGCTGCTAATTCACGGAGGCATGAAGAACAAATCGTCCTCTCACAAGTCCGAGAACACGCACAGGGTAAGATACGCCGGCGGGGTCGGGTGGGGTGGATCAGAAACCCGGATCTTTTAAGAATTCGGCAGCGCTGACCCGCCGGAAAGCAATATTTGGCAAGTGTTTCTTACAGTCATAATTATAATATAGGGCGGCACAGAGTTAATTTTTTAAACTTTTTTAATGGTGGTGTGTCTCGTCATTTTTTTCACGGAACAAGTGTGCCGTGGCCCAAAAAAGGTTGAGAAACACTGATCTAGGCCATCTCTGTGCAATGCAACTCCCTCCCATTATATACGAGGCTGGTGCCATCTCTATTGTCTTTGCGGTACCTACTGTAGGCGCCTTCCGTTTTCCAACAATCCATTTGAGTGGAGATTTTTTTTTAAAAAAAATCCCAGTCGGGTTTTGCATTAGATTTGAAACTGTTGCTATCTATAGAATTGCTTTTATATATGCAATTGCTTTTATTGTTGATGTTTTTACTGCAAAATCACATCACGATATTATAGGGCAAGCATTTCATAAATAGGATTAAACAAACAAACAAACAACTGTTTCAAGGAAAATTTCTTAAGCTGGTCGTAATGCCCTAAAAACAGCACCTAACCGAAGTCACATTCAAACACTAATACCGGGTACCCTCTTTCCCCTATTTTAAGATGTAGTCATAAAATAAGCCATAGCAGGATTTTTAAGCATTCAAGGAATATAAGCCATACCCTGAAAATAAGACATAGTGATAAAATAAGACATCCCCTGAAAATAAGCCATAGTGTGTTGTTGTTTTTACGAAAAATAAATATAAGACGGTGTCTTATTTTCGGAGAAACACGGATAACAATGTGCTTTCTACACACATGGTAAAAATAAAAGAAAATGCTACATTCTAGAACAGTACAGATGATGGTTAGATATAATAGTCTGACAGCCTAACCTACCTCACAGGGTTCTCGTGAGGATAAAATGGGGGGCAACTGAAACATGTACATCACCTTGAGTCCCTTGGATAAAAGATGGAATGGAGATAGATATAATAGATGATAGATAGATATCCCCTTATTGGTATAATTAGCAATGCAGATATACCAATATAAACATTTGGGGACCATAGTAACTATGGCTCAAGATACAGAAATACAGCAGGGATAGCCAGCCCCACCTATCAAACATGCAAGGATGTATTTATAGCAGCAGCATTTTCACTGAAGCGCTTAACTGGGGAGTTGTGGGAGACATCCTCTGAAGAGCGAGGACCACAATGAAAGAGGAGAATCTCACTGTACCTCCTGTGTTCTGCCTCCGTATCTAACAGAGCAGGGGAGTATCAAAGGCTAAAAGGAAAGAACAACAACAACAGTATATTGACTTGTATGTGCAATTCACAGGGGCTGGATCTTTGGAAAATGTCCACCTCCATCCCTGACCATCACTTATGCTAAAGCACTTTACAGTTCATGCTAGCCTTACCTGGAAGGGACAGATTCCAAGGAAGCTCTCCTCTCCTACAGACATACAGTGGTACCTCGGTTTATGAACACAATTGGTTCTGGAAGTCTGTTCATAAACTGAAGCGTTCATAAACTGAAGCGAACTTTCCCATTGAAAGTAACGGAAAGTGGATTAATCCGTTCCAGACGGGTCCGCGGAGTACTCAACCTGAAGCATACTTAACCCAAAGCATGGGTGTAATTGGTTCCGGAAGTCTGTTCATAAACTGAAGCGTTCATAAACTGAAGTGAACTTTCCCATTGAAAGTAATGGAAAGTGAATTAATCCGTTCCAGATGGGTCCACGGCGTTCATAAACTGAAAATTCATAAACCGAGGTGTTCATAAACTGAGGTTCCACTGTATATAGACACTCAGAGCCAAACTAGATATATTACCTGCACAGTTTCAAAAGTTGGGGGGAGGAGGAAACAGCAAGTGTCAGAGAAGGTGTAGGCTGGGCATCAGGACTAGGGGGAAGGAGAGTTTAACCCTTTCACATCTTGCCATAGTCCTGCCGCCTCGTCCCAACACCCCGAAGATTTGCGTCTGAAAGGAAGTCTCCTTTGGTGCCAGTGGCAACTTCCCTTCCAAGACAAATGTGTTTTGAAAGAGGGCCCATTTTCTCAGGGCCGTGGTTTGTGGGGAGAGTTAAACTGTCTTGCAGAAGTGCTGTAACTCAGTCTTGGGACAGATGCATTTCATACAGAAGGTGTCAGGGTCAATCCTCAGCCTCTGTGCTGGAGGAACTGGCCATGGAGGAAAGGGTTGAGGAGTGCAAATCACCCCAAGGATGAGATAAGCAACAGGTGCAAGGTCAGCCAAGCCAGTTGCTACGGTTACAGCCCCAGTGCCCAAGTGATTAAGTAAATGCTTGTAGTGCTTACTTGTGGTAAACCAATCTTGCTGAATTTAGGGGTCCTCCCTCTTCTTTCTTCACCCCCATTTTTATGCTCCCCAATTCTTTTGCACCTGGCTAGGACAGCTCATGTGGCTAAGACTTAAAACAGTGTAGCTCTCCAAGGTCCTGACTCCTGCAGATCAGCTCCTCTTTCCCTTCTCTCTTGCAACCTGTCTTGCGTGATGTGCACTCACCATGCATTGCCCCAGTGATGTCCCCACCGTGCACAGCTATCAGCTGATGTTCCAGCCTCGGCTGGAGTTGAGTGTATCTACTGCCCCTGATAAATAATTCAACTAGGTCTGCTTAGTGGGGAAGCAAAATTGACCCAAAGCAATGGAAAGGTATAGGGGAGGGGGGAGGAGAGCATATGGAAGGTATTGCTGTTGCTTAGCAACATACCCACGATCCTGGGAGATATTCTTATTTGGCAGGGGGTTGGTGACAAAAGGAAGAAGAAGGAGAAGATTGTAGAGAGAGAGAAAAGCAGCAACAGAAATTGTTCTATAAAAGCTCATTACAACAGAATCTGACAAGGGAATTCAGCTGAAAAGCTCAGCTAGGTCAGTCAAAGGCACTGTTTAAAATACTTCTGTAACACACCGCAGTGATTTAAACAGAAGAAATGAAAGACATTTTCTTGTCAAATTCTTGTTCGGGTTTCAGACTCAGGTAAATTCTCCTTGATTTATTATCTAGTCTCACAAGAAGATGAAGAAGAGGATCAGATTAAGCCATAAAGAGGAATATTTCTCTCGTTTTAGCCTGACAGTCTGTGTCCCAAAGGTGAACCCACGGGGCTGATTCACACATTAATCCCCCCCCCTTTGTCACCCATGTGAGCCAAACTGAATGGTCCCTGTGTATTTCCCCACCCCCAATAAACAAATATGGTTTTTGAACCAGGCAATCACAGAGATTGCCAACCACAAACTGTGGCAATCAGAGGAATAGCTTCACCGAAACCCCCTTCCCAGTAAAGAGCTATTGTGACTAACAGGGAACTTACCAGTGGGATAAAATGAAAAGCTTCACCTGTATGATTTCTGCCAATTGCACATCTGTTAAACAGAATGAAGCAAGAAGAGAGAAAGACACAGGATGTGCAACCAAATCAGGCCGGGCTGCCTAAGTGTGACCCTGAGAAAAGGACCTCTGTGTTTCTGAACTTTGGAGGCAGTAAATAAACCCCCGTCCATAAGATAAACAATGCAAGGAGCTGCGTAGGATGCTCTTTAACATTGCAGGCATTTCTCATATCTGTGTCAACAGAGTTTTATGTATAGCTGGCTCACGGGGGCCCCTCCGATTGGATAGGACAATATGTACGATGTGTTTCCTCCGACAGCGGGCAGGCAGAGGCCCGTGATCAAAGTAAAACTGACTCGGGTGTCAGCCCAAATGGAAAACAAATGCAACAGCAGCTTGTTTTCACTGGGAAAGAAAACAAAATCAAAAAGGGGATATGTATACAGATGATATGTGCCCGACCAATGGTGGAGAGGCCTTGGCTTTTTAGAACGAAGGGCAGGGGTGGGGCCCCATCACTTAGGAATGGGAAGATGAGAAGCAGCAAACCACAGATATTCTGCGGCGTCCCCCGAGGTCCACAGTGCTTACGTGATGTATTACGTCCTTTGGCTCGGTTGCTGTAAATGAGGGCATCCATTAGAATGCACACTGATTCCTCTTCTCGGAGCCGACGCCTCACCAGTTCCAGTACCGCCAAGGAAGGCTGCCGGCAATGAGGGGGAGGTACCAACAGGAGAAGTGGAGGTGCACGGAGATCTGCAGGAGCTTGAAAGTTGGCGCGTGTGCAAATGATGCTGAAGAGGGAAAAGGATGCTCTTATCTGATCTGCACTTTGAACCCAAAGCAGTGAGGTGGCAACTCTCCAACAAGCCTGGAGGGTATTGCAATAAGAAGGCCTCAGATGATGCATTGGCAGGCGTGTTCATTCGTTTGTGCATGTACACACACACACACACACACACTGAAAGAAAGCATGGTGGGAGGGAGATTGGTCTGAGGTGGTGGGCAGAGCCAGATTGGATGGAGGCTGAAGCCCCAAAATTGCCATGCAGAATTGCATCTCCCTCCCTTGAGAGCCAGTGTGGAGTGAGAGCCAGTGTGGTGTAGTGGTTAAGAGCAGTGGACTCGTAATCTGGTGAACCGGGTTCGATTCCCCGCTCCTCCACATGCAGCTGCTGGGTGACCTTGGGCTAGTCACACTTCTCTGAAGTCTCTCAGCCTCACTCACCTCACAGAGTGTTTGTTGTGAGGGAGGAAGGGAAAGGAGATTGTTGGCCACTTTGTTGAGACTCCTTAGGGTAGTGATAAAGCGGGATATCAAATCCTAACTCCTCCTTCTTCTCCTCCCTCCACCCTACCTCCCTCTCTGTGCCATAGCTGTCAAGTTCTCCCTTTTTTAATGGAAATTCCCTTATGCTGAATAGGCTTCCTCACGAGAAAAGGGAAAACTTGACAGCTATGCTCTGTGCCTCAGTCCTCCATCTGTCTGCCTGTTTCATTTTCCCTCTCCACACCTGCTCCAGTCTATCAACCCAAGTCTGAACTGATCACTCCCATGAATTGAGGCAGAGGATTGCAGGTTCTCCATCCCAGACTTAGAGGCTTAGTGAGGGCAGAAGGCCCGGCTAATGTGGTGCGTTCTCATTGGCAACTCAGCAAGGCAAAGATCTGCTTCCTAACTAAGTCATGGATACATGAGCAGGATCAGAACATGCGAGCTCCAGTATCGGGTTCATTTTTGCTCCTTTGCACAGAACAAAACTGTCTGGCGTGTAGGCCAGTCTATGACATCTGGAAGTTTTAAAGAAAGGGGGGATGTACTGGGAAATGATAAGGTTAAACCAGCTTCTGCCAACCTGGAATCCTTCGGGCATCTTGGACAAGAATGCCCATAAGAGTTTAAGAACATCAGAACTGCCTGCTGGGTCAGTCCAGTGGCCCATCTGGTGCAGCATCCTGTTTCTACAGTGCTCAGCCAGATGGGAACCCTGCAAGCAGGACCCAAGCGCAAGAGAAGCATTACTGGCATGGTCCGTAGCCATCCAAGTTGGTGAGCATCACTGCCTCCTGTGGGAGTGACTTCCGCAGTTTAACTATGCACTATGTGAAGAAGTTAAGTCCTGAGGACATCAGGCTGGAGAAGACTAGGCTGAGTTGCAGAGGAAAAAAGACTTTCCATTTCCTTGGGTGATTTTTATTATTATTTTTTTTATTAAAAAAATGGCACTTAATTTTTAAACTACAATTTGGTCCATACAGGTTTCCTAGTAAAACTCTTCTGATGCAGACTAAATACTCTGCTTTTTTGTGACTCTAGGGAAATGCTGCAGGCATTGCTGAGACATAGGATTTAATAGCACAAAGCACAGTATCCATCAGCCACTTTTATTGGTCAAATGAGAATAAAAGATTAGAGGCTTAATCCCTGAAGCAAATTTTATTTCCCAGCTTTGATTTTGCTTGCAATACCAAGTCCCCATAAACCTGGTGGCAGGATTTATTGGTTGTGCTTTACCTTTTCCAGCCAGCAAAAAAAAATGGAAGTTTGATGGCTTCTTCCTTTTATCATTCGACCTTTGGGATCCTGTCTGGCATGTTCACACAAGTTTAGAGCAATACATACCACCTACAAGACAAACTATTGGGGAAGCAGTGGACCTGGTAAGGGAAAATCCCCTTAGCATTTCAAATGTGGATGGAGGATCACTTCAAATTCCCAATCGGTCTGACTCTATTTGGTAAAGCATGTATTATATGGCAACACCCCAAGGAAGAAAAGAAGGGCTGTCATTTCAAAGGCGAAGCATTTATTGTCTAGCTCAGAGGCAGGCAGTCTTCAGGCTTGCTGGGTCTACTTTGTTTGTTTGTTTATTTAAATTTAAATAGGGAGGTGCATTATACCAAGTCAACCCAATGGTCTGTCTAGCTCAGTATGGTCCACACTAACTGGCAGCAGCTCTCCAGGGTGTCAAACAGAGGTCTCTCCCAGCCCTACCTGGAGATGGCAGGATTTGAACCTGGGACCTTCTGAAGCTGCTCCACCATGGAGGTGTGCCACTTCCCCAAAGATCCACCAAACAGACCCAGGGACAAAATAGCAGCTGGTGTGCATGTTGGGGAAAACATGTTCATAGAATTAAGGAACAAGATTCCACTGAGCACATGGCTGAAGTCAAACTGAAATTGGTTGGGACCATTTGTCCTAATGGACCAACCTCCACTGCTCAGCCCACACTTTTGCCTTGTGCTCAGTTTGTGGCCCTGGACTCAATGTTTATTTAGTTCAGCAGCAGCCAGCCAAATCCTTCTGGGGGCCTTGCAAACAGGGCATGAGGACCCCCCCTTTTGCTTGTTCCCAGCACCTGATATTCAGAGAGGTAGACTGGTTCTGAATACAGAAGTCCCATTTGGCTGCCTCTGAGGACAGAGCTGGGGAGGGAGCCAAAGGAAAGTGGCCTAGGATGGGGCTTGGCAGAGTAACTCCTCTCCCATTTTATGGAGGCCCCACCCCCACCTGTATACACACCCACCACCAAAGTAAATACCAGCAAAATGTTGCAGAGTGGAGTGTTCGTATTCGGGGCTCCTGCCCACCAGGAATTCTTTCTTCTGAGATACTCCATTCTGTTCCTCCTTATCCTTTGATTTTCTTTACCATCTTCCAAATTGCTCATTCTCTGGTCACTGAGCATGCTCAGTCCTTACTGAGCTATCAAGAGCTTATCTAAAGGGGTTTACAGTAACCTTCAAGTTTCTACAACCCTTCTGTTACTTTCATCTTCTGTGTCTTGTGTGTGGATGATGCCCTTCTGGCTACATGAGGGCCGAAGCTCGTGGGATCAACTCACTTTTAGCATACATAGGAGGAGCTGATTCCTATTTATTGAGGGGAAAGAATTCTGGTGCTGCGACTGTAATCATGAACAGGGAATATTACTTTTATTAGAAACAATGCCATATTCTTGTGAGGTTACTGGGGTTGGCTTGCTCAGGAATGTTTCCTGGTAGATTGGACCTAATGTGGATGGGGAAAGGAGATCAGTATTTATGCTTTAGCAGCTGCATTTTGAACTGCATTCAGACAGGACTTTGTTCAGAGCCAGAAAACCATCTGAACAAAAAGAAAAAAAGAGTTGTGTGCTGTGTGTGTGTGTGTGTGTGTGTGTGTGTGTGTGTGTAAGAGAGAGACACAGAAAGAGAAGTCAGATAGAACATTCTGGAGCCAACTCTCTTTGCTTTCCATAATTGCCCATGGCACGAAGATCACACTTTTATTCTTTGGGATACAGAACAGCGACAAAATGCTTGCATGCAGCCTTTCTAGCACATTCCAGCCTTTGAAAATGCCAAATGGCGCTCCCCCCCTTTTTTTGGCTACATCACAGCCGTGGAACGGAACCTCTGGGTTGCCTTGACCGAAAGAATTTGGCTGGGCGTTCTGAAGGTTATTCCTTATATGGAATTATCTGCTGCCTGCCGAGTTACACATTTCAGTTGTTTTCAAGCAATGTCATGCTTTCCGGGCAGAAGCCAGGAAATCTCATGAGGTGTGTGTGAATGGAATTCCACTATTTATTTATTTTCCCCTTTTGTCAGCAGTTGCCATGTGCTTGGTGTCTGGGATATGAAACTGAGTGTGTGAATACAAGGAAATGCTCTCTCCCTCCTTCTCCCTCCCTCTCCCTGTGCCATTTTGGGACATTGTCGTTCCCTCTGAGTCATGGGAAGTGCAAGGCAGAAAACAATTATACAAAAGTCCCCTTGCCCTGTTACACAGAATCCACTGTCCGAAGATGGATGCCTCCATGATTCTCGCTGATGGAGAAATTCTGCAGACAAGTGGAATGCGTCTATCACCCCAGTGGCATCCTTGTGAGTTTTCTAGAGAGCTGTGGTAGCAAATTCTAGGGGCCAATTGCAAAGCACTTCACGCAGGGCTCCTAAGGCACTCACCAGAATTGGCTGTGGTTCTGGGAAGGGTACAGTAAGCTCTAGTCCCGTGCTGGACCTCAGTAGCCTTATGCCAAGGCTTGGCACACACATGTGGATCAATGATGCATTACATCCTACGAGTGTACAATCTGTGTACCTGTAGACACAGATAGACGAGCTGCAAACTCACGTGTTATTCACATGTAATGCTCAATGCAGGTAATGCCTGTGTATCCATTTGCATTTATGTACGCAATAGCTGAGCTCTACAAATCAAAACATGCACAGTGGTACCTCTACTTACGAATAACTCTACTTACGAATGTTTCTACTTACGAATGGAGCTCCGTCCGCCATCTTGGATGCGGTTTAGATAGGATTTTTTTCTACTTACGAATTTTTAGATAGGGTTGCTTCTACTTACAATTTTTTTCTCCCAGTGCATTCCTATGGGATTCGACTTACAAATTTTTCCGACTTACGAATGTGTGTTCAGAACGCATTAAATTCGTAAGTAGAGGTACCACTGTACACTCATTCACACAAATGCTTGCACCTGTAATGTAGTCCAACCCCTTGCAATGCAGGAATCTCAACTAAAGCATCCATGACAGAGGGCCATCCAACCTCCGCTTAAAAACATCAAAGGAACAGGCGTCCACCCCCCCCCCCCCGAGAGAGTCCATTCTACCTATTCTAACAGCTTTTATTGTCAGAAAATCCTTCCTGATGTTTAGTCGGAATCTCCTTTCATGTAATTCCCGGTCCCACCCTCTGGAGCAGGAGAAAACAAGCTGTCGATGTGACAGTGCTTTAGATATTTGACGATGGCTATCATACCTCCTCTCAGCCTCCTCTTTCCCAGGCTAAACAACTCCCTCAACTTTTCCTCATAAGGCGTGGTCTCCAGCTTGTACCACCAAGCCACCGCTGCATACGGCAATGAAAAATCCTTTTTAACTACTTCGCACACTAAAGAATAGACGTGCGGAATTTGGGGTTCTTGGGCTCCCGCCAGCCCCAGCCAGCATGGCCAATGTTTAGGGATAATGGGTGTTTCAAGTCCTCAAGGGCCAAAGGTTTCCCATCCCTGCAACGGAAGATTTTCTCAGCCATAAAGCCTTTAAATGCAGAGCTACTCTCTTTTGCTGGCACCTAATGCTTATTGGATGGACTACATGCGATGGTGTTCTGGCTCCAGCTGAGTTGCTCATTCAGCCCCATCGTGCTTCAGATGGATGCTGAAGGGACAGTGGCAGAAAAACCGAAATGGTGCAATGTTAATACACTTTAGCTGTTTGATTATTGTGTTTTTAATAGACCCCGCAAGCAGACATAATGGAAGGCTTTTATTCATCATAAGCACTTTTTTTTTGCACTGTAATGGAGTGAAACAGTGATTTTTGGCCGATTCTAATTCATAAAAGCATGGCAGGAAATGGCTTCAATGTCAGCTGAAGTGCCATATGCCTTATATGATTGCATGAGCTTGAGTGCTTGTGGTCGGCACTGTAGCAGAGTCATTATGCTCGCCATTGATTTGTGTGTGTTTCCTCTTGCAAAAAGAAAAAAGGGGGGGGAGGCACTGTTTTCCCCCAGGTGATGATCTCTCACTCTTTGCTTTTTCGGAAGAACCTCTGTAAAACAGCTGCGGTAAAGCAGAATTAAAAATATATTCCTGTGCCAAACTGTTACATTGCCCAATGGCCAGCTTTTATAAAGTGAATGTGGGGCATAGCTGCCAAGTCTCCCGCTGAAAAATACGGGACCAGCAGCGGCGCGGCACCGGAAGTCGCTTCTACGCATGTATGGACATGCGTAGAAGCAACTTCCGGTGCCGCGCTACCCATGTATGGGCACCAAAAATCGGGCAGCGCCAGGACCCAAAATGGAGCCTCCCTGGCAGGTAGGAAATCCGGGGGATTTATGGGTTTTTTCCCAATCCGGGCTGCCAGTGGGAAACAGTTTAAAATACGGGGTTTCCCGCGAAAAACGGGAGACTTGGCAGCTATGATGTGAGGAGAACTGAATGGGAGCCATTCTAGGCTCAGTCGTAGAGGTATTGCTGGTTTCACAATGAGATTTGGGGTTGAGATGGATGACCCCAAGTTCTCTTTCACCCTTATGATTCTAGCTGTTAGATTGGGGGTTTGAGTTGGCTTTATTAGAACAAGAAGACCGGCACATATGTCTGCCACTACACTAACCTCTCTTTTTTTAAAAGAAATTTATTTATTTGGTTTTTCAAATTAAAATTTTATGATTTACACATAAATCATAAAAACAAGATTCCAAGGAATCTCCTGGACTTCCATCCTCCCCTTTGTGGGTCCTATTATTAATCCTTTCCTCCCACATATTTTATGATTTACCTCTTCCATTATATCCAGAATTCAACCTTAAATGACAAGTGGTATTCCAGTCCTACTAACGATTTTAACTGTTTACAATGGTCTTTAAGGTAAGTTATAAATTTTCCCCATTCCTTGTTAAAATTTTGGTCTTCCTGGTTTCTGACTCTTTCAGCCATTTTAGCCATTTCAGCATAGTCCATTAACTTCACCTGCCATTCTTCTCTGGTAGGAACTTTATCTTCTTTCCATCTCTGGTCCAGTAACATCTGTGCAGCCATGGTCGCATACATAGTCTTTTCCTCTCCAGACAGTCCTGTCTTCCAGATGCCCTTGGGACACAACTCACACTCCGCTCGAGCCACACAGGGCTCTCCTGATCCCTGTAGGGCCTCTCTTGCTTTGCCCCTGGGTGCTGGTCCTTCACAATCCATGTGTGTCAGGCCGTTTGAAGTCTGCCCGTCCCTGTCAATGGTCCAGAAACTATGCATGCCACTAAGTAAAAAGGCAATTGTCACCCCTCTTCCAACATTGCATTGGGGTCTGGAGAAGAGGACTCCTAGTGAAGAAAGAGTCTAATCAATTTCATTTGTTGAATCAACAGTCTTGCCTGTGTCTGTTAAGTACAGTAGCCCCTTTGTTATGTAAGTTAGTAGGTGATGTGTTGCCACAGAAACGAAATACCCTGAGATGCAGTATAGTGGTACCTTGGTTCTCAAACTTAATCCATTCCGGAAGTCTGTTCCAAAACCAGTGTTCCAAAACCAAGGCATGCTTTCCCACAGAAAGTAATGCAAAATGGATTAATCCATTCCAGACTTTTAAAAACAACCCCTAAAACAACAATTTAACATGAATTTTACTATCTAACAAGACCATTGAGCCAAAAAATGAAAGCAATAATCAATGTACTGTACTATAAAATAAATAAAACAGTATTGTAGATGATAAAAAATTTAAAATCCCCCCCTTACCTGCACTGATGATAGTCATTGTTTGGATGGGGGGCTTTTATTCATTTCCACAGTCACACAATCAATCAATCAGTAGCTGAACTGGGATCCACACAGTCACAAAAACAAATTAACTGAAAAAGCCTCAAAAAAAAGCAAAATAAATAGCAAAAACAAAAGCACCAAATATAAGCTCCAAATATCACCTCAGAACACTGCTATCGGAAATGGAAGGCTTGAATTACAATGGGGGGGGGACACAAATTAGCAGCGCAACAGGAAACACAGGTGGACTCAAAACGGAGCACGTTCGGCTTCTGAAAAAAAGTTCAAAAACCGGAACAGCCACTTCAGGTTTTGCAGCGTTCAGGTTCCAAGTTGTTCGTGAACTAAGCTGTTCGAAAACCGAGGTACCACTGTATGGCAAAGAGGGCACATCATTCTCCCCCCTTGCTAAAGGTAATATCCAGAAGTCTCTCTGCATTAAAGAGAACAACAGACTGCCAGGTCTGGGATTGGTCTGAGGAAGAGATCAGAGCTGTCAGATTTCTGGAGAACTCCAAAGGTGTTGAGTGCCCCCCCCCCAACATACAACATACACAAAACATTTCAGTCAGTCTCCAGGAATCTCATCTAAAGGACACCAAGCTCTAGGTAAATGTTTGCACCACTCATCTTCTTGCCGCTTGGAGAAGTGGGATAAGAGTATCTGATAGCATATAGGTGAAACAATAGTTAAAAAGGTACCTAAAGATGCCTTGGAGTCAGCCAAACACCTCCTCTCTATATTATCCACACAACTGCCCTGTGAGGTGGGTCGCAGGGTCACCTTGTGGGGTGACAGAGTGGGGATTTGAACCCTGGTCTCCCAGGTCCTGGTCCAGCATTCTAACCACTATGCCACACTGGCTGAGCATATGTTCTCATTGGTTTGCTGGGAGGTTATCTGACAATGAGCATCCTCGCTGATTGGCTTGCAGGTTTTTTAGACTTCTTCCCAATTTGTTCACCCCACACTTTTTAGAGCATCTCCCTGTCACTTTCCTAATCACTCCTCCTCCTCCTCCTCCTCCTCCTCCTCCTGGTACCTCAGTTTACAAACTTAATCCATTCCAGAGGTCCGTTCTTACACCAAAGCATTCTTAAACTGAGGCACGCACTTTCCCTAATGAGGCCTCCTGCCGCTGCTGTTCGGCTTCCGTTCGGCTTCCAGGGCAAGGTTCGCTAACCGGAACACCTACTTCCGGTTTTGCGGAGTTCGTTGTCCAAAGCATTCATTAACAGGACTGTTTGCAGACCAAGGTACCACTGTACTTAAGTAGATTTATTGCAAGCTTACATTTCCAGGATGCGTTTGAAGCCCTCCAATGAAATAGCAATGGTCTGGAGAGGCACTCAGGGTGAGGATGACTCATGCAGGTAGATGTTGCATGGTGAAGAATTGATTCCAGGCGTTGGGTGCAAAGAACAAAGATACCCACAACCTCACATAACTTCTTTTCTTTCCCACAAGGCTCCCCCACCCCCTGGCCACACCATTTGGCTATACAGAAATGCCATCCTAACAGTAAGAGCTGTTCAGCAGTGGAATTTGCTACCAAGGAGTGTGGTGGAGTCTCCTTCTTTGGAGGTCTTTAAGAAGAGGCTTGACAGGCATATGTCAAGAATGCTTTGATGGTGTTTCCTGCTCGGCAGGGGGTTGGACTGGATGGCCCTTGTGGTCTCTTCCAACTCTATGATTCTATGATTTTGTTTCTTAAAAACAAAAACAAAACAAATTAAGTAATTTGTTTGAAAAGAGGAGGGGGAATCACCAACATTTAACAGAGTAGCTTTTTGAAAGCCTAATGTTTGATATTATGCTGAACATATGGTTGTGGGTCTGAAGCGCGCTACGGCAATGCAAAATGTATGAGTAAATAGCATCCTCCGTCCTCTTGGCTAAGATACACAGAGAAAGCTCAAAGACATGTAACTCGCCTGCCTTAATCTCCTGACTGGGCTGCGATTCCGTTCTGTAAGGCTTGATAAATCTTCACATTTCGCCCTGCACCAAAAGAGTATTACAGCTCCTAATGGTCTTATGCTAGTAGCCTGCAACAAGACTCACTCGGCTGTATCCAAAACATCTAGCAAATGAAATCTTTTTTAATAATCTGCCATATTTCCCACCTTCCATCCCACAATTTCATTTTCACAGGTTTCCTTTGCAAGGCATACTAAGAGCTTTTGGTTTTGTTTAATTGCGGGCGGATCTTTTCTTTTTTTAAATGTAATGCTGTATAACCAATAAATACAAAGGAGGGACAAGTGCACTTAGCAAGTAGATGCAGCTGGTGAGAAAAGCCCGGCAGATGAAATGTGGATGAGGTTAATGGTCTCTACGCCAATTGGCAAATCTGTCCATTTCAGTTTCCCATGATTCCAATCTTAAACTTTAATTCTCTACATTTCCATCAGTGTGAATTTCTCCTTCCGTGCAGTTTTGCACGCCGTTTTGTCTGACACGCATGATTTTGCAAAGCATTCCCCCTAAAACAATGCACTTTCATATGTGATTTTCACTAATATGTGCTTTCATATGCGTTTGCAATGTGCATTTTTTGTATACATTGCTTTGCTGGAGAGCTTCACTGCAAAATTCAGAGAAGTGCAAATTGAAAAATATGTCTGTGTTTCAGTTTGCGTATTGTTTTGGAAAGTGCAAATTAAATGCAAATGGAATCAACCCTCCGCCCCATCCCTAAACTGCAGTATCCCAGGCCGAATGGAAGCTAAGTAGCCACTCTCCTCAATAATACAGGGGATTTATACAGTGTGTTATGAATGTTTATAGATAAAATATTATCTCGATGAGCCTTATGAAAGCTTTCAAAGATAAGTCAGCACTGAACAATTAGAGTTGAGGATGACCAAATAAATGCCTCCTTGTCTTTTAAGACTTCCTCTTAAGGCTCTTCTCTAGGTATTTCTGCTAAGTGAGATGGGACAGGAGGCTCCGTGGAAAAGGATCTTTCCAGTGTTGGCCCCTCTGTTCTGGAACAACCTCCCCAGTAAGATCATTGACATAATGCCCCTTCTCCACAAGAATATGTTTCTTGCAAAAGAGGCACTTTCACTGGTGAGCTTTAGCCAGCTTCGAACTATACAGTTCTATGATTCTATGATTTTCTTATTCTTCAAATGATTTTCTTATTCTTCCAAATGCTTTGGAAGCTCAGCCTACAATGATTACTTTCACTGTATTATTTATGTCATTAATTTTACTTTTGAATAATGATAATAAAAATAAAGGCTCTTATTTAAAATTAACAAAAGGCTTTCTTTAAGCAATGCCGTTCATAATGTTTAATATTTAACAATAGGAGATAGTATATATAGCTATTATTGGGTGTTATTTTTGAACTTTCTATATTTGTCTGTCAGCAAGTGGTATGTTACAGCATTATTGCTTCGTATTCCAAGAATGAAAATACATGTTGTAGTGTTTTTGTTTTGTTTTTGTTTTTAAAAAACAACTATACCCAACTATAAATGAGTAAAAATTGCTGGATTTCTCATCCCCCACAAATTAGCTCCATCCCTGCAACTAATTACTGGATTTCTTTCCGTTCCTCTCCCAATGGCCCATTGATTTTTATAGGGTGCTTGATTCAGACAATGCAAAAGAGCCAAACAAATTTAGGAACCATTTTTTGTTATGAGCTTTTCAATATTTGTTATCCACACTGGAAATTATGTAATGATTGTAAACATCTGCACACCTGTTCCCAATTCCACAAGCGCTGGGAAACACATGTGTTGTCTCACATAAACCCTGCAAATGCTCCGATTTGTTGTCCATCAGGGAAGGCCACATTTCCTCTTGATCTGGTGCCTCTTTTTGCCAAGGTGGCTTTTGAGACCGCGTGTGATTTACACGGCACTTATCATTAGCCTACGGATCTATTAAAATATAATAATCCTGGATTGCGTCCACACACTGAGGCCATGCTTATCTGCCTCGGATGTACACAACATGCATTGTTAATGTAGTTCATTTAAAGAAGTCATTTCCTAGAAGCTGCGAACAGCAGATAGGCTCCCTCTTTATTTGATTTAAACCGTACCACGTAGAAATTTCATTTAAGGTGATGTGGAAGCAGTGGCCATGGGGTTTTGTTCTTTTCTGTTCCAGTTGGTGGGATCAAGCTGTTATCTTTGCTTCCCTCTCCAGGTACAGGTTAAGCTTTCAATTTGTGCATCAACACAGATCGGACCGAGATTCAGGATTGGACCAAGGCCCATCTAGCCTAGCATCCTGTTCTTACAGCGACCAACTAGACGCCAATTTGGAAACCGCAAGCAGGAAATCAGTGCAACTGCGTTTTCCTCACCAAAGGAATCCCAGCAACTGGTTCTCAGAGGCTTACTGTCTCTGATCCTAGAGGTAATATCGCCACCATCATTTGTAGCCACTGATGACTTCCATTAAGGTTGGTCCAGAAGCTGCAGCTAGTGTGGGAAGTTGCAGCAAGGCTGTTGAAGACGATGCCCTATTGACAGAGCCTAACAAGCATGCTGAGAAAGCTGTACTGGCCGGCAGGCGAAATTAATGGACTACGCAGAATTGGATAAGATGGCAGGGAGAATTCAAAACCGACGGGACCAGAAGTTCTTGAAAGATTGGACTAAATTTGAAAAATATCTGAAAGACAATTGTAAACAACGAATCACGTTAGTAGGCTTGCAGGAAGTTTTGCAAGGAGAATTATATGAAATATTACAGAGAAAAATTAGGAGATTAAAATTGGTTATGTTTACTAAAGGTGATAGTAAATTAAGGAATACGAGAAGAAATTATGAAGATTGAAAATCCTTAGACGTCGCTGATGGAAGTAAAAAATATTGTATAAGATATGAATGTAAAATGATGTGTTAAAAATATGCAAAAAACCCAATAATATATATATTTTTTGAAAAGAGAAAGCTGTACTGGCTGCTCATGTGCTACGGGGCCACGTTTCAGGTCTTGCTGCTGGTGTATAAAGTCTTGAACAGTTTGGGACCAGATTATCTTGGGAAACACTTCACTTTGTAGACCATGGCGCAGTACTCAGGAAAGATACTTTCAGTAATGCCATATGGTCCTGGGGTTCATCTTGCACCGATTAAGGCCTGGGCTTTTAGTGTGACAGCAACTGCCTTTTGGAATGCGCTGCCTATGGACACCAGGCAGGTACCTATCCTGTTGACATTTAGAAGTCTGTTTAAACCTCTTCTGTTCACCCAGACTTTCTGTGGGGTGTTGATCCATCTGTATCAATGTACTAAGCTGATTGGTGATTAATAATAATAATAATAATAATAATAATAATAATAATAATAATTTATTTATACCCCACCCATCTGGTCGGGTTCCCCCAGCCACTCTGGGCAGCTTCCAACAAAATATTAAAATACAGAAATCCATCAAACTGTTTTTATAGGTATGCTTGGCTTGAATGAACATCATAATTTAATTCCCATATCCTTCCCAATTGGTGCTGGATCTCATCAATGAAATGGCATCTGGCCTACGTAAGGAGTTCCATGGGAAGCTTCCCAAGGAAAGCAAATGCCAAAGAATGCAACTTCATAGATGAGATTCTTACAGAACAAAACAGCCTGAAAGAGTCCCATGGCAATCACTAACACTGACTGCTAACTAGCAGCATGTAGAATTAAGATTTTGGTATAAAGAGCGTAAGAGCAGCCTTCTGAATCAGAGACCCATGTAGTCCACCATCCAGATTCATAATGGCCAACCAGTTGCCCAAGGGGGGGAAAAACAGAGTGCAACAGACTTCTCCCCACCTGCGATTCCCTGTAATAATAATAATAATAATAATAATAATAATAATAATAATAATAATTTATTTATACCCCACCCATCTGGTCGGGTTCCCCCAGCCACTCTGGGCAGCTTCCAACAAAATATTAAAATACAGAAATCCATCAAACATTAAAAGCTTCCCTAAACAGGGCTGCCTTGAGATGCCTTCTAAAGGTCCGGTAATTGTTGTTCTCTTTGACCTCTGGTGGGAGGTCAAATATGTATATACATATGTGATGTATCACATATAAATATGTGATGTATATACTATTTGTTACTGTCATTTTATTGTTCTGCTAAAAATATGAACAATTCTCACATGGTTATATGCCTATAATACTATATACCTAACATATGCATGCACACTCCAGATTTTCTAAAGAAGCAAGCACATAAATGAATGTGTAATACGATGCATCTGTAACTGTCTAAAAATACCCATGTATTAATACTTATAAGCTTATGCTTCAACCATACAGCATGGCATGGGTCTTGACTCTTTGAGACACAATATACATACAATATTTTGGGGCAGGGTGCATAATTCTGCTCATGATTCGTTGGGATTTTTTAGAACAACATCTGAGCATGAACAGCTCGGATGTAAGTGAGTGCTTTGTGCCAGAGGTCGTCCTCCGCAGACCAAGCTCAGGCAGGTCAGAATTGCCAAGATTCCTGCATAAATCCACTTGAAACAGATTTCCCCTCCATGGCTATCTCTCTGAGCTCTGTTTGATTACCACCGAGGACGCTGGGAGAACTTTGCACACTGGGCTATGTCATTCCCACCTCACAGACCAGGAAAGCAGATTAACGACTCAATTTGTATAACGAAGGCCAAGGCAAAAAAACAAAACCAGAACGGCTTATGTAACTGTTAAGCATTAATATTATCAAGCCTTGTGTGTGTTAAACCTCACAGCTGTTTCTTGTGGGGTCTATTCTTTTCTCTTTTTTGCAGCGATTGCATTATGACTTCATTTATGTGGGAGGAGAATGAAAGCCTTGGATTGTGTCAAGGCCTTAGCTGTCGGTGTTTGCTAATTGCAACAAGCGGGAAGGTACAGCCATCTCCTGCTTATAGAAAGATAACCGTAATTAGCGAGCTATCGGGTGCTGTTTATAACAAGCGCCTGCCTTTAGCTCATGCCAGAAATGCGAAGGGTGCGTCTCCTAATATGGAGAGAGCCAAAAGCACAGCAGAGTGTCACAGAACAAAGGAAGGCTTATATGTGCCACTGGGTCGGATAAACTTTATCTGCTCCTGCGTTGTAGCTTAATCAATGCTTCTCTCCCCCCCCCACATTTTAGGCTCCAACCTTGTTTTCCAAAAGAGAAATTGTGTGATTATGTGAGTGAATGATTTGAAAGAGCCATCCAACAAACGGGCTACGAAGCTCAGCTTTGCATGCAAGAGTGTCTGGATTCCACCTCCAGGCATCGCCAGGCAGTTCTGGGATGGTGGGTGGTAGAGAAATTAAGCGTGGCTTGTATTTCTTTTTCTTCTTCTTCTTCTTTTTAAATTAACTTTATTGTCTAAAAAGAAATTTATATAGATATGTCTTCGATATACAGAATGGTTTCCAATTCAACAAATTCATAGCAAAAACAAAAATTACAAAAAAGAATTATGTAAATAATATATAATCAAACACACACAAAAATTCTGCAACGTGGACGGCTTATGACTGATATATCTCTTCCTGTTGTATCTTAACTACTTCCAGACCTCCTAATTATACAATATCAAATTCTTTCAATGCCACGAGTTGATGCTTCTTTCTATTTTTCAAACGTTGCTCTATTTCTGCTAGTAAATAATTGTTTGGATACTACATTTTAAAGTACTTTTTATAGACACTCCATTCTTTTGATATTTTTTGTGATGGCACTTCTCTTATTGAGTTGGATAATTTTGCCAGCTGTAAATATTCAAGCATGGCTTGTATTTCAATGCGAACCTATCTAAACTCTCACTTCCTGAAACGGCATATGTAAAATGGAACGCAGCTACCCTACGGAATGGGTCTTCTTCTGAATGTTGTAGCAACTCGCCCCAAATATGTACAAAATAAGTAGGTTAGGGAATAGTGTGCACAAAATCCACATATTAGCAGAGATAACATACAAAAGTGCAGGGGAAATGGCTTTCAATAATGTACACATGGAACCCCCATTTATGCGGGGTTTGTGTTCTGAGACAGCATGAATGTTAGTGAAATCACGTATATCTGAAACTCCTTGTTCTGCCCCGTTCCGCCTCACCCCCCGCTTCTCGTTGTGTGACGTTTTTGTGACATTTTAGGGTCACTTCCTGGTTCGGCGCGATGCACATATACATGGTCGAGCACATATTGAAAGCCTGTGCCTGTAAATTAGACAACATGGTGCTCTGAACACAGATTTTCATGATTTTCTTTTGTTTAAAAAATGCTGACTGATGCAGAAATGAACTTAAGAGGGAAGGGGAGAGACAGAAAAGGAGGCAGGCAGAAATGGACAGTTTTGCACATCCTTATCTGAGAGAGACGTCTTCCTAAAACCTTGGAGAGTCACTGCTAGTCAGTGTTGATCAAAACTGGACAAGATGGACCAGCAGTATGATGTTGTATTAGGCAGCATCCTGTGATCCTTATTTTGTGGCAGAAAGTGAAACAGACAAAACAAGCTAGTTGGGTAAAAATGCCTGGCATCACTCCTGCTGGAAATCCATGTTCTTCTGCTTTGAGATTAGGGATGCAAACACGACAGTAAGCGAGGTCACCATTGGCATCGTCTCCTGTTCATTTGTACGCTGCTGTTCCCCAGTAAACGGTGCCCAAAGCTGCTCACATCAGAATGAGATCATAATGATAGCAAGATTAACAAAAACACAACATCAGCTTCTCAAAACAGTTCATTAGCCATGCCATTTCAAAAAACACACTGAAGTTTGCATAAACATGGAAGCAACGTCAATAGGTCAATCCAAAAAACGCTGCATGCAGTATTGTTCTAAAACCGAATAGTCCACAAACAGAGCAATCTCCCACTTCCTAAGACCATCTAGACTGATGCTGTTCATGGTGGAAGGGGCAGTGTGTGGCTCCACTTTAGTAAGGAATCCATCTTTTGGTGTGCAACATGCGCACTTTGAAACTCCCTGCTTATTGACACCAGTCAGGAGCCTCAATTGAACTCTTTTTGGTGCCTGCTAAAAACATGCTTGTTTAGGCAACACGATCAAATATGTAGAATGCTGGCATGCGTTTTCATCTGTTTTCTAGCTCATTGCCGATTTTAACTATTTTTTTTGAAGGTTTCGAATATTCATCTGTAACTTTTTTTATATATTGATAATTCCATTGTTTTAATCTTACTGTAAACAGCTTTTAGGGTTTTGGTTTGTTTTAGCAACCAAGCAGTACATGTATTTTATGAAACAAATCAACAAATAACACTGAGATAAATTTACACTAAAATGCTGATGAATTTCATGGCTTTTTTTTTTTTTAAAAAAACCCAACCAACAAAAGCCTTCTCAGTCTGATGTGGAAATGTGGAGAACGGGACTTTGGAAAAATGAGAAATGGAGAGAAACTGAAATCACAAGATTCTCCCATCCCTACTTTGTGAATCCGGCTGCCAAAAGGGCACAAGTTGTGAAGTCAGGTATGGGTGAAGTGAGATCTCAGCCCCATGCCTTTGTGGTGCTTGATCAATATGAAGTCATCCTGCTATTGTAAGGACAATGGCGGCCCCTGTGTGCAGCGATTAACATTCTGGATTGCATAAGCTTTGTTCAGGTAAAGGAAATGGAGAGTCATGGCTCGCTCTCACACAGTGGTGTGTGCAGAACAGCACACCAACCTTCCCTGCCCCCCACTGCTGTCTCATATCTGAATCTTGAGCAGGAACCGCTGTAGCAATTATTCCTCTAAACATCTGTCACAGCAACCTTTCCTGCATGCTGTGGGGAGCTGGTACAGAGGAGCTGGAATTCTAGGTGAATCGCCAAGAGACTTTTTCTTGCAGGAGGTAGTCTAAATTCGTAGCATTCAGGAAACAAAGAGAGAGGGAGAGAAAGAGAAAGAGAAAGAAAAAACAATGCTTTCACACACTTCTTAGTATCGACTATCTCTGTATGTGTAGGAGAGAGGTGGAGAAGACTGTGTTTAAATTGGGGGGGGTATTGAGCAAGTTAATGAGGTTTCTGGCATTTTAAGACAGTATTGGCCTGTTTAAGCTACTGCTTATATAGCCATACCTGCCAGCATTCTTACTTCTAGACCCAGGATATCATGTCGGGGACAGAAGTGATGGGGAGTAGTAGTAGTGGTGGGAGCGCCACGCCTCTCCTCCACTGGATGAGGGAGGCGAGAACAGCCCCTGTGGGGAGATCATCCCCACAGTACCGGCAATGCCAGTGGCTCCTGCTGCAGGCGGGCCAGAGCTGCAGCTTCCAGTGCATCACTTGGGGCTGAGGTTCAGTGGCTGCAGCCTGTCCTCTTCCGCCCACACTCCAGCAGCCACTGCTGTTGTTGTTTAGTCGTTTAGTCATGTCCGACTCTTCGTGACCCCATGGACCATAGCACGCCAGGCACTCCTGTCTTCCACTGCCACCCGCAGTTTGGTCAAACTCATGTTGGTAGCTTCAAGAACACTGCCCAACCATCTCGTCCTCTGTCGTTCCCTTCTCCTTGTGCCCTCCATCTTTCCCAACATCAGGGTCTTTTCCAGGGAGTCTTCTCTTCTCAACTTGGAGCCTCAGCTTCACGATCTGTCCTTCCAGTGAGCACTCAGGGCTGATTTCCTTAAGAATGGATAGGTTTGATCTTCTTGCAGTCCATGGGACTCTCAAGAGTCTCCTCCAACACCATAATTCAAAAGCATCAATTCTTCGGCGATCAGCCTTCTTTATGGTCCAGCTCTCACTTCCATACATCACTACTGGGAAAACCATAGCTTTAACTATACAGACCTTTGTCGGCAAGGTGATGTCTCTGCTTTTTAAGCAGCCACTATGAGATGCCAAACGGAGGAGACTGGCAGCGGTAGCCATGGAGAGGCTCGGCTGGCTCATCCACCTCCCCAAGCTCGGTGGTGGTGGTGGTCCTGGAGTGGGAAAGTGGGACTTTCCCACATCCAAACAGAAGCTGGGAATGCTTTTGTGAATCTGGGATATCCCACTAAATATGGGGCGGTTGAAGGGTATAATGATATAGCTGCCAGTCTGTGCACACCAGCTGTTCCCACTGTCTAGCTTGCCAATCGTAAAGTCGGCAGTGAGCTCCCATTGCTTTGTCCGAGCTCCTGCCAATCTAGCAGTTCGAAAGCGCACCAGTGCAAGTAGATAAATAGGTACCGCTGCGGCAGGAAGGTAAATGGCATTTCTGTATGCTCTGGTTTCCATCATGGTGTTGCGCCAGAAGCAGTTTAGTCATGCTGGCCACCTGACTGGAAACGCTGTCTGCAGACAAACGCCGGCTCCCTCAGCTTGAAAGCAGAGATGAGCACCATACCCCATAGTTGAATTCGACTGAGCTTAACCATCCAGTGGTCCTTTACCTTTACCTTTACTGTCCAACTGTGCTTCAACCCATGGTTGCATTGGGATCAGCTGGCACAGTCGACACCTGAACCAGAAGCACTCTATGGTACATAGCTGCCAAGTTATCCCTTATTTTAAGGGATTTTCCCTTATGCTGAATAGGCTTCCTCGCGAGAAAAGGGAAAACTTGGCAGCTATGCTATGGTATGGCATGAGGGTATGAGGCTCAGTTGCAGCATCTGTTCCAGCAAGTGTGATCAACAAGACTGTGGCTGTAGCGGTGGGACTACCACTCCATTAAATTCCATCCCTTCTCATCTAGGGTTTGTGTGTCAGTCTAAGTGTGTTGAGATTTAGTCTCTTCCAACTGTATGTATGAACATCACAGCTACCTTGTGAGATAGGTAACTATTAAGCCTGATTTAAAGCTGGGATTTTTTATTTTTTTGAAATGGAGCAATTGTTATTGCTTCAAAACAATCCATTTTTAAAAATTGATTTGAATGCACAACACCGGCGCCCCACCAATTGGCCTATTAAAGTGCCTCCCCCAAGTCCAGCTATTAGTCAATTGCTGCCACAATAAAGTTCTTTCAACGTTAGTATTTTTTCAAAATAATAACCGAGATGAACACCTTGGGTTCTCGATGCATCTGCTTAATTGCATTTATTTAGCACTTTCACCAGGGAGAGAGCGAGATGGAGAGAGAGAGAGAAGAAAGAACGTCGCCTTGGCTGGCAGAACTCTCTACCTTTTCCCTGTTGAAGAACAGTATCAACACACTATCTAAGAGCTAAAGTACATGTTTATTTTTAGCTCTCTCCCACAGAGAATAACACTGACAATGTAGGGCATTAGAAAAATATAACACATCAATGGTCTCAAGCTGAAGTGATTTAATGGCCTCGGGAACAATGCCGCCTGAGACACGAACTGTATTTTTGAGCCTGGTGGGGAGAGGTTAAAGAAAACACCACAAAAATCTTCACAGACTTTTGCATTGCAGGGCAAAGGCAGTAGCGCAGATCCAGGCTGAAAGATGGGCTTCCTCTCGGGAAGCAAGAGGTGCCACGTCAGCCATTTTGTCAAAGCAGTGAACGGTGAAGAATGATATCACTGTGGGGAGGGTAGAAGTGGGGAAAGAGAAAAGGCCTCTGATCTGCTTTTTCTTTTCCCACCAAGTCTCAGGGGCCCCTAATCCCTATTATGTGCAAATGTGCACAATGGAAACGAGGGATGTAAGAAGACACCAGGGTGGTATTCCCTGCCTCACTGTTTATTGGTTGCATGCAACTCTGTTTCTGTTCTGCCGCAGTTCATCTTCCACCAAAAGCTACGTTATTCAACTCGCTGTGGTGAATCCATGCAACTTGCACAAATCCCATAATTAATCCCGTAAAGTGTGTAAATACTGTTGTCATTATGTTATTCCACCCAATAATTTCAGTGCAAAGGAAACACAATGCAAATTAGGTGGGTGTGTTATAAACAATTATGTAGATCATTTGTAGACTGAAAGCAAAAACAATGGTGAACACCAATTTCATTTGCTGGATTGATTTCCATTCCAAGCTTGGGATGAATAAGCAAACGCTGGATATTTGCACTCCTGTTTCTGTTTTCATCTGAATTCTGTGACACCCCCAACAGAAACATTTTATCAATGTGACAATGTACTTTTTAATAAAGAAGCCCCTATTATTACTATTATATTACAACAATATGTAGCCAGAACCATTGCACATCAAACATCCTTGCTTCTTTTAGAAAAAGATCTATCAATGAACAACATTTCACCAAACAAATCAGTGACATGCCAAAGTGGACTAGAGGGAATCTTTTGTGTTTGTGTTTGTGTGTGTGTTTGGGTGGGTGGGTGTGGTTTCCTTTTGCACACACTCAACGTTTTGAAGTCCCACAGCTGGAGTTGCTTTCTGCATTTTCAATTAAACGAGTAGACAAAAGCAGTTGTTTCATTTTAACTTGCAAAATTTTGCGGAGAAGGAGCTGAGAAAGGTTTCTGAGTGGGGTTTTCAGATCTAGGCCCATTGGAATCAAAACATACCTACCCAGGTTTGTCTCTTGTGCACACAGCCGAGCAATTTGATGGTGTATCTGGGTAGAAATCATAACTGTGCCTTCAGGCTTTACAATAGAGGCTTTTTATGGACGCATTTAATTAATCAGCAAGTGGGGAAAATGAATAAGATGCCAAGCAAGGTGAAGGTTAGAGTCAAATCTGGATTCATTTATGATTAAACTTCATCCCGCTGTGATTGGTTGGTAATGCTGTCAAAGTTGTTGAATGGCATCCATGGTGTTTTAGCATTTGGTACCTCGGTGGTAGAACATCTGCTTTGCATGCAGGAAGTCCCAAACTCCATCCTCTGCATCTCCAGGTAGGACAGGGAGAAAGCCCTGCCTCGTACCAAGGAGAGCCACTACTAATCAGGACCAACAAGCAAGAGGAGGAGGAGGAGGAGAAGTGCCGTCGCCTCCACCATGGCCGCCCCAGACTCCCCTCCCCGGGCACCACTAGGGAGAATGACAGAGCTCCAGCCTGCGCTGCTACTGCAGAGACAGCTGGCATGTCAGTTTGTCTGTCAGTCGGTTGGGGCAACACAAAATGTTTAGGGGATAGTCGTACCCCTGCATCCCCTCAGAAAAAAATCACTCGCACTCCTATGCCTCTTTCCCCAGCGGCTTCGGCTGTCCTCTTTTTTGCTCTTCAAGATATGGCAACCCCAGGGCCAGTGCTAGGGCTTTTTGCGCCCTAGGCAAAATCACCTTCTGGCGCCCCCCCCCCCCGGATGCATGCATCATGACACACGCACAACACCGCTGACGCCCCTGCATCCCCTCCATAGGTGGGAGGAGTGCAGGCCAAAAGGAGAGCTCAGCGCCCTCCCGCCTATGGAGGGGACACTTTGAGCTCCTCAGTGGCTGCAGCGAGCGAGCGGCGGAGGCAGCAGCAGCGCCCATAGCTGAAGGCTACGGGCGCTGCCGCCGCGCGCTTGCTGCAGCTGCTGAGGAGCTCACAGCGTCCCCTCCATAGGCAGGAGGAGCGCGAGCATGCGCCATGGGAGGGCGGTGGTGGCACGGGAATTTTGCGGGGCAGGCTGGCCAGCGCCCCCTCCATTTTCGCACCCTAGGCAACTGCCTAGTCTGCCTAAATGGACGCACCGGCCCTGGGCCACCCTATATTGCTCAAGTCTTTCTGAGCCAGACTTAGGGTCCATTTGTTTCAGAATCTTGTTTCCCACAGTGACCAGAGATATGCTTCCCAGAAGCTGGCAAGCAAGAGCCCGGTCCCACCACTCCACCTGGTGTTCCCAGAACATGCAGGTTGCACTTACACTAGGCTCCATGGCTGATTGCTCTTGGCAGACCTGTGTTCTGTCTGTTTGCCAAATTCTTTTTTTTTTCAAAGAACCCCTAGACTTGTGGATACCAGCTCATCATATGTCAGGGAAGCCTCTGAGTGCCAGTTGATGTGAATCACGAGTTGGGGAAGGAGTACAGTGCTCATGTCCAAATTGGGCATCTACTTGACCACTGCGATGACGGGCTGCTGGGCTAGATGGGCCATTCTTGTGCTCTTCTCTGTTTTCCCTACTTGGCGTCACGACATTAAGAGTACCAGAACTTGCTGCACACGTCTTTATTTTTACATTCATGTTACCATAGTATGCAAATGAAAGTTAAGGAATCCATAAATTATCCAGGTTTAGATATATTCCTTAAGTGGCGCAGCCTTTAATGGAAATGAGGCGGCTGCTGCAAATCAAATTTATTCCTCTATCATTAATGTTGGTTTATTTTTAGCAACCAGTGCATCTTTCTGGGCTATATGCAACAATTTGTAGTGGGGCAGGGTGGGGGTGGGGAATCACTGTACATTAGAAACGTGTGTCTTGTTTGGATAATTTCTCCCTTGGAATAATTGCTTTCCAACCTTAGATATATTATGCAGTCTGTTAGCGATGTTCATTACGAAATTCTGTAACATCCAGATGGAGTACAAGATATATCTTAATAAACCAGGGGGCACAGGCAGAAGCTGTGCAGAAAGAAGCCGCCCATGTATCACTCATTTAAAGGGAGCCATGATCACATAATAAGAGCTTTGCTGGATCTGGCCAATGGCCCATTTAGTTCAGTGTCCTGTTCCCACAATGGCCAGCCGGATGCCCGTGGGAAACCAGCAAGCAGGAACAGAGCACAAGATCACTCTCCCCTCCTGTGGTTTCCAGCAAGTGGTTTTAAGAAGCGTGACTGCCTCTGACCTTGGAAGCAGAGCACAACCATCATGTTTTAACACAGGGATGGGGAACCTCAGTCCAGGGGTTCAAAAGTGGTCTCCAAGTGTCTCTGTCAGGCCCTTCAGGTGGTACCCAGAGCACCCATGAGGTTCCCTGCCCCTGTAGTTATTGGGTTTTTAAAAAATAAAATTGGTTGGTTTATCTATCTATCTATCATCTATCGAGGGACCCAGGTGGCGCTGTGGGTTAAACCACAGAGTCTAGGTCTTGCTGATCAGAAGGTTGGCGGTTTGAATCCCTGCAACGGGGTGAGCTCCCGTTGCTCGGTCTCAGCTCCTGCCCACCTAGCAGTTCGAAAGCACATCAAAGTGCAAGTAAATAAATAGGGACCGCTCCGGCAGGAAGGTAAACGGCGTTTCCGTGTGCTGCTCTGGTTCGCCAGAAGCGGCTTTGTCATGCTGGCCACATGACCTGGAAGCTATATGCCGGCTACCGAGATGAGCGCCGCAACCGGTCATGACTGGACCTGGTCAGGGGTCCCTTTACCTATCCTCAGTTCAAGCCAAGCCAACTGTTGGTGCAACTATGCTCTCTCATATTTGCTCTAATCATGTGACTTTCTGCCTAGAGATTAGCTCTAAAGGGCTCCCATGCTCAGCATTGGATACTCTGCATAATGCCCAATGTTATTCCCTTGTCTGGCCATGTCTGCTGCGTACCAGCTCACTCCGATAGCTCCTCCTGTGCAATTTGCAAGCTCAAATGACTATGTCTGAGGCAGTTCCCCACACTCTAGATGTACCCTGCAACCAGCCAAAGGTATTTCCAAACACCCTTGCAAAAGGCTGGCATGTGTGCCCTTGCGCTACCTGTTTGCCATCAGCAGGAAGCTTTCAATGCCACCTCCTTTACTTTTTCAGAGGACTCCTTCTGCCTTTCAGCTGCATGGATGGCTGAACTCCAGTGTTAGAAGAGGAGGAGTAGGAGTTTGGATTTGATATCTCGCTTTATCACTACCCTAAGGAATCTCTAACAGCTAACAATCTCCTTTTCCCTTCTTCCCCACAACAAACACTCTGTGAGGTAAGTGAGGCCGAGAGACTTAAGAGAAGTGTGACTAGCCCAAGGTCACCCAGTAGCTGCATGTGGAGGAGTGGAGCGGAGACGCGAACCCGGTTCGCCAGATTACGAGTCCACGGCTCTTAACCACTACACCACGCTGGCTCAGCCACGATCAGATGTGCTGCAGGAAAACACCTGAGACCTGAAATGAGTACTGTCAAATCTGCCATTCCCATCTCTCACTTTAAGTGGGCACAATTCGTTTTATGGTGACTTTTGCAAATTGTTCCTTTTATTTAGGGGCATTGAATTCACCACTGGCTGTGGCGAAACTAAACTTGGGAAATTTGAGCTGAAGGCAGAAGATACTGTTTCTTTCCTCCAGAGAGCTGAAAGTGAAATGAAAAATATATAAAAATATTGGTGGTGTGCTTCTCTCTCTCTCTCTCTCTCTCTCTCTCTCTCTCTCTCTCTCTCTCTCGTGTGTGTGTGTGTGAGAGAGAGGGGGGGTGGAGGAGTGCATGCTATTTACTTCTGACTTGGTGTCAAGAGTGGTCTAGCAGATTGTTCAAAAGCCTCAAAAACCTGTTTGGCTTGTGATGAGAGAGGTGGGGAAAAAAGACTTGAGCATGTGGTACATAACGGGTTATGATGGCTCTATCCTTCCACCTTCATCACTCTTCAAAGTATTGCCTGTCTCTGTCTCCAGACAAAGTTTCAGAAGGTCAATGCACTGTTGTTTACGGCACGTCCACAACAGTGTGTAGATCAATTTTATGATCAGAAAAAGTCAGAGGACGAATAAAGGCAGGAATCAGTCAATTGTAAAAATATATATATAGTAATTCTCTCTCTCTTGTACACCCCCCGAAACACACACTATTTAAGTTTGCCGGATGCATTAGCCGAATCCTTTAATTATTGTGCATGGGGAATAAATTGTCTCTGATTCCTTTAACATCCATTCATTCCTGTGTTCAGCTGAGAATTATAATTGTTTGGCACTCATTCAGACAGTTGTTTTAGAATCTTTCCTCCACGTCCCTCCACATTTCCTTTCCTTGAGGAAATCCATTTACCGGAGTTGCCCTTTTCACTATTTCCTGTTTTTCAACATTTACTATGAAATCATTTTTCTGTACATAGGTGCCCCCCCCCCCGGTTTGTTTTTTGCTTTATGACCTGCAGATGCTGGGTTAAGGATGGGAGACGATAACTTACGCTTATGTTCCATCATGAGTAACTTGTTGGCATCAGTAAAATTGTTGCAGAGATATGTGAATGATGTCAGACTCGGAGGGAGCCCCTAGTCTTTAGTGTTGCCCTTGCAGAGGAAGAAGAGAAAGGGGACAAAACTAGAAGTTCTCTGCCTGTGATTGGTTCTGGCTCCACCTACTTTTGGTCTCCCTTCCTTCTGCCCTATGAGTTCCAATGAGCACCAACACAGTTGGCTCACGAGCATCAGTAGAGACAGGGGGTCACGGTGGTGGAGTCATGCTGCCTAGTGAGGTCTGCCTCACCAAAACCCCTTTGGAATTTATTTCAGATATTTCTTGAAGTGGAATTTTTCTCTGTTATTTTAATAAAGTCAGAGCTGCTGTTTTATTATGCTGGCTGGTTTTTCCTTCTTCTTGTTGTTTTGCTATGCTTTTATTTCATGGCTCTGAGCACTTAAAAAATAAAAAAGCTGACTAGTAATGCAATCCTATGTGCCCTTTGGCTGCAATCCTATACTCACTTGCCTGGGAGAAAGTTCCACAAAGCTTACCTCTGAGTACATCGTTGCACTGGTATTAGGGATGACACATTTGTCAATTCTGATTTCTCATTTTCCCAATCTTCCATTCATTTCTCCACATTTCTGCATGAACTTGAGAACCTTAAGAAATAATAATGATCAATAACATTCATCAGCGTTTTGCCTAATACACTGCTTTTTGTATGGAATTTTACCTGATCCACAAATTTTTGCAAGCAATTTCCCCTAGTGCAGGCACCCCCAAACTGCGGCCCTCCAGATGTTTTGGCCTACAACTCCCATGATCCCTAGCTAATAGGACCAGTGGTCAGGGAAGATGGGAATTGTAGTCCAAAACATCTGGAGGGCCGAAGTTTGGGGATGCCTGCCCTAGTGCAATGCGTATTTTAAGTTCCTACCACCAATGCATGCATTTTTAAGTACACTCACCCCTAAGATACATTATTTGTATGCATTAGTTCAGTGTTTCCCAACCTTGTGCCTCCAGATGTTTTGGGACTACAACTCCCATCATCCCTAGCTAGCAAGACCAGTGGTCAGGAATGATGGGAATTGTAGCCCGAAAACAGCTGGAGGCACAAGGTTGGGAAACACTGCATTGGTTTGACAGAGAGCTGCATCACTACCTTTGGAGAAGCACAACTTTCAAAGGACAGCTGTGTTTCCCTTGACATGTTGTCTTGTGCAGATTAGGCAGGCTTGCATTAAAATAAGAATTCAGTCGTGTCCCCCCCTCCACCTTCCCAGCTCTTACTTGGGAGTAAGCCCTTTTGAAGTCCGTGGGACTCCCGAGTAAACAAAGGAGTTGGGCTGCGAGAAATGTTATGAATCAATGAAGGACAGAATGAGAACAACGGCAAGAAATCAATAAACCGAAAAGTCAACTTGTGCTGGGAATTGTGGTGGTGATGAAAATCCTCCCCCTTATGCCCTCTTTTCCTGAATCAGGTAGAAGAATGCAAGAGGAACCCTCCTGGATCAGGCGAAGAGGGCACCTGAGCTACTGATCCACTGCCAGCATGGTCCAGCCAGAAGAGAGAGACCACAAGCTGGACTCAAAGGAGAGCACTCTCCCCCTCCCATTCATTGCCCCTGGCAGCTGGGATTGAAAGACGCATGCCCTAAGGAATCTGGATGTTCCCTTTAGCTGCTGTGACTGCCTGGCTGGCAGGCAGACTAATGAGGCGCTCAGCAAATGGTATGGTTCTAAAATAACACCAGGCACCAAGTCCGGTCTCTTCCCCCCCTCCACCTCCTAGAGGTTACTAAAAGCAATATTTTGTGCAAATACCTTTGAAGCCTCAGTATACTTCTGTTTTTTTGTATAGGCATTGCAAACCTTTGAGAGAGAAAAAAAAAATCACAGAAAACCCGATGGCCTAGAATATATTAAGTAAAAAAGAAAAAAAGGAAGGAAGAATAAAGAGTATTATTCTTAGAAGCCACCATACATGGATTGCCCTTTGATTTCTATTGTGTGCCTTTGTTGCTGGCCCAATTTTGCGCTTGTTTGTCTTGTACATCACAGCTGCATATTGGAGAATGAATGCTTTGGGATTTGCCTATTCTCTTCAACAATGCCTACAGCTCCTTCCTGGTCAATACATGACCCCACCTGGACCATCTACTGCAGCAAGAGTGAGGCTAATGTGTACAGCAGATATTTCCTGTTCCCAACGTTTCTCCATTGTTCTTCATCTATCTAGCTTGAAGTGTGCTTTCTGTCATCATGGATGCTAAATGCATCTTTGCTGAAATATCTTGTGTGTGTGTTTCATTTTCAAAGGCACCTCGATGCTCAAAAAGATGTTACATTTGAGCTGGAATATAACTTTTTAAAAAATGCATTTAAATGGAGTGTTGAAAAACCCTTTTGTGGTAGCACTGGAATTTGGTTACAAAAGAATTAATTGGGATAATCACACAAACACAGCCCTCTCAGGCTATGCTTTATGATCCGTTCTACGCTGATGGTAGAATTATGGAATTAAACATTTCAGAAGGCAGGCGCCCAGGCATGTTTCTGAGGGCTCCAAAGAATTCAGGATGTTTCTCCACACCCCATTTCCCCCCTCCCTTCTTCCTGTGAGGTTGACTTGAGCTAGTGACAGACCAAGATCACACACTGATCTTCATGGTTGGGTGGGGATTTGAACGCAGATCTCCCTGGTCCTAGTCTGACGCTCTAAATCACTGCAACATGCTGGTTTGGAAACATCAGCAGGTCAAAAATGAGCATCCAGAATATTGGCTTGGTATCCATGGTGAATTCACATAACCCTCTGTTTAAAACAGCTGTCCTGGTTGCCAGTTTGTTTTCAGGCCTAATTTAAGGAGCTCACAGTAGTGTTTAAAGCCCCAAGTATCTGAAAGCCACCTCCATCTCTACTGGCTCAGTTGGGTGTTAAGATTCGTAGATGTAGCCTTCTTGGTAGTTCTACTACCCTCAGAAGTGTATGTGTGAGGCATTCTTCATGGCAGCCCCTAAAACATGAGTTTCCTTCTTCATCTTAATTATGCCATTTCTGTTAAGTGCCAAAGTCACACCATTTTACCCTGATGTTTGACACCTGAGAGAGAGAAAATTTTAAGCCCTACCCTGTTCTTTTGCCTATAATTTGTTCCAGCTGATTTCAATATTGTATTTTTAAATTTTAAATGGTTGTAATCCACCCTGGGCAAAGGGAAAATAAGAAATCAAGCAAATGCTATTTCCTCCACCACCAACAGATTAGCATTGGGGGCGGGGATGTCTCTTAAATGAGCTGATTTAGAAGAAACTGATATCCAGCTCTTCAGACAGATATTTGTGAAGATGTGGGATTCCTTCATGCCTTGACTTCATTTCTTTGAGGAGTTGGGAGCATGGTTCAACACATGCATTATTCATTTGTTTTACTTAAACAGTTTACATCCTGATTAGCTTCAATCATCTTAAAGGGTTTACAAGGATGTCATGAACAAGACCAAGATAGTATCTCCAGTCCAGGTTGACATAAAAGAAAGAAATCAGGTCCAGAAATCTCTTAAGAAAACATGAATGCACTCTGGCCAATTGTGGAATGGCTTTGTAACCTTAAAAGCTCCAGTAGTGCAGAACCATTGACTAGCCCATAAATAAATGTGTTCCTTGAAATAGAACTTGCTACCTTCTGACATTTTAGTTGGCCCAACTTCTAATCAAGACATTACACCACCCTACTGTTAATTTGGATTTTCCTCTTCCCCTGTCATGGACCATCACGACTACAGTGGTACCTCTACTTACGAATTTAATGCGTTCCGAACACACATTTGTAAGTAAAAAAAAATTGTAAGTCGAATCCCATAGAAATGCATTGGGAGAAAAAATTCGTAAGTAGAAGCAACCCTATCTAAAAATTCGTAAGTAGAAAAAATCCTATCTAAACTGCATCCAAGATGGCGGACGGAGCTCCATTCGTAAGTAGAAACATTCGTAAGTAGAGGTACCGCTGTACTTGCCATTTCTATAAGTTCAGCATCTCTTTAAAAGTCTGCCTGATAGCAACAGCAACCTGAGTAAATCCTAGTAGGGAACACCGTTACTCCCCTCCACGACATCTTTGTCCTAATAGCTAAACGTGTTACCACTGAAGCCTGAGGGACATATAACTCTATCCTGCCTATGTCAGCGCAAGCCATTGAGTTCAACAAGATGCTCCCCAGGAAGTGTATGTCAGGAGATTGCCTACTCACAAGTAGAACCTTGGCAGAGGCACATACCCGACTGGCATGTTCCCTCCCTCCTGGGCGATCGTTTGGGAGCTTCTTAAGCATTCCTCAGCCCAAACACCACAGCGACTGGTGCCAGAAGACGCCAGCACATTTTAGGGATCCCTTGTAGCTAATAGTGTGCATATATGGGGCCTTCCAGATGTTTTGACCTGCAACTCCCATCATCCTCAGACCACATGGTCAATGGTCTCAGGAATGATGGGAGTTGTAGTGCAACAAGATGTAGAAGGCACCATTTTGGCTACCACTGAAGGCAATCTCTTTGCCAATTCCAAGGTGAAGGGAAGAAGTTGGCAGTTGACTGCTCCTGCTCCATCTCTCTTTTATTCATGGGGGCAGGGAAGCAGCTGCCCATTATTTAGAAGCTGAAGGTATTATCAAGATCAGGTCAATGGAAACAAAAAGCACAGTGGCTGCTGGCAACCTTATAAGAATTTATTATCCACTCATTTGTTCCGCTTTATAGCTGGTCTATCCCAAAGGCTCAAGCTGGATAACAGCAATTTTATTGAAAAACAAAAGAGAAAGATTCCTGTCCCTTTAGGCTCATAATCTAACAATTTAGTAACTGGAACGTGTTTTTAATTAGCTGATTATCCATCAGGCACAAGGCATTTATGTTTAGAAATCTTTAAAACAGCCGCGTTACATTAGGAGCTTTATGTCTACAGCTCGGCCCTGTGACTTGCCATTTCGGTTAACATTTACAAATGGACCCTACTTCGTCTGAAGAGTTTCTCCACCATGTCTAACTTGGTAAACAGGAGACGATGTGGCCTGAAGCTGGCTGTGATTCATTTAGAACAGCAGGATGCGAAAAATGTTACAGGGTTTGTGTGTGTGTGGAGCTAAGAATCCCTTCTGGGCGGAGAAGGGTCAATCTATCCTTCTCTGCAGGATATGTCTGCAGCCTGCCATACTTACCAGTCAGCCAGTGCCATCTTCTGGAGAATGAAGGCCAGCTGGGACCAATGAGGGCTAGATACCATGTCCCAGAGGAAAGGGTTGCAGGGGCAGGGAAGTGGCTGAGAACCAATCCTACAGTCAGAACTTTATTACCAGGCGCCAACTTTAAAAGAGGTTTAGACAAATTCCTGGATGGCAAGGCTATCGACGACTACAAGCCATGATGGCTATGTTCTGCCTCCGCTGTCAGAGCTAGAAGGGCCTCTGGTCTGACTCAGTACAGTCATACCTCGGTTTAAGTATGCCTTGGTTTGAGTATTTTCAGTTTAAGTACTCCGTGGACCTGTCTGGAACGGATTAATCCATTTTCCATTACTTTCAATGGGAAAGTTCGTTTCAGGTTAAGTATGCTTCAGGTTAAGTACGCTTCAGGTTAAGTACGGACTTCCGGAACCAATTACACTCATACCTCGGGTTAAGTACGCTTCAGGTTGAGTACTCCACGGACCGTCTGGAACGGATTAATCCGCTTTCCATTACTTTCAATGGGAAAGTTTGCTTCAGGTTAAGTACAGACTTCCAGAACCAATTGTGTCTGTAAACCGAGGTACCACTGTATAAGGAAGCTTATACATGTTCCCCAGAAAAAAAGGGGACATCCAATTTTTTTGAGCAAGATCACGGGGGCCATTTTGGGAGGTGCAATCTTGTGCACTCTCATGCCTCGTTCTGTCAGGGGCTGGACTGAGGAGGAGTGGTGGGAACTGCCCTCCCCTTCTCCTGAACCTTCCCAAGGGCAGGAGGACAGTATTGATTTAGAACAGTGGTTTGCAGAAGGGCATAGTCCAGAGGGCAAAAGCTGGGAAATACTGAGTGAGGAACAGCTAGAAGAGGAAACACCAGGGGAGGGACCACTGGCAGATTCAGTGTCCTTGGACAGCATTCCTGACCCCCCCCCTTTGCCTAAGGCTAGATGGGCTTTGAGAGTGACAGAACTCTCAAAGCTCAGCAGCAACAAGCTCAGGTTACCCAACGTAGGAGTGACCTAGATTAATGAGGACGAAGTGGGTGAGCAATGCCATTTCTAGAGAGATATGCATTCCTTTGTCTCTCACTGTGATTATTAAAGAAAATAACTGGTAAGAGCGCTCCTTTTGTTCTTACCAGATTCCCCGAAGCCTGACAAATTCTCATTCTGAAAAAGTGCTTTTTTGGGTGGGCACAATCTTGCATGGCACCCAAAACACACGTGAGACCAAGGCATGGGTGACAAGATTCACCTGGAAGCGTGTCCTGGAAGAAGAATGTCCTGGTTGGGGGTCTGAAAAAGTTGGTTGGTATGTGTTCCTGATATGGCTCCCCTTCTTTCCCATACTGTTGCAAGAGACACTGATGAGACCCCGACACTCAATGCTACCACTAGCTAAATCCCCACCTGCTTTGTTTTAGCTTCTAGCCTGATGAAGACGAGGGAAGGTTCTGTGGCTTAGTGGAAGAGCATCAGCCTTGCGTGTAGAAGACACCTGGTTCAAACCTATGTGTCTCAAGGTAGGTCTGGGAAAGACTGCTCCCTGAGAGAACCACTACAAGCCAGTTTAGATAGTCCTGAGTTAAATGGATCAATGGCCCAAATCAGTACAGTCGTACTTTGGAAGTCGAATGCCTTGCAAGTCGTATGTTTTTGCTCCTGAACGCCACAAGTGAGTGTTTCGGTTTGCTAACGTTCTTTGGAACCCAAATCCCCAGTGTGGGTTCCGCAGCTTCTGATTGGCTGCAGGAGCTTCGTGCAGTCAATCAGAAGTCGTGCCTTGGTTTCCGAATGTTTTGGAAGTCGAACAGACTTCTGGAATGGATTCCAATCGACTTCCAAGGTACGACAGGGAACCAGGCAGAGGGCCTTCTCGGTAGTGGCACCCACCCTGTGGAATGCCCTCCCACTAGAGGTCAAAGAGAACAACAATTACCAGACCTTTAGAAGGCATCTCAAGGCAGCCCTGTTTAGGGAAGCTTTTAATGTGTGATGGATTTCTGTATTTTAATGTTTGATGGATTTCTGTATTTTAGAATTTCTGTTTTGTTGGAAGCCGCCCAGAGTGGCTGGGGGAACCCGGCCAGATGGGTGGGGTATAAATAATAAATTATTATTATTATTATTATTATTATTATTATTATTATTATTATTATTATTACGACTGTATAAGGCAGCTTTCCTATTGTCCTAGGTTAAGACATCTGGAGAACTTGCAAGCTCTTGCTCTTTTGGGGAAGTTTTGGCTGTCTTAATAAAGATACTGCTGCAATATTTGGTGGTTGTTTTTGGGGGGGTTGTTGGTTTTTTTGCATTTTTTTTATAGGACAAAGCAGCTATATTTCCTTCATTTCCCTCTCTCTCTCTTGGTTTTCAGTAGAGGTATTAAACTAGCAGCTTGACTGGAAGCTTAGATATTTACAATAAAAATAGTTCCAATATTCCACCCCTAACCCCCCCCCAAAATTTCCCCTTTAATGGTTCTTTTTTCATTATCTGGACAAATGGTTCCAATGAATATGATGGCTTTGAAATACAATCTGCTCCACTTATACTGCCCGGGCTTAATTTAGCCAGCTGTTGGGGCCATCCAAAAGCTAGAATTTATTCCTGCTTTCATTAGGTCCCATGAAAAAAAAAAGAGTATCCAGCTAAAAGCAATCTAAACACAGGGTATTAATAATGCCCAATAAAAAGGTGTTTTCATAAACAACCCATCACATAATTTAAAACTGGCTATGGCAAAGGCGTGATCTATGATAGAAACTTGCTTATTGTGACATGTCGTACATATATCCAATTTAAAACCCATCGTTTACAAGCATTAATATTAGCAGTAAAAACACAACCTGAAAAATCTCATCGCTGTACTTGGAGAGTTTGCTTCTGCTGTAAGCCATGGCTCTGAATGGAGAGTTAATTGAACAATTCTTGGAAATGCACCACAAGATGAAATTTTTCATTTTCCTAGTAGCTGGACCAGATTTATCAAATTTCAGTGAGGGCGGGAATGCCACCATCACTCATTGTTTTCCACCAGCTTTTTAAAAACACATTTAGATGAGGGACAAATTTCTGTCTTCACTTTCCTTCTTCCCCAAGATCAAAGTAAGTTAAAAGAAGTGCTGGTAACTTTATATGTACAGATGTTCAGTCTTGGGTACTATATTTTTTTTTATTGTAGACTTCTGGAATGTCTTCTGTGGAACCATTCATCTATGTATTTCCATTCCTCTTTATTGAACTATAAAAGCAGCTAATCAAGAAATGCAACACCTATTATCTAAACTCTTTTTATAGGTATGTTTGGCTTGAATGAACATCATAATTTAATTCCCATATCCTTCCCAATTGGTGCTGGATCTCATCAATGAAATGGCATCTGGCCTACGTAAGGAGTTTCATGGGAAGCTTCCCAAGGAAAGCAAACGCCAAAGAATGCAACTTCATAGATGAGATTCTTACAGAACAAAACAGCCTGAAAGAGTCCCATGGCAATCACTAACACTGACTGCTAACTAGCAGCATGTAGAATTAAGATTTTGGTATAACGAGCATAAGAAGAGCCTTCTGAATCAGAGACCCATGTAGTCCACCATCCAGATTCATAATGGCCAACCAGATGCCCAAAGGGGGTAAAAACAGAGTGCAACAGACTTCTCCCCACCTGTGATTCCCTGCAACTGGTTCTGCAAGAATCTTGTAGACCACAGAGCCCTCTAGGTCTTCTCAGGTCTGCTTCATGGAAGGGTTTTGGTTTTTGGTCACAGTGTTGCTTCCTGGTGCAAGATTCTTCCAGCAGCTAGGATGTTAGCCAGCTCCATTCAAACAAACAAACAAACAAACAAACAAACAAACAAACACTCTATCATCTTCATCCACTTCCAGTTGTTTTCAAGTCCCCATTCAAAGTGTCGGTGGCATAGCATGGACCAATCCCAACTTTTCTTGAAACTTACTTCAGAAATCCAAATTGGAATGGGGGGTTGTAGAAGAATATTTTTTAAAAAATGGTATAAAAACAGAGTTGATGATCTGTTTAAATTAGATAGTCATGAGGAAAATAAAAATTGGGGGGAAAAAAAGATAAATTAAAATATATATATAATAAATGAAAGCAACGCAAATTTAAAATGTATTTACAAGGTAAGCGATGTGAAATGACTTGGAAGGTAACCTTCTTTTCTTTTCTTATTGGAAACAAGCATAGATTGTATAATAAGATCTATACAAGCATTGTGATTTTATGGTTTTATACTGTCATATTTTACGAAATTTAAATAAAGGTGATTTAATTTTTTTTTAAAAAAAGAAACTTACTTCAGCATTGGCAATGGAACAGAGTCCTTCACCACACCCTGTGGAAGCTTAAGGGCTGCAGGGCAGGCTACACAACACACCTTTCTAGCCCTCAGAATTTGCCGCCCGAGGCAGCTGCCTCACTCTGCCTCATGGAAGGGCTGGCCCTGACTTGGAATTATGTTTGATGACTGGCAACATCAAGCGGTGGTTGGATGCAGCCAACAATGAACAGAATCTGCAATCAGAATGTCCATATGAAAACACCACACTGTTCAGTGATGGCAGCCCAGACATTCACTTGTGGCTTTCACTTACTTCAGACAATTCCTAGGCCAGCAGGAATCTTTGCATGGTGGAGAAATCAATGGCTCTTACCCAATTTGTTCAATTCTGCTCCCTCAAAAAAAAGGGGGGGGAGGCAAAATGATGTCTCCTGTCTTTTGGGGAGATGTTATCATGTGGAGATACCCCGCTGCAAGAAGAATCAAGTCGTGCCTCTCTCCTCTCTCCTGAGGTCTTGCAAACCATGTCCATTCCTATGGAGAGCTTTATCACATCATGTGATGCTTTCTGCCTTATGGTGAAGCAGAGATGTGCCCATTCCACCGTCATCTGAAGCATCCACATGGAGACTCTCAGAAACCTTATAAATGTCTGGACTGGGCCATCGAGACAAATGCACAACTGCGTGAATCTCTCCTGTGTGTCAAAAGGCATATGAGGTTGCCACCTTGCTGAAGGCTAAGTGGGTCGGGGTGTGGGAAACACATCTACGCTGCCTTGGTTTCCATGATTGGAGGGGAAATGGGTGTGATATAAATGTAAGAAAAGAAAACAAGGAAACCTGCACATGCTCTGCCTGGAAGAGCAGGAGTTACCTGGGTCACGCAGAGATTACATTTAAAAAAAAAAGCTACATGAAGAATACAGAAGGCTGAGACCCCAAACTTCGCTGTTTCTTTGGATTCAACTTACTCGCTATTTGTTATGCTCATTAAAGTCTTCCCGCAAAAGCTCCTGCAGGCACAGTAAATGAAAGATCATAAATAACAGAACTGCGGCGGTTATATTTCTTAAGACAAAGATGGCTGTAGTAGGCTGGATGGAAGCCAGTCCATCACCCTCCTTCCCGCTCTTCCCCAATTTGGATGGTTAATGCCAGGGCCAGCGGTATCCCTGCGTGAAGCCTCCTTTGTTCACAGAGAATCAACGCTCTCCTTTTCATTACCTAATAGTTATTCATAAAGCATATTAACCCATTATTATTTAAATAAGAGCCCTTGGAGGCTTCTCTTGGCTGATTTGGATCTACAGATGCAGCTTTGCTTTAGGAATATAGATACATCTCTCTCTCTCTCTCTCATATTCTCTCTCCATAAACTGGAGATGTCAGCGCAACATATGTGTAATGCTCTTGCAAATACCATAATTACAACCCATTTGTCAACAGATGACAACTTTAATAACTGCCGTACACCCATCGTTTGAAGTGTCTACATATTTCTTAAATAAATGTTGATTGAAAAATTTACTGTTGCGGCAATATGGCTTAGAATGGCTTGGGATTTCTCTCTCTCCCTTCCCTCTTCCCTCCTCCTTCACCATTACCTCCTTCTTTTGGCTCATTATAGGCCGTAAGCTTGCCTATAAAATGAAAACATATGGGCACAACAGAAAAGAGTCCAGGCCGGCGTTTCATGCGGTCCAAGTCTGGCAGAGTAAATGGCTGACTTAGGTCTGCTTCAGCTGGGTCAAATGAAGTTCACGGACGTGGGGCAATTACCTCATACCTGACACTACAAACCTCCTTTGGATTTCCCATTGGCACGTGAGAAAGGGCAGGCAGGGACAGGCTGCCTGCCTCAGTTCAGCAGGAGACACCACTCAGAATATGGCTCATACGGAGGAATAGAAATAACATTACCCTTGCCTCTCACGACCAGATTGAATACACCTGTTTTAAATACCAGAGTCTAATAATAATAATAATAATAATAATAATAATAATAATAATAATAATATATTATTTATACCCCGCCCATCTGGCTGGGTTTCCCCAGCCACTCTGGGCGGCTTCCAAATGAATATTACAGCATCAAACATTAAAATAGTATAGCATCAAACATCAAATAGTACAGCATCAAACATTAAAAACTTCCCTAAACAGGGCCGCCTTCAGTTGTCTTCTGAAAGTAAAATAGTTGCTTATTGCCTTGACATCTGCTAGGAGGGCGTTCCACAGGGCGGGTGCCACTACTGATAAGGCCCTGTCAGAAGTGAGTAAGCTCACTTCTCGCAATGAGGGAACCGCCAGAAGGCCCTCGGTGCTGGATCTCAGTGTCCGGGCTGAATGATGGGGGTGGAGACGCTCCTTCAGGTATACTTCCTTCCTTCCTCTACCAAGGGGGTCCTCCCCCTGCCTTGCTTCATGCAGGGCTTCCATCTCCTTCCTGTATGGCACTCAGTGGTGTTTGGTGCCCATTGGGACTGGAGTGGCAGAAGGCAGGGAGGCCAACATTCTGGAGGTGGAGCCACAGCCAACGGCAAGTAGAGTCCACTAATTCTAGTTCTGTCCCCATCCTCCTTCTACAAAGGCAAGTCTGAGACCAAGGAGGAAGAAGCTGGCACCCAGTGCCACCCCCTAGACTGGTTGTAAGAAAGAAAGCAGGTGGGGGCTGGCTGAGGGAATCATGAGGCAGTGTTCCATGTGACCTAATGCACCAGTTTCTACTGCTTGCATGACTTGCCTTCCAACCCCCTAACCGTCCTGGTCATTCTCCTGTAAACACACTTCCATTTGTCAATGTTACCGTAAAATTAGGCACCTCAAACCGGAGTTTTCCAGATTGAATATTCTAGATACAGTCGTACCTTGGTTCTCAAACACCTTGCGACTTGAACGTTTTGGTTCCCGAACACTGCAAACCTGGAAATGAGTGTTCTGGTTTGTGAACGTTTTTTTGGAAGCCAAACGTCTGACACAGCTTCCGTGAATTCTGATTGAGTGCAGGAAGCTCCTACAGCCAATAGGAAGCTGCGCCTGGTTTTCGAAGGTTTTCGGAAGTCGAACAGACTTCCAGAATGGATTCCGTTCAAGAACCAAGGTACGACTGTATTGAATGATAATAATTTATACCATTTTCCAACAGATAATTGAACACCCTGTTATTCCAACTGAGGCTAATGAAACCTAGAAATGTTAGTGTTTTGTATTATTTTGGAAAGCGATTTACTTATTTAGCTGGGGAAAGTGACTTACAAATGCACGAAATGAAACAAAATATGGAAAGCGTGTCACCGACATATTTGTAGTGAATATTGTTAGCTGAACTCCTTTCAGTTTTCTCCTACATGCCTGGTAACCAACAGAAGTGCAGACATTTATCAGACTTTATTCTCCATTCATGTATCCAAACGTTAAGGTGATTATAGACAAATTGATCTACAAGTCTGACTTATGAATGGTTCAATACACATCTAGACAGACCAATCAGTCACCACAACCTCCTTCAGCTCGCTTGTTAATTCTTTCTTTTACCAGGGCATTGCAGACAGCAATCATGATACCAGATTTGCTTTCCATGAGCAAATTTAATCAGGGCTAAGTTCAAGCAGGCATGGGGAACATGAGGGCCTCTGGGTGTCCTTGCATCATAACTCCCACTAACCCCAGCCAGCAGGTCAGTCAGGAGGAGGTGGAGTCTACCAGTGTGTAGAGCAGGCACCCCCAAACTTTGGCCCTCCAGATGTTTTGGGCTACAATTCCCATCATCCCTGACCACTGGTCCTGTTACCTAAGGATCATGGGAGTTGTAGGCCAAAACATCTGGAGGGCCGCAGTTTGGGGATGCCTGGTCTAGAGAGTCACAACTTCTCCAGCCCTTCCTTAGAAGCAGGTGGGAGCACCCCCCATCCTGGGATTCTTGGAAAATCTTTGTGTGAAACAATACGTCATCAGAAACCAGTTATTAGTTTTGGAGAAGAAGAAGAAGAAGAAGAAGAAGAAGAAGAAGAAGAAGAAGAAGAAGAAGAAGAAGAAGAAGAGTTTGGATTTGATATCCCGCTTTATCACTACCTGAAGGAGTCTCAAAGCGGTTAACGTTCTCCTTTCCCTTCCTCCCCCACAACAAACACTCTGTGAGGTGAGTGGGGCTGAGAGACTTCAGAGAAGTGTGACTAGCCCAAGGTCACCCAGCAGCTGCATGTGGAGGAGCGGGGAAGCGAACCCAGTTCACCAGATTACGAGTCTACTGCTCTTAACCACTGCACCATAATGGCTGGTTGCCTGAATTCTGCTTTACTCTCCTTCCCGCAGCCCAAAGTAGAACTCGCATTTCCTGTTATTATTGAGTCAGATGAGAATTAACATTGTTCCCCTGGAAATTGGTGGGCAAATTGAGCTTTGATTTCAGCAGGGAGATTGCAGAGTATGCTCCTAATTTGTGAGAAAACATAGGTTTTCCAGCAGTTCCCAGGTGTAGCCCTGCGAATGCCAAGTAACAAAGTTGATAAATGCACATGAAGGAAACCTGTTATGCTCAGCAGAGAATCTTTTATTATATCGCTATGAGGTTTTTTGGGGGGTGGGGAGGAAGTAGGCTGTATGAAAGACCCTCCTAACCCCTGGATCGAACAAGTGTTAAAATATAAGCCAGGCTAGCTTGCTGTGTTGAGGTGATAGTCTGGGTGATGGGCCTTTAAGGGAATAAAGGAAGTGCCTCTGTGCCAGAAGATAAATTGGTGGGCCTCCCTCCCACAACTGTTTGTTAGTTAGAAAGACAAAAGACCAGAGTGGAGAGCTGAGTGATATGGGTTAGAAGCTCGGTGCAAAAGTGGCAGGCTGGAGGGGGGGGGGAGAGAGAGAGTGAGTGAAAGAGAGGCCCAATTTCTACTGGAATCCAAGGCTGTGGCTTTGAGAGAAGCAGGGCATTTACGGGGTGAGCCCCTCATAGGCTCAGGTTGTATATATGTGTAAATAAACTATATATCGAAAAAACACCACTCTCTCTGCTATGCTTCGTTCCAAAGGAAACATGAACCCTCAGTTAGCTCCAGGAAACCCTTAAATCTCAAACCTCTCAGAGATTGGGGTGGCACACGCAACAATATTGTGCGGGCAATGTATGCTTAAATAAGGATGTGCAGAGCACATGCAGCAACATCCATTCTTAGTAACAAAGGCGTTTTAACCAAGGACGAAGAACAAAGCGGGAGCAATTGCGGAATGAGCTATTGGAGGAATCATTAAATGCTTAGCCTTGGAAACAGGTTTTTTAAAGGAAAAAAAAAACCAAGAGGAGAGCCTATTGTGTCATTGTATATAGCATTTTCATTATTCCTGGGCAGAGCCAATATTTCCAGCACTTTAGAGGAGCTAATGGATCATGCCCAGCTGTGCACATTCAAGGAGTGCATTGGGGGAGGGGGAGATTGTGAGGTGTTGGGAGTTCCATTGTTTGTGCTACAATCTGCTCTTTTTTTAGAAACAGAGGAGGGGGCGATTGAGTCCTTTAATTGGCAAAGGGATCCTAGTAATAGGTTGCTATTGAACGAAAGTGTAGCAGTCAAGTGTTCTGAAGGCCCCGTAGTAGATTTCGTTCCATTTTTAACTTCAGCTTCCCAACGTTTACATATCTGCGGGCAAATTCTTCTTTGGAATGTTCTAATGAAAACCCACCAGCCTTTTAGTGTGAATTTCTCTTGTCATCCACGTTTCGATGCGTTTCCCCCTAACGGATTGGAAAAAACGAGACATGGCATGAGCACATGTCTATCCATAACTGGGGGCAAAGCTTTTTTCCCCACTGTCCCTACCGGTAAGCTGCCCCCTTGATTTCCCCTCTTGCATCCCAACACCCTCTCTATCCCCTTTGCTGCCAAGAAAGGGTATCCCCTAAAGATGGAATGACTGCTCTGCTTGTGCAAAGATGAATAAAAGGAATGGCAGGTGCAGCTTGAGACCAGAACAGAGTATTCACTCTAGGAGACACAGGGCCGTCTTAAGCATCCCTGGCGCCGTGGTGCAGTGGATCCCTCCGGCGCCCCCCCCCCGTTTCCCAGCGCGGCTGCTGGGCCACTGCTGTGCGGTGGACGGCCGGGCTCAGCGCGCAGCGTGGCTGCCGGGCGCTGCTGCGTGGCACCCAGCCTGGCCATAGGGTGGCCCTGAGGAGACACAAGATGAACCTGCAACAAAAATGCTGCAGTGTGGAGTGCTCATCGTTCAGGATTCTAATGAATCCATTTCTTTCTCACTACTACTCACCACAGTTTTCAACCCCCCCCCCAACAGTCAGCCAGCCCTCCACATCGAACATGCCCAATCGTAATGGGGCATTATTATAAGGGGGGGGGAGTGTTGGTGGGTTTTTTTTGGTACCTATGCAAACCTAAGGATTTCCCCAAGCCTGTGATTTCCACCCCTTCCTGTGCATGGATACCAGTGCTGGATTTATGTACAGTCATACCTCGCTTTAAGTACGCTTTGGTTTGAGTACTTTCAGTTTAAGTACTCCGCGGACCCGTCTGGAATGGATTAATCTCCTTTCCATTACTTTCAATGGAAAAGTTTGCTTCAGGTTAAATACGCTTCAGGTTAAGTACAGACTTCCGGAACCAATTGTGTACTTAAACCGAGGTACCACTGTATAAGCTAAGCAAGCTATAGCTTAGGGCCCCACTCTCTTGGGGGCCCCAAAAATTTTTTAAAGAAAAAAAACCCTGGATAAAAGATAAAAAACAAATAAAATAAAACCTACATACAGCAACAGTGGCAAATGGCTTTAGATAACTATTAGGTCCATAAATTACCATATAGCATATATTCAATACAAAAAACAGCAACAATTTGTTGTTGCCAAAGGACAGCTGGACATATAAAGGGCCCCATTACCTTCAGTAGTTTAGGGCCTCACCAAACCTAAATCTGGCCCTGATGGATACTGCTAGCCTAGAAACAACATTCACAGCCCGAACACCAGATAACAGAGCAGAGCTGGGGGACCTTGGGCCTAAGCACCAAATTTGGTCCTCTAGACCTCTCTACCTGGCCCTCACAACTTGTTCACAACTCTTCTCCTTAGACCACACCTCTTGTTAGGTGTTCTTGCTGGTCTGAAATTCCCCTTGCTTGCTTGGATGCAGGATAGAGAAGGGGTTGGATTATGTGCCAAACCAGCCCACAGCACCAAGGCAACATTTGCCTTTGTTGCCCCTCCCACTTTTGCTTTTGGCCCCGCCCACCACTGGTATGTGGCTCCCAGAAGGTTGCCCAGCAGGGAATGTAGCCTTCAGTTTGAAAACGCTTTCCTACCTATGGTATAGAGGGAATGTTTTCCAGGACTCACCCAGGCACTCCTTTCCCATTCAGCTTCTGTCCATGAGAATTGCTATGATTGCCTTCCCTACCTGAGCAAGTTGAATGGAGGTGACGTCACCGTTGTTTCACAGAGACAACAGCTTCCCCCCCCCTTTCATTTTTTTGTACTGGGCAGATGGCGAAGCATGCATGTAAACAAGTTAGATCACCAAATATTGATTTTTCATGCCCTGTATTATATTTTGCATCTTTCAGCAAGAGTTTACTTTGCAACCAAGCCAAAATTTGCTAACAAGCACATGATGCGATGTGGCCAAGTGGGCAGGGAAGAGAAGACAATTGCTTGATTCACTCGTGATAAATACCTTCTGAGGTACCTATTGTTTAGGCCTCCTGGATCCATTGAAGAGACAGCTGAAATGCCAATAAATGACATCACCCTCTGTGACTCCAAACAACACACGGGACAAGGTAAAATATCCGTTTACCCCAGGATCATACTAAACCTCTGCAAACAGACCACATATTATAAAGCAATTGCAAAGAGAAGTTCATATTAAACACACACAGAGAGATCCAGTTACTAGTCATGCCAACAGCAGCTTTGCCTGTTTAATTTCTGCATTTTACTTATTTATTTATAGTTTATTTATTTCATAAAATTTATGCACCACTTGATTGTCACAAAGCCTCAAAGTGGTTTATGAAAAAGATAAAACAATAAAATGATCACCAAGAAAAAAGATCAACGGCGATAACATGAGAAAAGTTAAAATAACAACGAGCTAGAAACAGATTAAGACTCGCACCAGCTTTCTAAATATCTGCGTAGGCTTACCTAAACAAATGCGCTTAGTAGGTGCGAAAAAGAGTACAGTGAAAGTGCCTGATATCAATAAGCAGGGAATTCAAAAATGGTGTGTTGCGTGTGCAGATCCTCTATCCCAGGCCTAGAAATAAATTCAGACATGACTCATATTTTTGGTTTGGTTTTTGGCAGAATTTAGGCCACAACTTTATTGATTACAAATCAAATGAGCGGTTGCATAGGCTCTGGTTCGACTAGCTATCTAGGGTAGCACTGACTCAGGGCACACCTTGAGTCAGCAGCCAGGTACACACCTGGGATGGCGTTACCCGACTGGCTCGCGCCAGCCGGGCCCTGATTCCTCCACATGTGCCCAGAACATTGGATTAGGGAAACCCCGCTTGGGGGAATACCAACCATCGGTCCATGGATTCCCTTAAGAGGAATACCCAAATATATAAATATTGGGTGGTAAGGGATCATATCCCCTATCAGCATGAACCAGAGCTTACAAGTTGTGACGATTTGCTACGCGGCAGGCCAAGTGGGGAAAATTCCTGCTGTGCCCCTGCAACAACGGCAGATGACACACGACGGCATGGCAAGGTCAAGCGAAAGCCCTAAAATTAGGGAGTGGTGGGCGGGTGTTCCGATGAAGCTCAACCGGAGAAGGAGGGTCTCTACGGTGAGCTTAGCGTTTAAATACTGGTCCATGTGACTCTTTGATTGGCAAGCCCTCAGCCCAATTGCACCCTGTCAGATGGACCACCAATAGGGTGTTGTGGCTGCTCCAATTGTCCCGCCCCAACACCTAGACCTGGTCTGCTGGGAGCCACCGCAACACGTGCCCTCGCTTGCAGGGAGGACCTGATTTGCCACACTAAAAGATCAAGTTCTTACAAATGAATGATCTCAAGTGCAGTTCTGCTTTTGTCATATTTGTTAGGATTGTTTGCGCACCCCCCCACACACACCCCCACACCCCCCCACACACACCAGGCCCGAGGCTTGATTTGGCAATTCACATCAGCCCTGACTGAGACAATCTGGACTTGGCCAAACCAAAACAGTTACATTCCATTCTTAAAGCTCTTTGTGTGCTCTCTCTCGCCTTTTTAAAGATGAGAGGTATATTAAAAAGAAAAAGAAAATCATTACTAGCCGCTATTACTTTTGAAACTTCAGAGACATAAGAAAGCACTCGTAAAGATTCTTTTGAGGTGGGAACTGCTTCCTTACACACAACTGATGAAAAATAGATTAAAAATTAAACATTTATGACCCGAGAGGAACTGTTCAGAAGACTTTGCTCTGAAGAACATGTGTAACAATAAAAGCCAGGCTCTCAGAATGGAAGTTTTGCCTGTTGTACTTTCTTAATTACCGTGCATGTGAGCTTTTTAAGCCTCTGATAGGGTAATAGCACAGTTGTCAAATGTATTATTCCCTCGGGGCATTTTCTGTACAAATTCTACCGGGGATGTTCCCATCCTGACGGGCTCAAATGTGGTTTGCATTACCAGTAATGGGAGTTCTGTGCTTCATCCAAAAGGCGAGTACACCCTGGTAATTATAACTAATAATCAACAGGAAAAACCACCTACGCCGCCATAATGATAGTATCGCGGAGACTGGTAATCCGAGAGAAGTGTTTGCTCCATTTCTATTGAGGCAGAATTCAGGTGCGATAGCGGAATTCCTGGATCAAAGCACTGTCACCGCTCAAGCATATATTTTAAATGCAAAGAACCAGAGAATACCTGGGAGAACAAGTAAACAATGAGGTCAAGGGCTCAGCTCCTGAGAAACTGAAGCCCCCCCCATTCCCAGCATCCATTGCAGCAGCCTGCTGATGGAAGAGCCACGTTCTCCTGTTGCCATGGTGATGACAGGTGAGGTCAGTGAAGGCAATGGAAGAGAACAACGGCAGGCTCACCATGTTGATAGGGATGTATCTCCCAGCTTTGCCCCAATTGGAAAACACAAGGGAAGTCGGAAGAGGCAAATGTTGCCTGATTGTAATTAAAGGCGGGCAAGTGAAGGCTTGCAGGTGGCTTCCCAGGGGCTCCTGGAGCTGGTTGTGGAAAGATCTGCCAGTTCGGTTCTCCTTCTGCACACACACCATCCATTCAAAGCTTCCTCCAAATTTATTCATTTATTTAATCAATTTATAAAAAGGTAAAAAAAAAAAAAAGGTAAAGGACCCCTGGACGGTCAAAGGCGTTGCAGCGCTCATCTCGCTTTCAGGCCGAGGGAGCCGGTGTTTGTCCACAGACAGCTTTCCGGGTCATGTGGCCAGCTCATGAATAAACCGCTTCTGGCGCAACAGAACGCTGTGACAAGTGCCAGAGCGCACGGAAACGCTGTTTACCTTCCTGCCACAGCGGTACCTATTTATCTGCTTGCACTGGTGTGCTTTCGAACTGCTAGGTTGGCAAGAGCTGGGACAGAGCAATGGGAGCTCACCCCGTCATGGGGATTCGAACCGGCAACCTTCTGATCGGCAAGCCGAAGTGGCTCTGTGGTTTAGACCACAGTGCCACCCGCGTCCCTACTATTGAATTTATATACCTCCCTATGTCCACAGGTCTCAGGGCAGTTCACAGGATAAAATCAGAATATAAAACCACAAAGTAGAGTATCAAAATAAAAGCAACAACAGTCCAATAACACCTCCCCTCCCCTGGAGGGTAATCCTGGGAACTGTATGCTGGAAATTATAGCTCCATGAGAACTATGATTCTCAGGATTCGTTGGAGTAAGGCATGTTCTTTAAATGTATGGTGTGAAGGCAGCCTATTGCTCTGCTTCAGTTCAGATAAATACAAAACTGAACCATCAGAATAAGCACAAGATTGCTACCCATGTAGCTACAGACATTTTTAGATATCTCTTTTTACATTGACTGCTATTGTAAACCCACACTTGGTTGCGTTTCTGTTTGGTCTGGTTTCCCCATCCTCAGAAAAGAACACCATGCGATTTACTTCTGAGTAAACATGCACAAGGCTGTGTGGTGTGTTTAATGCATGAAATTGGCTACCTCTCAACGAGCATTGCCCCATTCTTAGTACAAAGTGACAAAGCTAACAGTCCCTTTGTTATTTATATGGATTTCCTAATTACAAAGCACCTTATGATTTATTGCGAAGGTCGATATTGGAAGAGGCCGAGCCAATCAATATCTCATTATCGGGCCTGCTGTTGCATCCTGCTCCCCCATCATGCCACCCAATTTCAAAAAAGCGATTTGAAAGGATGAGCCCAACTGAAACGTAGCCTCGTCATGAATAGTGAGGTGGCCTCACTTTCTATTAAGGAAAAGGCCTAATTCTCATTTAGGTGGCCAAGCTGACCTTGAGCCCCACCACTTCACCCTCCACACTCCTCCGTACAATACCCCCCCCCCAAATAAAAATAGCTCCTCCACATAGAAAACGAGTCAGCAGGGGAGAAGGGCCCCAAAACACCCCCAGAATCTCTTCTCTTGGTGTTTCCACTCATTGGGAGGTTGCACCCCAGCTCTGGAATGCCCTCCCCAGAGAGGCCTGCCTGGCATCCACTCCATACCTGTCAGCATTCCTCAGATCATAATAGGGACAGTTATCACTCCCCCCAATTGACCCTCCTCAACCTCCATCCATCCTCTAGCATTTCCTATCAGAAGAGGGGCAATTGCCATCACTACTACACCAACAGATGGGACGCAGGTGGCGCTGTGGGTTAAACCACAGAGCCTAGGGCTTGCTGATCAAAAGGTCGGCGGTTCGAATCCCCACGACGGGGTGAGCTCCCGTTGCTCGGTCCCAGTTCCTGCCAACCTAGCAGTTCGAAAGCACACGAAAGTGCAAGTAGATAAATAGGTACCACTCCAAGCGGGAAGGTAAACGGCATTTCCGTGTGCTGCTCTGGTTCACCAGAAGTGGCTTTGTCATGCTGGCCACATGACCTGGAAGCTGTACGCCGTCTCCCTCGGCCAATAATGCGAGATGAGTGCGCAACCCCAGAGTCGGTCACGACTGGACCTAATGGTCAGGGGTCCCTTTACCTTTACTACACCAACAAGACAAAACACACACACTCTCCACCATCCTGAGAAAATCCCTTAATCCCAATTTTAATTTTAATCTTTGGTAGGTTTACAAAAAGAAAAACACACACCAATAAATAAACATAGGCATAAAAAGCATTTTTTAAAAAATAAGAAAATCAAATCAAGACTCCTTGCCCTCTGCTCCCCTTTCCTTCCTGCCCAGGTGTCAGGGACTGGGCAGATGAGAAGTAGTGGTGGAGAGCACCTCCCCACACTGACCCTTCCAGGGAGGAGGAAGAGGAAGACATAGATTTACAACAGGGGTTTGAGCGAGGTCACAGCTCAGAGGCAGATGAGGGGGAAAGTGTGGAAATCATAGGAGAGCCAGAGCAGCAGCTGGCTGACACATTGTCATTAGAAAGCATTCCAGATCCACCATCTCCCAGAACCTGGTGAGCATTAAAAGTAGGAGAGCAAAGAGCTCAGAGGGCACTTAGCAGCACCCGTAGAGTAAGTGATGATGACGAATGAGTAAGTGGGAGAGAAGTGGGGTGGAGATTCACTCAGGACAACACCACTGTCCAAGAGGCTGGGCTCTATAGCCTCTCTCTGTAAAGTTTGAAATAAATAAGGACTGTAAGAAACTTTTCCTTGTCTTTATACTTTCCAGGCCAACGAGTCGGGAGCCGTTGGCAGCATCCTGACACTAGGGAGGTCCTGCCCTCTGCCCCCCCCTCAGAGCTGGCATGTCACTCAGCGGTGGCAATCTCTCCTCCTCCTCCTCCTCCTCCTCCTCCTCCTCCTCCTCCTCCTCCTCCTCCTCCTCCTCCTCCTGCTTTGCAGCAGCCACTGTGTGCTGCCCAATCTCTCCTCAATACTTTCTGCTGTCCCAAGATACATTGGAAGTCAGCTTGGGTAGAAACACCCCCCCCCAAAAAAACCCTGTCTATGTCCATTTTTCAGTTTTCCTGGATGAAGGTTAATTGAAAACCAGCTAAGACAGCTATCTCTTTACATCTTAACCCTTATTTCTGAGCATGTAATTGCATTTCAATGAAATATTAGCCACTGCTATGTTAACAGTGGATGATATTTCATATTAATTAGTATTGTAGTTTTCACGGTTTTCCTCCCCATTTCCCCCCCCCCCAATAAGTCATTAAGTGACTGAATAGCTCTCAGTCAACTAATCAATACAACCACAATTATTAGCATGATGCATTTTAATAGTGACAATTCAGCAAAGCTAATTTGGAACTTTGAACAGCCATGTGTAACCCTGTGTACTCTGAAGCCTGCAAGGGACCAAGGCAGGTTTCTGTCCTGTTTGATTCTCTCAGTTTCTCATCCCTGCCCCCCCCCCCCCAGGTTAAATTCAGTCAGTTCTCCACATTTCTGGAGCAATGTGTGAATGTTAGTTAAAAATCATGAAAATTTATTAGCATTCTATTGCAAATTTATCCTAATCAGCACACTTCTATATGAGGCTTTGATCAATATACAGTGGTACCTCGGTTTACAAACACAATTGGTTCCAGAAGTCTGTACTTAACCTGAAGGCGTACTTAACCTGAAGTGAACTTTCCCATTGAAAGTAATGGAAAGTGGATTAATCCATTCCAGACGGGTCCGTGGAGTACTTAAACTGAAAATACTCAAACCGAGGCATACTTAAACCGAGGTATGGCTGTACTCATTTTTGCAAGCAATCCTCCCCCCCCCCCGAAAAAAGCATGTATTTTTTTGTATGCTATTGTGGACACTTTATGCTAATCTGTGCATATTTAAACAGATTCCTTTCCTGGCAAACGGCACTGCAAAATTCAGAGGAGTGAGAATTTTGAACGATGCCTCTCTTTCAGTTTGCACCTTATTTCAGAAAGTGTGAATTAGGCAAGTTCACCTTTAAATGCAAACTGAATAAAATTTCTTCCCCATCCCTAGCTACAATTGTCTTTTTAAGAAATAGTGAACTGTTTAGCTGTCAAAATCCTGAGGGACAGGTCCTCTGTTGTAGCCCTATGGCTGTGGAACTTCCTCCTACTAGACCCAGAGGCATACTTAGGGTCCTTCACACCTTTTGCAAGGAGCTATATCAGTGCCCCCCCCCCAAAAACACGTTTGATTCTGCCACAACAGTGGCAAGATGTTGCTACAAACATATATGTATCTGGGGTTGTCATACATCCATATATTTAAGGGTAAGAGTGATATTCGGAATACGCCACTGCCTATATTGTTATAAGAACATCGGAAGAATCATAGAGTTGGAAGAGACCACAAGGGCCATCCAGTCCAACCCCCTGCCAAGCAGGAAACACCATCAAAGCATTCCTGACAGATGGCTGTCAAGCCTCCGCTTAAAGACCTCCAAAGAAGGAGACTCCACCACACTCCTTGGCAGCAAATTCCACTGTCGAAGAGCTCTTACTGTCAGGAAGTTCTTCCTAATGTTTAGGTAGCTTTCTTGTAGCTTGTAGCTTTCTTGTAGCTTGACTCCATTGCTCCATGTCCGCTTCTCTGGAGCAGCAGAAAACAACCTTTCACCCTCTTCTATATGACATCCTTTTATATATTTGAACATGGCTATCATATCACCCCTTAAACTTCTCTTCTCCAGGCTAAACATATCCAGCTCCCTAAGCTGTTCCTCATAAGGCATTGTTTCCAGGCCTTTGACCATTTTGGTTCCCCTCTTCTGGACACGTTCCAGCTTGTCAGTATCCTTCTTGAACTGTGGTGCCCAGAACTGGACACAGTATTCCAGGTGAGGTCTGACCAGAGCGAAATACAGTGGTACTATTACTTCCCTTGATCTAGATGCTATACTCCTATTGATGCAGCCCAGAATTGCATTGGCTTTTTTAGCTGCTGCATCACACTGTTGACTCATGTCAAGTCTGTGGTCTACCAAGACTCCTAGATCCTTTTCACATGTACAGCTCTCAAGCCAGGTGTCACCCATCCTGTATTTGTGCCTTTCAATTTTTTTCGCCCAAGTGTAGTACTTTACATTTCTCCCTGTTGAGCTCCCATTTGAGCCCTGCTGAATCAGACAGGTGCACATCTGGTGCAGTATCCTGTTCTTGCAGTGACCAAAAAAATACCTGTGGGAAGCCTGTGAGCAGGACCAGATCACAAGAGCAGTCTCCCCTCCTGCAGTCCGCAGCAACTAGTAAATTTCAGAAGCCTTAAGGCCTCTGACTAGAGGTAGAATGTAGCCACTGAATGTAGCCTTATCTGTTGCCTAATCCTGCCTTGCATGCCTGAAATCCCAAGTTCATTACCTGACTGCTCCTTGAAACCCCGAGAACCACTGTTAACCAGTGTGTATAATACTGAGCTAGATGGGAAGCTCCCTATGTTCTTGTTCTTCTATACCTGCAGATATCATTTCTGAACTTGCATGCACATCCATATGGTAGTTCAGGCAACTTGCAGCATCAGTGTGGGGTGCGTTAGACCCAGTTCCTGTTGGATTTAGAGTTGGAGCACGCTGGAATGAAAGAGGGATGAAGGCAAGTGTGGTCCCTAGCCACAAAAAAGCATCAAAACAAAGCCTCCTAGTGGTAGCACTGCGTACTGCACCCGTCTCGTTGCCCTGTCCCCAACAAAAACAGGAAGCTCACATGTTTTAAAGAGGGTGACCTTTTCTCTCTCCCTCCTGCATCTCAGCTCAGCGGACTGGCTGAGCTCACCGAAGCACCACCCTTTTATGCTCGAGTGTGGCCTCCCTTTGGTCCCAGGAGGGACGAAAACCTGTCAAAATCAGAAAGCGAGCCAGCTAGCTATGAATTTTCCGTTTTAGCACCGGCTGATTTGAGCTGTTCCAGCGGGAGATCACTCCAAGCTATTTATCATGGCCTCCCAATCATGGGTTGTGTTGCTAATGCTGGAAAATTAACACTGCGCCTGGCTGTTATTTATTCAGGGTATACAGTAATACATCTGCTTATCATCTGTGAAATCCTAAACTGTATTTTATTCCTTTCTCTTTTTTTCTCTGGGTGGGGTGATGTTGCCAGAGAAGTTTAAATTTCCCGACTGGCTCACGGTCCCACACATGTTCTGCTGTGCAGGCCTTAGCAGAGGCTGCTGGAAAGCATGGAGAAGCAGAGAGGCAAGCAGTGTAGGCCTGACTCTGACCTATTGCCTGGTCCTTGGCCCTGCCCAGAAGTGCCAGAAAGCCACACTGATCATGTCATTGTGAGGGGCATGGTGTAGTGGTTAGGGTGCTGGACTGGGACCTGGGTTCGAATCCCCACTCAGCCATGAAACTCACTAGGTGACCCGGGGCCAGTCTTCATCTCCCAGTCTAACCTGCATCACTGGGTTGTTGTGAGGATAATATGGAAGAAAGGTAGGATGTAATAGCAATAATAATAATAATAATAATAATAATAATAATAATAATAATGTAGTTGTAGTTCAGCAACATCTGGAGGGCGCAAGGTTCCCAGTGCTTTAGTTAGACAGACCAGAAGTGGGCAGAACCTTGATCTCTGGTTGACCGGCTTGCAGTAGATTAGTAAGAATTTTGCCACCCAGTTGTATAAAAATAGCAATTGCCAAAAAAAAAACCCTTTCTCCTCCTAAATTAGGCCGCCGGAATAGAATACATCATGGAGTGAACTTGCTTGTGACAGGACTGTGACAATTGCCAGCTTATTTCCTTTGGATTCCATTCGTCAGACACATGAGAGACACAGCAGCTTGAAGAGTGCCTTCAAAATATCCCTTTCTGCTTTTCATTTATCTATTTCGTTAAATTTATACGCCGCTTGATTGTTTTTTAAAAAAACCCCTCAAAGCGGTTTACAAAGAGAAAGAAGAACAGAAGATGAGCCTGCTGGATCAGGCCAATGGCCCATCTAGTCCCACATCCCGTTCTCCCCATGGCCTGTCAGATGCCTGTAGGAAACCAGTAAGCAGGATTCAAGCACAGGAGCACTCTGTGCATGGCCAATGGAGTGAGTAGCCATTGCTACTCCACGAATTTGTCTAACCCTCTTTTAAAGCCATTCAAGCTGGTGGCCATCACTGCCTCCTGGAGGAGCAAGCTCCATCCTTCAGGAAGCTGAGGAAAAATTCCAAGTTGAGGAAAGCTGTCCTGCTGTCACTTTGTATGTATAAGGCAGCTTCTATCCTCTGTGTAAGGGACGTGGGTGACACTGTGGTTAAACCACAGAGCCTATAGGGCTTGCCAATCAAAGGGTCGGCGATTCGAATCCCCGCAATGGGACGAGCTCCCGTTGCTCTGTCCCAGATCCTGCCAACCTAGCAGTTCGAAAGCACGTCAAAGTGCAAGTAAATAAATAGGTATCACTACAGCGGGAAGGTAAACGGCGTTTCCGTGTGCTGCTCTGGTTCGCCAGAAGCGGCTTTGTCATGCTGGCCACATGACCTGGAAGCCGTATGCTGGCTCCCTCGGCACGAGATGAGCTCTGCAACCCCAGAGTCGGTCACGACTGGACCTAACGGTCAGGGGTCCCTTTACTTTTATCCTCTGTGTAAACAGAGTCTCCCGTTCATTTGCTTAAAGGCACACACATTTGAGGGGGGGGAACCGTTCTGAGCAGTGGGTGAACTCGGAAGGGGTTAATGAAGCCTGTGTTGTGACACTGTACTGAGATGAATGGAAGGGAATCGCATGACATCAGCCGAGAAGCATTTTCTGCCCAGCGAGCAAAGCAGCGGGTCCATGAAGCTATTCTGTTTTCCGAAACAAAGCTATTTCCTGTGGACCGCCATTCACAACTGTCTGTGGGGGGAATCACGTGACGATGCCAGACACTTGGTACCTTGTTGTTCTGCGTAAGGCGACAGGCCCCTGCTCTGTTCTTCTTCTGTTCGCTTGTTTGCTATGCTGGAAATAGAAAGAAGGGAAGAATGATAGAAAGGAAAGATGAAATAAATGCGGGGAAAGGAAGGGTGAAAGTAAGAACGAATACCCACAGGCCTGTAACAGACACTGAACATTTGTGCCTCTGGTAGCTCAAAATTCCATTTGGTCTGCAAATATTGACTCAGCATCAGCTCCCGTGCCTGTTTCCACTGCTGCACAATAGCACCAGAGATTATTAGGCTTAGCAAGAAGTTCTCTCGCCTGTAGTAGGGATCGATGATTGCTGATAACACTTTTGCAGCGTCATGTTTTCTCAGTTCTGAGTCCTGCACTCTCCTGGTTTCTCACAAAGGGTGAGCTGCCTTCCTTCTACCTTCTAGGGACGGCGGCAGAATTCGATTCTGTTTGCACTGAAAAGCAAGTGCGCCTACTTTGCACTGTCGGAAACGGTATGTGGACCGAAACGCAGCTGTCCTTTGAAATTTGCGTTCCTCCGAATTTTGCAATGCATTTCTCCAGCCGAGTTACTTTGTACAAAAATGCATATGCTAGTTTGAAATGTGCATATAAGTGTACACATTCATGAAAATAACATACAAAAGCACATATTAGGGAAGTAGCTTTGCAAAAACGATGACATTTGATTTTTGGAGCTGGGCTCAGAAAAAGAGCGAGCGAGCGTGCTATTTTGCTAGGTTTTGAAAGATAAGCTTATTTTGCCAAGCCCACTTCCAGATAGCCAAGAGGATCTCACCTGCCACTATAGGGTGTGGCAAGAAATACATGAATTACAAAATTAAAGACTCCCCTGAGCTTCATTGCTCCCCACTCCTCCTCTAAAACGGAATCATTTTTGGCCCGAAGACTGATGTGCACCTTTAATTCAGGAAAAAAAGGGAGAGTATCCTTATGAGATATTTGGGAAAGGCTGCTCTAAAACCACAATTTCATAGTCTTGCTTTGTACAGAAAACCTCATTCTGGCACTTTACCCAACACACGCCTCTCAAGGCATGTTTTGGAGGAAGTGTGTGTTGGGGGTGATGAGAATTGATTCCAGAGGTGCCTTTAAAACTGAGGTGGGAAAACTTTGTTGGTGGACTATAAACTCCCCATTGGCCATGCTGGCTGGTGCTGATGGAAGTTGGAATCCAACAACACCCAGAGGGAGAAGGTTTCATTTCACTTCATGTCACTTTCAATTTGCATACTTTCTATACATTCCTTCTATATTGCTACACTCAGGGCATTTTGTTGTTGTTGTTTAGTCGTTTAGTCATGTCCGACTCTTTTTGACCCCATGGGCCAGAGCACGCCAGGCTCTCCTGTCTTCCACTGCCTCCCGCAGTCATAGAAAGAACAAAGCATACAACAGAGATCACCCTTGGTTTCTGCCTCCTGTCCTAGGTACAAATGAACCCTCAAAGTGAATCTCTGGATTTACCAAACATAGGCTGCATGCATTTTATCCTAGACTCAATGGAGACGAGTATTATCTTTTCACATGCTGCCTAGATTTAATGCACATTTTTTGCCCTTGAAATGCACTGCTTGAGAAAATGATTGATTCTGTATATCCCAAGAAATTGTCACTTCCTTCTCCACTCACATGGAGCACATTTTGTGCAACAAAAATGGGTTAGTGTGTATGCAGCCACAATGTAAGCCTAGCAGACTGAGTTGTAGTACATCTACAGATAATTGGCCGGCCTCCCATTTCTCTTCATCTGTTGCCCAGAAGGTTTGCCTTACATTTCTAGCAATTTCTCTTGAGGGGATCGGCTGTCATTTCAGCTCCACATGCCTCAACAAATTGTAGAAAACTGTTGATGTAAATCCCCCAAAGGACAGCAATGCATCTTCATTATGCTCATTAGATGTTTTATGGTTCTTCCCCTACTCCTAACCCCCATCCACTTCACATAAAACAGTTTAGTTGGGCTTTAATTGAAGTTCTAAGGGGGAACAAACCGCTTATGGCGAATATCTTGGGGAATTCACTTGATTAAAAGAAGGATTTCGTATGGAGCGTGTTCATACTGGATCAGGGCACCTGAACATGATTACAAGAGCTTGTAGCCGGGATGTTGTCTGATGCGATCTCTCACCTAATCTTATGAAGCAGCTTCCGTAAGCAGAATCCAGAGCTTTGACTCCCTGGCTCTGTGCAGTTTGCAGAAGAGATTCCTTGCAGATAAGGAGACAAGCCAAGAAAGATAGAGGCAGGCAGCCTGATGGGCTTGATTAATGGGGCTGCAAGCTTTAATCGGTTTAATTGGTATGGCTACTGGCTAATTGGTGAGGATAAGACAATATGCAGATTCATTTAATGCACTCTATGAATCAGCCAATTAATCAATGGGAAGCAGAGGTTTATTCAACTACAAAGATCTTTAAATAGTTGACATCCTTGCTAATTAATTTTCATGCTGGATTTCATAGAGATTCTGTAACTTTACCTTCACAGACAGAGAGAGTCTCAAGCACAAGGGTGGGAAATTAGATCAGGCCATGATTGACAGCTGGAGAGGGACACTCAGCTGTCAATCACTTGATGTCCCAATGTCATCAGCTGACCTGCTTTTGCCCACGCAGGCGATCAGCTGATTGTCAGGGTTTGGAAGAAGAAGAAGAAGAAGAGTTTGGATTTGATATCCCGCTTTATCACTACCTGAAGGAGTCTCAAAGCAGCTAACATTCTCCTTTCCCTTCCTCCCCCCACAACAAACACTCTGTGAGGTGAGTGTTGCTGAGAGACTTCAGAGAAGTGTGACTAGCCCAAGGTCACCCAGCAGCTGCATGTGGAGAAGCAAAGACGTGAACCCGGTTCCCCAGAGTACGAGTCTACTGCTCTTAACCACTACACCACACTGGCTCTTGTAAAATGCCACAGGTGGAGATATGCAAGCCCTAGCAATCGGCTGTTTGTTTGGGCTTGCATGGGTCTTGGCACCCTGACAATTAGGTGATCATCAGGGCTCACAAAACCGGGCTTTGCAAGAGTTGCTGAAAATCCCCCTTTCCTGTGCTTTTACTTGTGTTCATTCAGAGGCAGAACAGGTGGGTGTGGTTTAGCCCTGATGGCGTTGCAGACTGAAGAATCCTGACAGGCCAAATAGGCCCATGGGCAACAGGTGCTCTGACACATACCTCTCATTGCAATGACACCATTGTGCAACGGGTCTCACAAATCCTGGATGGCCATAGGGAACCAAGTCCTATGAGAAACAGTTGGAGGAGGTAGGAATGGTTACCCGCGAGAAGAGAAAATGAATGAGAGACATAAGAGCAGTCCAAAAAATTATCCAGCCATGCAGAAGTTGGAACAGTTGTTCTCTGCTGATCCAAATGGAAGGACTGAAACCAATAGGCGGAAACTGCAGGGAAGCAGATTTCCACTAAGCATGCAAAGATACTGCTCAATATTAAGGGCTATTTGGCAGTCAAACAGGCTGCTTTTGGAGGCAGTGGGCTCTCTTTTGCTGGAGGTATTTAAGCAGAGTTTGGCAGGCATCTGTCGGGGTGCTATACTTGCAAGATTCCAGCACAGAACAGTGTGGTGGCGTATAGGACTGCTAAGGCTGCATGGTGGTTTGTTCCATTTCCCCAACGTCCCCCTAATTGTTAATTCCATATTGTATTTTAGCTTTCCCACGATGTAAAAGCCACTTCTGGATAGCTCATGGAATATAGCGGAAGCTGAGTGAGCATTTTGATGTTGTTTGATTCCATCAAAAATCAATTTGCAGCCCCCTGAACCTGGAAAATCACTGGAGTAGAGTGATAAAATTTGGGGCAGTATACAGTTATTTCCGGCTGTTTTCATGGGGAAATAATGGGTGAGCAGAAGCATATATGTGTGGAAAGGGTGGGAGAGTATCAACATCGCCCAAAGGCATTCATCGTTGTGTCACACCACACACACTGGGGTGGATGGAATTTATACATGCTAGCATATCCCTCCAAAAGCCACATTTCTATTTCCACACGGGTACTGCAGTGTGAAAGTAGCAGTGGCGGAGCGTGGCGGGGCCCCACAAGGGTGGTTGCCCTGGGTGCAAATTTGTTAGGGGCACAAAATTTCAACACCTGGTGCAGCCTCAATACAGTTGAAATATACTCGGAGTTGAGAGTGTATTTCATGCTCTTTATTCGGCTTGCAGTAGCAAGAGAAGAAGAAGAGAAGAATGGGCCTTGTATGATTGGTTACTTCAGAGCTGCACCTGTAGGCCAATCAGGTTGCGGATTCACTTCCACCTGGAGCTGGATTGGGTGGCTCCTGCAGACCAATCAGACTGCTGCATTCTGGATCCTGTTGTTCTAGGATTCAGCTCAGTACATAACAACAGCTGTGCCTTTCCATCGCTGGGCTCTGTTGAAAACAGCTTCTCCATGCGAACCAGGAAATGACATCTCCATACAATGGAACAGCTCTTCTTTTCTCATCTCTGTGGATGTGATCTCCTGGGTGACATGGAAACTCTTAGGCAGTTGAATGTGCATGCATACTCTGCCCATTTCCCTCCCCATGTGGCCCCGTGTGTTGGCAACCAACGCTACGCCACTAGAAAGGAGCATTAGAAAATGAGACAGAAGCATTAGTATCGTAATCAGGAAACTAATGCAATAGTCCCCGTGTCTGAATGCACCCTAAGGTCCCTTGGTGTTGTCAGTCCCTCAGGATTTGTACTCTTCATCAGTCCTGACCCTCTCTTGGGGGGCATGTCCCCCCTCCCCCACCTCACTGTTGCCTCCTTGCTTGGAAACTGAATTGGAGTAGTATATTGATGCCACATCATTCTTTCATTTCACTTCCCTGCGCTGGGGAATCTGGGGCCCTCCAGATGTTGTTGGACCCAACTCCCATCATACCCAGCCAGCATGGCCAATGGCCAGGGATGATGAGACCCTTAGCAACATTTAGAGAACTACAAGTTTCCCATCCATGCCACGTAAGAAGAGAAGATGAAATACAAGGGTGCAGAATTTGGGTGGTAGGTTGCACACATCAATCTAGCTCTGTGCCGAATCTGTATTCGTCTATACAGTCTCCTCTTGTCTCCTTTGACTGGCAGCAGTATCCCAAGGAGGTCTTTCCCCAGCTCTCCTACCTGAAATCCTTTTTAATAGGAAACGACAGGAGGATTGAACAATGAACTGTTTGTATTCAAGCCGCACACTCTACAGTTGAGCTAAGGGTGAGCTCTGGTTGAATTGCAGAATGACATGTGAAATCAATATAGTATGAAGGGGGGGGGCAAAGCCTGGCAACGGCTAGCTTGATTTTGATCCCAAATTCTCTTTGAGAAGACGGTGACAGAGTAAAATACTGAGTATTAAATTACTTTGAAACGATGGCCTTGGCAGTTGGCCTCGTGCTAGTTCCTTCTTAGTAAATAGTTAACATCGCCTCCCCAATCTGCCCGTTGTTTCTCTGGGATTTCAGTACAAATCAGTGTGTTTGATCAGCAGGCTTGATCAACATAAAGATAGAAGGATTCCCTCTACTGTTTCAAAGGCAATGGGGAGGAGGTTGCCATGGACCCAGCTGATATATTCAATGCCGAACAATCTGATTCTGAAATCTCAGCTGGTTATCTGCCCTCGCTGTTCAGGATGTGCTGGATCCATCCCTCTCTCTTGATTTATTATGAAAGTATGAGGTTATAAAAACATAAGATGAGCCTGATGGATCAGGCCAGTGGTCCAGCAGCCTGTTCTCACAGCGACCAAACAGATGCCTGCAGAAAACCCACAAGCAAGATTCAAGTACAAGAGCAGAATCTTTCCTGTGGTTTCCAGCAACCATGTTCAGAATCAGTGCCTCCTCTGACCATGGAGACAGAGCCTGACTGTCGTGACTAGTCACCATGCTGTTGAGGCCATTGGGGTTTAAATCTGGGACCTTCCACATGCAACACCTCAGCAAGACTGGAGTAGGGGAAGATGGTAGACAGAGCTGGCTCTGCCATTGGGCGAACTGAGTCAACCAGAGCACACCCTTTCCCTTTGAGCAAGAACAACCTTTCTGTACAGTAACATCACATAATCTCAATGAGTAAGGCTGCCTTGCAAAATTGGTTCAGGATCTGTCTAATCTCTTTCCACACTGATTCTGTTGTTGTTTTAAAAATCATGTTCTTTGACAGACCAGTTGGTGGGAAATGATCTCCAAGGCATGTTCTACTGTGTCTACTTCCTCCCTGATTATGTTGCTTAAATGGAAGATCTGTTTCTATTGAATATGATTTTAATTTGCCATCAAGTGCCTTTGTTTTTCTTACTGACAGAATTAATCTAGCCAGTAAACCTTAACGAGGAGACCAGCCAGCTAGAAGGGACTCTAGGTAGCGACGTGCCAATCTTTGCCTGTATTTGTAAAGTGGTATAGAAGTAAACATGCAGAGCCATGTTATAGCAGGACTGGGGCAGGAAGAGCCATTGGCCCGTCATCCCCATCTAGCATGGCCAATGGTTGGGGGTGATGGGAGTTGTAGTTCAACAACGTCTGCTGTAGTTTGACAATTCATCAGTATTGATGCAGGCCAACAGTGATTCAAAAAAGCGAAACAAAACAAAAATAGTCTCCATCTCATCCCCTTTGCATCTCTAATATTGTGCCGTTTTGGTTTTGGTTTTAAAAATGTGCCACAGTACATTAACCCTCATTCAAAAACCAAGTGCTTGGGAGAAAAATTCAGATTTCCCTTTCCATTCTTGCCTTTAATTTGTCAGCTGTTCAGTGCCACTCATCACAGTCATCTTCCTCACCTGAGTTGCTATAAATGATTTTGGATGAAGTAAGAAGATAAGAGGAAGTAAGATGTAGGAGGGAGAATCGAGAGCAGTTTAAGGCTCTTTACAGCAGAAGTCTTGTTTACAGTGACTGCTGCTGCTGATTCTATGGAGCAGATTCTGGATCACCGTCACTTTCCTGCACACATTTCACTCTCAGTCATTATTTATTTAAAGAATTGATTCATACAGACCATCTAAGCAGCTCACAAGAGGATACAAATACGCAAGTTAAACTCTATCATAAAATAACGTCACAATCCGTGCGGTGCTGTGCGATCAGTTTCAGTTTGTGCAACTGAACAATTTGAACAAGGCGCTTGTGGCTGTAACTACCCGCCAGTCACAAATTCCCCCTTTTCCTAGGGAAGGTCACAGTGGGATAGCTGCCGGCATCCTTAGATGATACAGATTATGTAGATACAGTTCAAGCCTGGACATGGGACTGAGTTGCCCTGGGTCACCTGTACTGAGAGCGGGACAAGGGGATTGTGATCTTGCTCCTGCTTCTCAGTTCTTACTTGCCTGGCTGGAGGTTCGAGAGGGATGGTTGGGTGTAGAAAATAGGCTATCTTGTGAAAGTAACACTTACAGCTGTTGCTGCACCCACTTTTGACCCTGGCACTGCCTGCGGCTGGCATGTGGGCCCCAGAAGATAACCCAGAAGAGAAGGTGGACCTTGAGCTAAAAATGATATCCTCTAAACCAGTGTTTCCCAACCTTGTGCCTCCAGCTGTTTTTGGACTACATTTCCCATCATTCCTGACCACTGGTCTTGCTAGCTAGGGATGATGGGAGTTGTAGTCCCAAAACATCTGGAGGCACAAGGTTGGGAAACACTGCTCTAAACCATTAGATATGCTCTAAACCATCTTGGCTATTCCAGTTTTCTTCCTTTCCCCACAGATGCACTGAGATTTTGGATCGCTGGATTTCCTTTTGTTCTTTTTAAAGCACTTTCCTAATTAACCATTTGATTATTTGGCAATTCATTGCGAGAACCAAGTCGATGCTTTAGGAGCATTTCACAGGGCAATTAAAAGCTACACCTTAACAAGTGTTTAGAAGGGAATGCCAAGAAGCAGCTCTGAAAATAGAAAAAAAAATCAGGTAAGTTGTCTAAAGGCAGCAGGTGCAGAAAGCACATTCAATGTGACTCTCCCTCTGCTGCACTTCTGTATCTAGACAGAGAGCTATCCAAATAGTGAATCATCAAACGAGACACAAATAGGGATGGACATATCTGCCAGTTTTCTCATTTTAAATTCATTTTTCTACTTTTCCACAGCAATCTTCATTTTAAAAAAATTGTCATGAAAATTCATTATCATTTTCATGCACATTTCTCCCGATAAACACATTTTGTAGGCTGTTAGGACTAATGTACACATTTTTACAAACAGCATCCCTGAATACAGAGCATTTTTGTATATTATTTTCATAAATGGATGCATTTACAGGCGTGGTTTATCTTAGTAAATACATGTTTTTATACATGTTACCTGGCTGGAGAACTGGGTTAAAAAATTGGAGAAGTGTAACTATCAATATGTGTTGACGTTAATGTTTCAAAAAGTGCAAATTCAGTAAGTCCACCTTAAAATGTCAAGTGACTCAAATTTATTTCCCATCCCTAGTTCCAATAACAGTTTTTGGACTACCTTTAGACCAGGGGTGGGGAACCTTCAGCCTATGGGCCAAAGCTGGCCAAGCAGGACTATTTACCCTGTTTCTCATATTTTAAGACATACCCATAAAATAAGCCATAGCAGGATTTTTAAGCATTCAAGGAATATAAGCCATACCCCGAAAATAAGACATAGTGATAGGCGTAGCAGCAATGCCGGCCACGGCAGGAGGAGGAGGAAAAAAATAAGACATCCCTTGAAAATAAGCCATAGTGTGTTTTTTTGAGGAAAAAATAAATATAAGACATGTCTTATAATATGAGAAACACGGTATTTGGCTTATCGGGTTATTTTGGAGAAGATATGCTCATCCACCCTACACCTGACATCAGCTTCAAGGGAACTTTGAAGGAACAAACAGGAGCTTAAAGCAAGTTCCCAATGGCTCCTTTGCTGGAAAAAATGGGTGCTCAAGGAAGGGGAAGCAGTTTCCACAAAATGGAAACTGTTTCTGCCTCTTACTGCTGCTCTTTGAAGCCACCCTAAGGCCTTTTAAAAAACCAAAGGCTTCATTCTCAGTGACAGAGGGTGCTTGGGAACCCCACAAAGAATTTTGGGAGGTGGGCAAGAAAATATGCCGGTCAATCATTGTCCCGGCGGTGTCAGACACAGAATATCCACAGTGAGGAGTCAAAAGCACACTTTTGACAGTGGTCGGCAAAGGCATGTCCACTAATCCTACATCTCTCAGCTGATCCTAGGTGTGCATCCGATGAGGCCCCATCCCTGACCTCAGCTTATGTATGTCCCACATCTGAGCCTTCTGCTCCTCCCTCTTCAATCCCCTTCTGGTCCTGGGAGACTGTGGGGCAGGAGAGATGAGGAGGAGGAGGAGGAGGAGGAGGAGGAGGAGGAGGAGGAGGAGGAGGTGTGGAAGCCCTCATCTCTACACCAGCCTGGCCTGTCTCTCCCTCCTCCTGCACCTGGTCTTCTTCTGCCTCTGCCTCTTCTCTCCTGACTGCTACAGGTTCCCCCAGCCCATCACCAATCCCATCTTCCTCAGCGTCCAGCCAGTCCCTGACATCTATGTGCTGTCATAATGACATCATGTGACTGGACATGTGGGTGGCTCTGGCCACCTGCCAAATTTGGCCTGTCAGGCTGATCCTGATAAGGATCTGGTCCACGACAACGAAAAAAGTCTCCAGCCCTCCTTTAAGTGATCACTATGGATCCTCACTTTAGGTAAAACTCAGGGAGAAAGGTCATGAGGTAATTCCTCCCATGGGATTCTTTCAGGTCCAGAAGCCTGGGCAACCAACTCTTTACTTGGGAGAAACACACACACACACACACACACACACACACACACACACACACACATTCATGGCTGCCACACAACCACCAGGCTCAAAACTCTACCCCCGCCAAAATTCTGAAGAAATTCTGGAGAAATTCTGAAGTGTCCTGAGAATGAAGCAGAAATATGGAAGCCTCTTTCACAGGGAATGACATCCTTTGTGAAACTGGAGGAGACGTTTTGGCACTGCACTAATTTCAACCCCTGAAGAGCACAGCAAATTGGAACTCTATTAAAAGAAAAAAATTATACACATAGGCTTAATTCTGCACTGCATTGTAGCAACAGCTCCTCACAGATTATTGCATTAGCTGCCATTAATGTGCTCTAATGCACCTGTATAAATGCCGCACACTTACCACATTAAAGCAACATCTGTAAACCATTCCAAATTATGGAACTGTTAACGCAAGGCTGGAAGAGAACTGGGCTGTGCAGCAATATATTACAGCTGTTCTTGCAGAGGGCATTTGAGTGCTCCCATTTACTAGGTAGCCCTGTTTTGAACTCTCTGGATAGGCCATTTATGGTCACTTCAGCTCATTAAAAGCCAATCCAAATACAATGAAGCAACTCTATAATTTCGCCACAGTTACCACATATATATGCTTTGAGGTCCTGCTATTATTACTATGTTTTTGTAAGGATTGCTGCTGGCTAACTCTATTAGTATCACAGCTTGGTACTTCACAAAGAGGGGGGGAAATACAGGTCACAGTCCATTAGGAAGGAAGGGAATATGCCTGCCTATGTGTCACACCACCAGCTCACAGGCTCCCACATTATGAGGGGCAATAAAATGTGTGGAAATGTAAGGTGTTTTTTATTTTTAAAAAAGGTCTCTAAGAAGCTCATGGCCAATTCTAAATTAAGTTGGGGAGAGTTAATACATAAGGCTAAACTGTAGTTTGTTACACTGTTGTTGTTGTCGTTTAGTCGTTTAGTCGTGTCCGACTCTTCGTGACCCCATGGACCAGAGCACGCCAGGCACTCCTGTCTTCCACTGCCTCCCGCAGTTTGGTCAGACTCATTTTCGTAGCTTCGAGAACACTGTCCAACCATCTCGTCCTCTGTCGTCCCCTTCTCCTTCTGCCCTCCATCATTCCCAACATCTCTGCTTTTTAAGATTCTGTCTAGGTTTGCCATTGCTTTTCTCCCAAGAAGCAGGCGTCTTTTAATTTTGTGACTGCTGTCTCCATCTGGCAGTGATCATGGAACCCAAGAAAGTAAAATCTCTCACTGCCTCCATTTCTTCCCCTTCTATTTGACAGCAGGTGATGGGACCAGTGGCCATGATCTTGGTTTTTTTGATGTTGAGCTTCAGACCATATTTTGCGCTCCCTTCTTTCACCCTCATTAAAAGGTTCTTTAATTTGTTACACTATTGCTTGTTAAACCATGGTTTAGCTTTGTGTGTGAAACTTGGCCATCCCACTCCAGATACTTACCAAGCTAAAAAGGCACATGCAGCTGGGGAAAAACCCCACATGTTGGAGAAATAAGTCACTGTTTGTCTGACCATCTGTGGGACAACTTGTGCCTAACTCATGGTTTGTTAAACAATAAATGGCTTGAACTAACCATGGCATTAGCATTGCATGTGAACCATGTCCAGAGTAGAAAGAGAGAGTTGTGTGGGGCAGAGCTGGACACAGTGACCATTCAAACACAACTCTTCTTCTCAAAGAGTTTGATGCTCTCTGTGGTAAGTGGCTGTTTTCAGGTTAAGCCAGGAAACAGAATACATAAGAGTTGCCCAAGAGCAAAGGCAGCTACCCTTCAACCATGGTCTTCAGTTTTGCTTAATACAAATATACAGTCATACCTCGGTTTAAGTACGCTTTGATTTGATTACTTTCACTTTAAGTACTCCGCGGACCCGTCTGGAACGGATTAATCCACTTTCCATTACTTTCAATGGGAAAGTTCACTTCAGATTAAGTACGCTTCAGGTTAAGTACTCCATGGACCATCTGGAATGGATTAATCCACTTTCCATTACTTTTGATGGGAAAGTTCGCTTCAGGTTAAGTACGCTTCAGGTTAAGTACAGACTTCCGGAACCAATTGTGTACTTAAACCAAGGTACCACTGTAATACTTAACCATGGCTACTCCTGTTATACAGTGAACTCAGTTTGGCATACCAAACTAAGCTCTGCCCCTACACAGCGCTGCCTTCATTGTGTGCTTGTAGGACGACACCATTGAAACCTGTTTGCCACCTCTCAAACAGATGTGCTGGAGAAGCAGGGAAGCTGCCTTAACTGTGGTTTTATTTGGTGAAAATGTAGCACCATGGTTAATGCAAACCATTTCTTGCAAACCAAGTTTCACATCCAGGCTTGTGGCCAATTCTCAGCCGTGCTTGGGTGTTCAGATGTAATGCTTAACAGCAGTTAATGAAAATAAATCAAAGTTTAATGACTTTTCTGCATAGGGCCTGTGTTTCGACATTTGAGCTCTAAGGCTCCAACGCAGAAATCCAAAGTATTCATTATCTCTGCACAGGTCACCATCACCAGCCAGTTGTAGTCAGTGCAATCTTCACTGCAAAATATCCATCCATTTCAGTCCTAGTCAATGTTAATTTTCTTAAAATATATAATAATTCACTGTCAGAAGTATACCTCACAGTCTTTATTTTTCATCTAGGAATCAAGAGAGTCTAAATTATGCTGTCAAATGCACGGGGAAAAATGCAGTATTATCTTGACATAAGTGACTTAATTAATCTAGTTCATTTCACAACTGCATTAATCATCCTTTTAAGCACTTTATTAGAAAAAGAGAGAGAGAAAGGAAATGCCTCTTTGGGGGAAGATCTATACTGATGCAAATGATAACAATTGTGGGCGGGTGCTTTTTCTTGAATTGTGACATTCATTACCTTGCTGAAGTTGATGCTGTGTCGTTAAGGACACACTGAGCATTTAGGTTGAAATGTGAAACTAGCATGGTCCTAAAGCAGGCATCCCCAAACTTCGGCCCTCCAGATGTTTTGGACTACAATTCCCATCATCCCTGACCACTGGTCCTGTTAGCTAGGGATCATGGGAGTTGTAGGCCAAAACATCTGGAGGGCCGCAGGTTGGGGATGCCTGTCCTAAAGCCTTTAGAGAAACCTGAAGGTTGGACAGGAGAAGTCATGCAGCCAGAGACTTAACAGCCATCATCTTACACAGTCAAACTGAGCAGGACTGAACACTGGATCCTGAAGCAAAGCACAGGGGCTTCACACAACCCTACCATGTATCCTTACTCAAAAGGAAGTCCTGCATAGTTCAGTGGCATTTAGGGAACAATCCAATGCCCTTGGGAAGGACAGTGGTGGAGCTGTTCCACTGCCAGCACCCCTGTATCCAGCAATAACTTACCAGACTTCTTGGGCCTATAGGTCCAGAGCCTATGAGGATAGGCACCTTCCCCTGAAGAACCAGATGGCTCCCATTGCACAACACCAGTCCAGCAGCATTGAGAACATATCAGGATAAAGGCTATGGGAAGATGTGGGAGTGCCTGTCTTCAGGCCAGGGGGCTGGTCCTTTAAGGACCTGAAGTTCTCTCAAGGGGTTGGAGCTCAGAGGAGGTAGTATGAAGACAAAGGCATGAAGGGCCTCAGTTGGCTTCCAACCTTAGCAGGAGCAGGGTGCTTACTTGGAGCTGTCCATGGTCCAGCAACCTTTGCTAGCTCTGTGGGTTCCAGCATCAGATTGGAACATGACAGAGATGCTGTAGTCGTTCCTCTCCACTGGTGGACAGTGAAATTAGCTGCTGGAGGCCTCCTTACTGCAGCTGCTACCACCAGATGTGCAACTAAGTAATTTTTGATCCTCAACTCAATAATCTTATGCATTCCTTTACTAGACACACACACACACACACACACACACACACACACACACACACATACTTTTAACATTTCTCTGCTCCCTGTTCCCCCTCCATGCTTTGCAACTGCTTCTACATTCCAGATATATTACAGCAGTAAAAAAAAAAGAGGGGGGGAGGTTTCCAACCCTGATAACAACACAAAATATTCTGAGCATGTGCAGCTTCGTGTTTTAAGTCATAGCACCATCCTGACTGCAACCAGAACATGGGCTTTGCATCTGTTGCCCTCACATTGACTTGAGAATAAGCATAATTCTGCTGTAGAAAATATATATGATAATAAGCAGATAATAAAATGAGGGTTAAGGAAGCACAGGAACAATGGAGACTGGTTCACTGGGCAAATGGGGCACTGCCCGGCTAACCACAGCCTGTTCCCAGGCAGTCTCCGCTTGCCTGCCTTCTTCCTTACAACCAGTTCAGGTGGTGATCCTGGCTGTCAGCTTCCTCCTTCTCGATCTCCTTGTAGAATTTAGTAGGGAGGAGAATGGGGGCAAAACTGGAATGAGTTAGCTCTGCCTATTATTGGCTCTGGCTTCACCTAGCCTTGGGCTTGCCGCTTTCTACCACACCTGTTCCAATAGGCGCCAGCCACCATTGGAGAGTAAGAACATAGGAAGCTTCCTTGTACTAAATCAGATCATTGGTGCATTGGTTCATCTCTACTGTCTCTACTCTTGGCACCGAGTGGTGGCAATCTTTTCATGCAGGTGTATTTTCCAGTCTTACAAGGAGAGGCCAAGAAGTGGACCTTTTGCTGGCAAAGGATATGCTCTAGCATTGAGCTACAGGGCGTTCCATCTGTAACTTCCAGGAAAGCATGCATAGGATTTGCAAGTCTGACAGACCAAGCCTCTGCATGTTTATTCAGAAGTAAGCTTTGGTTGATGGGAATCATCCCAGGTAAATACATACAAGGTGGCTGCCTTAATCTATTTGCAAGTGGCACTGTAAGCCAGTGTTTCCCAACCTTGTGCCTCCAGCTGTTTTCGGACTACAATTCCCATCATTCCTGACCACTGGTCTTGCTAGCTAGGCATGATGGGAGTTGTAGTCCCAAAACATCTGGAGGCACAAGGTTGGGAAACACTGCTGTAAGCATATTATTTTGCAAAGAATATACATATGTATGATAACAAATTGCCAATTTTGTAAAAGCATGGAAATAAAGGGTCAGATGTACATCCTGTTTAATTAGACACACACAGCCCTTGCTATTAATAGACAATTTCCTTTCTTTGAAATAAAGCAGTGTTTTCTTCAAGATCGCCTGTTCATTCACATCCTGATATTGATTCTGAAATTGTTGTTCCTAACCGTTTTGTGGCCTGCTGAGATCCCCCCCCTTTAAACCATAACACTTCACTAATAATAAACTGGACTTAAAAGACCAATTATATCTGAAGGTTGTATTAAAGAGAGGGCAAGATAGAGATGGAAGACTTGAGTGAGTTAGATGGCCCGCCCACCTCCCACTTGTAGAAATATGCTAAGAGGCAATAAAGAGGATTTGCCATAATAATAAAACTGGAAACTGTGAAAGATCGAAGATGATTCTTTCACATGCCATAAAATGTACAAGCCAATAAAAAGCAGACATTTCCGAGGAACTTGACAACTGAGGCAATAAAAAAATAAATAGAGGAGAAAAAAATCCAAATAAGCTTTAATCAAAGCTACTCCATGGGGGAAACGTCTTCTGGTTCATTTCAAACAAGTGGGAATTGCCTAACTTTGTGTGGTGTTGGTGGTGTTACAGTTGTGATACTGCCATTAACTTGGTCTTAGTTCAGGCTGGCCATTGACTGGGACAAGGACAGCAAGTGACCTACCAAAATATTATAATTATAATTATGATAATGATCACCACCATCAGCAAGAATATAAATATATACACAAAACACGCAAACATCATCATCATCATTCCTTTATCAGTCACTATATACAAAAGAAAAAAATCTCAAAGTGACTTGACAAGATAAAGTACAACAAATTAAAGTAATTTAAGAACTAGGGGGGAAATCAAAATAAGAATGTCGAATTCAGATTCATCAAAGATCAGGAACAATCTTATCGCTTGAAGATAACTGATCTCATTTAGGTATTAGTTTTTGTTTTAAACAGGATTGCATCCCACATGATTGCAAGGGAGAAAAGGGAAAAGTCTGGACAATTTGTATCCGTATTTACCACATACTAATTTTGATTGTGACTCTTGGAAGAGCACTTACAGTGAAAAATATCTCGTTTAACTGTACAGGTTATAAAGACATAAACCTGAGTGGTGTTTTCAAATGTACCTTTTTCTTTATACAGTACAGAAAATAAGACACCATTACAGCAACATCGGCCTAACAATGATTACCCAGTGCCAATGGACTCATCCCAAATATGCCCATAGTGTGTTATTTTCAGACTATACTATGCAGTCATACTATATTCATTTTCTTATTCTGTCTTTCATTGTAGAGATTTTACCATAGGGACTGAATGCACCTGTATCAGCCTACCTGCGACCACTGGCAGACAAAGACTTTTCAGCGCCTGGGGCGGCACAATGGGCAAGCACCTGGGGGCGGGGCGCCGCCCCATGCAGTGTGCAACGCATGCGTCGTATGCGCACGACGTATGCGAAGGAAGCGCGCAACGCATGCGCCACATATACATCTTGTGTAGCGGAACCGCCGGCAGGCCTCGGTGCCATGCAGGGATGCTCCCACCCCCGCAGCGGCTGCGCCCCCGTGCTGGAAATGTTTGCGGTCGCGCCGTGGAAGCGGCAGCCATTGTCAGTGGAGGTGGGGAGGGGCGCTGCCCTCCTGAGTGGAGCCCAGGGTGCCCCGCCCCTATCGCCCCTCCCTTGCTATGCCCCTGCCTGTGACGTAACATCTATTTCAGAGGCCCTACTGAGATGCCCACCTGTAAAATCTACTAGGCTGGCAGGGCCTTTTCTGGGGTGGGTCCAGTGAAATGTGATCCTAAGGGAAGTTAGGCAGGTGTCTGCTTTGATCTCCTTTAGACAAGGTCTAGAATGGCCTTTGGATTGGGATGCTGGATAAGAGGAGGCTATTTTCTTGGCCTACATTTGGTCAACTTTATTGTTTAAATTTAATAGGTTCCATTGCTGTATTAACTGTTTTGATTATTATTTTTTACAGGCTGCACATCAGCTCTGCCCGGCAATTGTTCTAAAAATGGATACAGAAGTCTTTTAAAAATGAATAAAAAAAAAGTAAGTATAAGGCCTTAATATTCCTTACAGTGTAATCACAGAATCAGAGAATCAGAAGGGACCGTGGGGGGTCGTCTAGTACAACTCCCTGCAATGCAGAAATCTTTTGCCCAACTTGGGGCTTGAACCCAGGACCCTGAGATTGAGAATCTCATGATCTACTGACTGAGCTATCCTCCTGATCAGACTTCATTCAGACTTGAGGGAGACATCCTTCCAGGTAAGTGTGGACAGGACTGCAGCTTTAGCCAGTCAAATCCTGTCTGTTTTCTACAGACTGCTGTCTGGGGCTCATCACTTAGTAACTGTGGATGTTCCTGTCTTAGGCACACTTTACAATGATAAATATTTCTGGGTCTCCACCCCCCCCTTTAAACTGATGTAATTTATGAGTGCAAACACAACTTATGTATGAAGATATCACAGGCACCTTATTACACAAGGGAACCAGGCAAAGGTGCAAAAAAATGATAAATCAAAGCAGAGTAATTTGGCTTCAATTCACATTTCTGACATGTGCTCCCAGGTTTCTGAGTCGGCGAAATTGCATAAATCTGAGTTTTCCTGCAACTCCATTTGGCCTTAGGTTAACTGGTTGCTAAGTAGTTTTGCCCTTTGTCATGGCTAGCCTGGGTTATTACTCAAATGTTTGCTGCAGGCTGATCCCCAGGATAAATCGTAAAATGTTTTGTATCCCGGCTCAAATATTTGAGGAGCGTCTGAGTTATTTAGCAGTCAATTAAGCGGAGGTAAAAAGTCTAGTGAAGACATACCCTAAGGACATTTACATGATGGATGAAACTCGAGAAACTGTGCGGGGTGTCAATCACGCCCAGAGTTGCTTTTGATTGTTGTCGCTCTGTGTGCAAAATCGTTATTGGATACAAATGCCTTTGTAGTGACTAAGGTTACAGGGATTCCCCACTCTCTTACGTCCAGACCACTGCATTCACTGGAGCCAGGACTTGCAGGGCCCTGGCAGGACTGACCACTGATGGTCTCCTTTGAAAATAATTGCCCAGGGCTGGGAGACATCATGTTAATTTCCCACAATGCCCTGGAATGAGGCAATGTTGCAGAGGGAGGGGGCTGTGGGAAATAAAGAGGGTGGCTTCTGGACCGAGCTGTCTGCTGCTGCTGCTGCTGCTGCTACCAGGTAGGCTAGAGGAGGGCCCCCTATGCAGGAGGGCTTGCTGGAAGACACTCAGCCAAGAGTCCCCTCAAATTTGGAGCCAGTCCTGGAAGCTGGTCACATCGTGCCAACTTGAATGAAATACTGTGGGGGCCCAGTTAAGCCCCGCCCTGCATAATCGATCACATGACACGGTGCATGCACAACATTTGAGTGACAATGCCCATCAAATTTGTGAGAGTCTGGCTCCCTCAAATATTTAATTGTGGAGGCCGAGGCCCCAACAGCCCCTAGGAGTTGGCTCTTATGCATTCTAGGCAGCAGGCTAGAAGGGCAAAAATAGATATTGGGAGAGGAGATACTTTTCTCATCGAGCCTAGTCACTCCATGAAGGAAGGGATCCTGCTCTTCTACCTCAGGAAGTGGAGATGGGCAACTTTAAGGCTCCTGGGAAGAGGAAGCCAATATGGTACCCTCCATGTGCCTATTGGGAGCAATGAACATGATTATGAATTCTTGTCCTGATGACTTAACACACACACACAAACACACATACTGATGTGGAAATGTGGGGAATTGTATTTAAGACTGGGGAAATGGGAAACAGAAATTGAAAGGGGCAGGTCCACCTACCCCTAATCTCAGCAGGGATTCTTGTAATTAGTGACTCACGCTACCCTTCAATGAGCTAGCTCAAGAGAATCTTTCAAAATAAGTAATCAGATGAAAATCTGCTTGTTGCCTTAGGCCAGAACCCTTTCCCCCCTACTGCTCTCCCCAGACAATGGTCCTGAAGATTTTGTTAGATTCCTTTCAAAAATAACACAGAAACATCTATGCAAGTGTCGCAGTCTCTGATCGGAGACAGTACAAGGAGAAAGTGCATGCAGAGTCCTTTGAAAAAAGATGGAATCACAACTATCAATGGTTTGGCTGGGAAGTTCAGCTGGAGGGGGAGGGGGCTGAGTTTATCTGTTCTGCCTCTGAAACAGTTGATCAATGGGATACTTGTTTTGGGGGGCACAGGGCTTGGCATGTGCGGTTCTGGCAGCCAGATCAGAGAGGGGAACCATAAGCATAGCACATGTTTATTAGCACATATGGTTCTGAATTCAGGGCAGCTGTGTCCAGGGCAGCTGTCTACCAGCTCCATCTGGTACGCTGGTTGAGACCCTACCTGCCAGCACACTTTCTTGCCAGAGTGGTGCATGCTCTGGTTATCTCCCACTTTGAGAGCTGTCCATGAGCTGTCCATGGAGGCGCAGGTCAATTCTGTGTCCAGGGCAGCTGTCTATCAGCTCCATCTGGTACGCAAGCTGAGACCCTACCTGCCCACGGACTGTCTCACCAGAGTGGTGCATGTTCAGGTTATCTCCTGCTTGGACTACTGCAATGCGCTCTATGTGGGGCTACCTTTAAAGGTGACCCGGAAACTACAACTAATCCAGAATGCGGCAGCTAGACTGGTGACTGGGAGCCACTGCCGGGACCACATAACACCAGTCCTGAAAGACTCCCAGTACGTTTCCGAGCACAATTCAAAGTGTTGGTGCTGACCTTAAAAGCCCTAAATGACCTTGGCCCTGTATACCTGAAGGAGCATCTCCACCCCCATCGTTCAGCCCAGACACTGAGGTCCAGCGCGGAGGGCCTTCTGGCGGTTCCCTCACTGCGAGAAGTGAAGTTAGCAGGAACCAGGCAGAGGGCCTTCTTGGCAGTGGCACCCTCCTTGTGAAACGCCCTCCCATCAGATGTCAAGGAGATAAAGAACTACAAAACTTTTAGAAGACATCTGAAGGCAGCCCTGTTTAGGGAAGTTTTTAATGTTTGATGTTTTACTATGTTTTTATATGTGCTGTAAGCAACCCAGAGTGGCTGGGGCAACTCAGCCAGATGGTCGGGATAATAAAACTAATAATAGGCACCCACATGCACATGCATTAGGGCAGGCATAGGCAGCCTAGGCTCTCCAGATGTTTTGGAACTACAACTCCCATGATCCCTAGCTAACAGGGCCAGTGGTCAGGGATCATGGGAGTTGTAGTTCCAAAACACCTGGAGAGCCATGGTTGCCTATTCCTGCATTAGGGCAAATGTAGCTCTAAGTACATTTCAAGGGATAAATAGTTAACCACTTTCAGCACCTCATGACTAAGGGGGCAGTGAGTAGGTGGCTGGGGAAAATCTAAAGGGCATCAAAGCACCCACTGCAATGTTGGTGACACCTGTTGATCACCCTGGTGATCAGTTAGTTTAATAGATTTCCTTGTTTGTTTGGTAAAGGGTGCACAATATGAGAGGATTCTGTATACAAAGTATTTACATTTTCTGCACCCAAAGAACTTCATAAAGCCAGTTCCACCACATTTTCATTTAATTCTCATCCTGGGTATCACATTTAATGGTGGGTCCTCTTTGGTAACATTTGGTAACCAAAGTCAGGGGAATTAACATGTTCTGCTTTATTTGATGTGGCTGACAATTTCCTGCAAATAAAAATGTTAGAAGTGTCAAATCAAAATATGTACTTCAAAAACAAAATGACAAAAATTGCATTGCTCTCTTTTTTTAATCAACTTCAAAAATATCTCTGGGTGTTAATGATAATTCTCACATTTTCTTAACTTGGTTTTGTTGCGGAAAGAACGGCTGAGTTTTTATAGGCAAGGCTTACTCATATCAAGGCATCTCTATACAAGCGATATAGCTGCCTTATGTAAATTGTCCTATGTGCATGCAAACAGCTTCTGTGCGTGTGTCATTTTCCGGATCGAGAAGTTGAGCAAACATCACATCTATATTCAAATAGACAATAAATGTGTACCCACCCACATACGAACACAGTCTGTCTGCACCGCATTGCTAGGAATAGGATGCCTGCTCTGATGTGTATTCAAATGTATGTGCCAGTCCACATTCTCGTATAACTTGGTTGACATCTGTTTGTCTCAAAAGACAATGGAGTGGGCTTCCAGGGGTGAAGTCAAACTGCTGTGTTAACAGCACCAAAGTGACCTCCCTGGGGAAAGAAGCCTGGGCAGTGTGTATGGAGGTCCTGGGTTGCCCAGATGACAAGACCCCCTCACTGATTTCTGTGGAATGGTCAGATAATGAGAAGGGTTTGTCTACCCTAGGGGTAAGGAACCTATTTGGCTTCACAGGTCAGATCCTTATCAGTGTAGCAAGCACGGGCCATATTTTTTTGGGGGGGGGGCTGGCATTACAGAAGCATCCAGGAAGTAAGTGTTCTGGTTTGCGAACATTTTTCGGAAGCCGAACGTGCTCCGTTTTGAGTGTTACGCTTCCAATTTGAGTGCCACACTTGCGTTTTGAGGGTTACGCTGAGGTGTGCTATTTATTTTGTGTTTTTGTTTTTGCAGCTCTTTTTTGTGACTGTGTGGAACTCAGTTCAGCTATTGATTGATTTATTGATTGATTGTGTGACTGCAGTACAGTGGTACCTCGACTTATGAAGATGATCCGTTCCGTGGCGCTCTTCGTATGTCAAAGTCTTTGGTTGTCGAAGCGCCCGTTTTGCGCATGCGTGAAGCGCGATTTTGCACTTCTGTGCATGCGCGGACTGAAAACACTTCCGGGGTTGTCAACTTCGTAAATCGAAACCTTCGGAAGTCAAGGCGTTCGGATGTCGAGGTACCACTGTACATTGTTTATTGCTTTCATTTATTGGATCAATGTTCTCGTTAGATAGTAAAATTCGTGTCAAGTTTTAGGGGTTGTTTTTAAAAGTCTGGAATGGATTAATCTATTTTGCATTACTTTTTATGGGAAAAGCGCACCTTGGTTTTGGAACGCTTTGGTTTTGGAACAGACTTCCAGAACGGATTAAGTTTGAGAACCAAGGTACCACTGTATAGGCCTGTTCCCTCATGGGAACAGGCACGCTCAGTCAAAACATGATTTAATCCCAACCTTCCACAAGTTGACATCATGAGTGACATCAGATTGTGGGCAGGTGGGCATGGTTTGGGGGAAATGGACCACCTGTTCAGCTAAGATTGCCCCACAGACCAGTGGCTCCACATCCCTTGCTCTATCCTTTCGATCTCTCTCTTTCTCTTTCTCCTTCCTTCCTTCCCCTGCCATTCTCCTCCATTCCAGTCTCAGCTCCTTTTTTTCTGTTCTTCAGTCTACTCAGTTCTCATTGGGGTGGGTTTTTTTGGGGAGGGGTGGTGGTTCCAAGTGGTGAAAAGGCAGGTTAAAATTATTATTGTTACTAGCTGGCCCTGCCACATGTTGCTGTGGCTAATCCCTGTGACTGCCCCCACCCTGTGCCGATCCATGACGTATCACGCCCCCTCTCCCCCCCACCCCCGGCTTATCCCTGTAACTGGTCCCACCGTGTCCTGACCTATCCCGTCCCTCCTCCCCCCAACCCCCACCCAGGTGAGTCAGTACCTCCATTCGGCCTAGTCTGTAAAGGCTTCGACCTAGTATGTAAACGGGAGCCGAGGTGCTGTTGAGAGGCAATGTTTTATAGGTGCAGTACCAGTGTAGCCGCCGCTAGAGGGCACTGGTTTGCAACCTGGTTCTTTTCCCAGCATGCATTTTCATCTGAGTTGTGTGTTTTGAAACACGGGGTTTTGGGGGTTTTACCTGGTGGAGGTGTGACATCTGTCTTAGCAAACTTTCCTATAGCCTTTGGACATTCGCATGTGATGCTGTGCCAAAATTTCACCTCAATCGGTCAAGCGGTTTTGGTGAAAAGTGGAAACACACCCACATGCCCAGTTTACATTTATATATATATAGATTATTAGAAATAAATAACTCTTGGGGTGGAGGCAGAAACAGAAAGCAATTTTTCTCTACTGCCATTACAGAAATCCATTGCATATCCATTTCTTCCTGCTGTGGACTCTTATTGCTTCTGTAGTCTTAAGCAGTTCAGATAGATGATGTTCAGGGTAATTAAGCTACTGATCACTCTATCCATTTCCCAGTAAAGCATTGGCTTTGGTTAGGCTGCTACTTCTTTGAAGCAATCCAATATTCTTGGAAGTCATGTTTTTATCCCAACTGCTAATAAGGGGCACCCGTTCCTCCCCCTGCAATCCTCCCCCCACTGCCTCGCCACGTACTAAGGTTATTAACATGCTACCATAACTCTTCCTTTATTAGCGACGGAACATAACAACCAGGAACAAGAAGAGTTTATTGGGAGTGCATCAATTACATTTGTGGGAGAGAGAGAGAGAGAATTCCCTCCCCCTTTTCATCTGATTTCAGTAGTTAAATGCATAAGTGAACAATGGAGCAGAAATTAATGCAGCTGAAAATTGTTTCGCTTCAGCCAGGCAGGCTCCTGTGTTACTGCAAATATTTATCTACCAAGGCATATATATATATTGCCATACACAGCTAAATAAAATGAGGAGTTGCTATCATTTTATAGTTGCGAAAAATATCATTTAACTCAAGTCACTGTTTTCTCAAGTCCAACACCCACTGTTCAGGTTTTGCTTTGTTTTGAGAACTCAGGTTTTGTTGCTTTTGCGCGGATATATTCAATACTTTCAGTCAAGTACTTTCAGGGGGTGGAGAGACTTTGAAAGGTAAATTTAGCCATTTCTTGCTAACAAAAACAAACAAACATTGAATTGTGTTTATGGAATAGTTCAGATTTTTTTCTGCTGATGTTTGGAGCTGGTTCATGTGCTTGCGGTTTCTGATGGATCATGGAAGTTGGAGGGAGGGAGACTTGTGAACTACCAACACACATTCTCACCCAACTGAGAATGTGTCTTTTCAGTATTTAATCTTCCAAGATGATTGAATGGATATGGAGGCACTTTTTCTCAGCAAGGTGGCCAGAGGTATGGTGGACACTGCCACCATCTTGAAATGTCCTCTCTTAAGCACTGTCATGGTCCGGTCGGCGGGCGGTTGAAGCCCTGACTGAGGACGTCAGGACCAGAGGCAAGATGGTGATGTAGAAGCAGGAACAGGTGCAGGGCTGAGGGTCCAGCAGCAGGCAGTCGCAGGGTCAAGGAGCAAGGCAGAGACGAAGGTCTGGGAGTCAAAGAGCAAGGCGTCGGCAAGGCAAAGGTCCAAGGGTCGAGGATCAAGGTGTCGGCAAGGCAAGGGTCCAAGGGTCGAGGATCAAGGCGTCGGCAAGGCAAGGGTCCAAGGAGCGAGAGGCCAGAGGCAACCAGGCAGGGATAGCGTTGCTGTGGCAAAGAGCTGAAGGGAAATGCTGAGCTTTTATCCCTCCCAGCTCCTGCCACCAAGTGCAGTGAGGTATCAAGTGGCCTCACCTGAGTGACCACTCCTTGCCTCTCCAGCACAAGCTGAGGTCTTCACCTGAGTGGCCACTCCTTGCTTCTCCAGCACAAGCTGAGGCAGGCCCCAGTCCTGCAGAGCACTACAGGCCCCAGAACCTGACTCCTGCCCATACTCCTGACAAGCACATGGTCCAAGGACAGTAAAATGCCTGATAAGGAATAGGAGAAGGAGAAGGTTTTTTTTTTTTAAAGAACATCAGTATGGTGGCTGGCTTCCATAAGGTCCAAGAACAAGCTGCCTCGTTCAGTGCTAAGCAAGTCACCTCACTTTTACAATCATCCCACAGTCACTGAGAGCCAATTCAAATGAGCACAAATGGAATGCAATGCTGACATTCCTAGACTGTTACACCTCAGGCTGTAGATAGGGAAATGAATGTATTGAATGTCCTTCTATATTAAAAAGAAAACAAAACCCAACTGTATGTGGTAGACTAGCATGTCAGCAAAAAACACAAGTAGTTCTTTTTCTAAAGCTACTAAATTTGGATTGAATTTTTTTATTATTATTACTAAGAAGTATTTGAATAGCCATCTTTGTACCTCATGATGTGTGGACAGTTTAATCCTAAAGTATCTCCTACTATGTTTCATTAACGGTGCTGTGTTCTGATCTGTGTATACGATGCACTTTTTAATGCCAATAAAGGAGATTGATTGATTGATTGATTGAAGTATTTGAACAGGAAATTCTCCACCTGATATTTGAGGTGTAGCAGTATTTGAAGAGTATTCTTGTCTTTAGTAAAATGGACTGTATGTACCCTGAGATCAGCCTTCAGTAAGCTGATGCCCTTCGAATGTTGTTGGACTATAATTCCCATCAGCCCCAAACTTCACTAGCTGGGGCTTATGGGAGTTGTAGTACAACATCTGGAGGACGCCCGTTTGCTGAATACTGCCTTTGACTCTCTTTTCTATATTCTTGTGATCTGGGATTTCAGAACTGATATTTGAATTGTAAAGGTAATGAAAAAGATTGTCTTTCCCTGTTATCATTGTAACAAAAGACTGGGATGCAATGTTGTTTTGCTGTCAGATTGTTTGCTCATTGTAGTTTTACGCTGTAAAGTTTCATTTATTTATTTTTAAAAGAAATATATATTGGAGAGGAAATTCACGGTAAACAAATGCCCCTCAGAGGAAGAGCAATCAGCACCTGGCTCCACCATTCAGGCAAGGAGGGAATGCTTCTGAAGTGTATCATCTTTTCAAATGCTCAAGGCCACATTCTTCACGCACACACCATCCTGTAAGTTCCAGGAAGAATCAAAGGGAGTTTGCAGCCCCGTTATATTTCTGCTGGTTCTCAGCTAAGAGGCAGGGCATGTGAAGGCGGCTGGCCTGCACTGATCTTCCAATCCCAAATTGAGCTCAGGTATCTGCCCCTGTGGAGTTCTTACAGAGTCCCCGGTCGTTTCATGGACTGTTGACCTGTGCACCACTACTTTATTCTTCCGCTGCCACCAATTTTGTCGAAAAAAAACCCAGGGTGAAGTATTGAGTCTCAGTCAGGTAGAGTTAACAATGAAGATTAAAGTTTATTTCTGTTTCTTTTTTAATACTAATTTTTATTGGATTTTTAAAAACATAATACACCAAGAAATATACCAACAAACACATACACGGGGGGGGGGGGGAATCAAAAAGAGAACAGGAAAAAAAAGAAAAGAAAAGAACGAAAAATCAAAATTTAAAACATCCAATTTTCAAATCATTATCTTACAGACTTCCCCATTCCCCCCTTTCTGACCTTCAATTCATAACCTTTTTTTTTAGCAATATCCTTTATCATAATTTTCCAATCCTTAAATCAATTTTTCTTACATATATTATACTGCCCTCCTCACCCACCCCCTTCCCAAAGATCCCCCTGCCACCAAGGAATCCTCAGGTGTAGTAGGACGGAGGAGAAGGCAGTCCTTTTTCTCAATGAAGATTAAAGTTTATTACAAACAAGCTTTAAAATATATTCGAAACGCTGTCACTCTATTCCCTCTCAGTCTTGTCCCTGTCTCTAACTCACTCTGACTCCTCTATCTCCCCCCCCCCAAAAGAGAACCAACCGAAGTAACTGTGAAAACCTCTGGGCTGAGCCTCAAAATCAGGTAGGCTCCGCCTCCGGGCTTTCTTATTGGTCAACCTATTAACCCTTTCCCTCCCCCAATACAAACGTATCCCCAAAGAATGGGCAAACACCACATTCCCCTCCATGCATTACTTGTGCGAAGCAGTAAAGTCTATGAAATGGGGCTGTAGCTGTAAGCCCTGTGCCAGACAACCTGTACTTCCTCCAATCCTTGACCTTGCCTTCCACACTTTCAGGTGAACATCTGAGGCAAACTTCTATGTGGGAGGCTTCTTTGGGTTCCACACCTCATTGCGCAATGTTCACGGATCTGGAGGAACCTACCTTTGTTGAGGTTCATATTGGCCTGTTCTTCCTTCCCACAAGATGTATATGCAAATGTAAGGAAGGAGGTGTCAGGATCCGCACCCTGGTAAGACCTATGGGAGAGGGCTTCTGCACGGAAGCAGCATCAGTTTGCCTTGTGCCTGGATAGTGGGAACTGTCCCAGGTCCTTTACAGCCAGACCCAAGTCTGGCCACTGTCCCGGAACCTGTACTTGATAACCTGCTACTCCCTATTAAACCACTGAGCTTCTTGGGCATGCTGATCAGAAGGTCGGTGGTTCGAATCCAGGTGACGAGGTGAGCTCCCGTTGCTCAGTCCCAACTCCTGCCAACCTAGCAGTTCAAAAGCATGCCAGTGCGAGAAGATAAATAGATACCACTGCGACAGGAAGGTAAATGGCATTTCCATGAGCTCTGACTTCCGTCACGGTGCCCCGTTGCACCAGAAGCAGTTTAGTCATGCTGGCTGCATGGCCCGGAAAGCTGTCTGTGGACAAACACCAGTTCCTCGGCCTGAAAGCGAGATGAGAGCCACAACCTCATAGTCACCTTTGACTGGATTTAACCGTCCAGGGGTCCTTTACCTTTACATTTTTACTCCCTATTAAGCTCTCTTGACAGTTAGTGCCCCTCATGCCTCATTCAGCACCCTGCAGGCTTATAGATCATCGAGAACAGAGCAAGCAAGCTGATTGCATGTACTCAAACCACAGGAGATTCTGTTTTGATGAAATGCAAATTAAGATTAAATTTCTACATGTCTGGCTCGGGCGAATGATCTTCTTTTTGAGAATAAGTCATTCATTTGGGCTGCTGGTTCAATCGCAGTTCATTTGGTCTTGCCAAGCAGAGACAAACATTTCATTGGGAGAGGGTTTTTTTTTTTAAAAAAAAAAATAAGTACAATGGAGTATGAATTAGGCAGACGTACCCTAGCCCACTGCCCTCTTGTTCTATTCTGGTCTCCCTTGAAAGGGAGATAAAAGAAAAGGGGGGGGGGTGTTACTGCAACAACTGGTAGTTCACATTCTCAGTTGGTTGGGGTGTACAGTGGTACCTCAACTTACGAACGACTCGACAACCGAATTTTTCAACTTACGAATGGGGCAAATGGCCGCACCCTTACAAATTTTTTGACATCCGAATGGAAACCGTGGCGGTTTTAGATAGGGTTTTTTCTACTTACGAATTTTTAGATGGGGTTGCTTCGACTTACGAATTTTTCCGTTTCCAATGCATTCCTATGGGAAATCGCGTCTCCAATGGCGCTTTTCGACTTACGAATTTTTCGACCTACGACGGTGCCTTCGGAATGGATTAAATTCGTAAGTCGAGGCACCACTGTATATTATAGAGGCTCAGCCCTTTTCTAGATTTTGTTGAATCTTTCCTCCAACAAAACTTGTTGCATACACACAGACGTGATACTTGAAAATATAAGAGTTGAAGAGTTCATAGCCCAAGGTACCATGCACATGGGATTGCGTGGTGTAACTGGTAATATTCTGACACCCACCTGTGTCAGAAATGCCAGCTGGTTTAGAAGCACAATGGCTAATGGGCCACTTCATTGTATGGCTTCGAGGAGGTTGGGAGAGGAGGGTCTATGCTTCGGTTATCATTTCCAACCTGGTGTGGTCATATGATATATGATGGGGTGCTCTCCATACTCGCCAGCCCCGCTTATCCCCCACCCTATGCCAACCTCCAAATCCCCCTTGCCAATCCCTTCCTTTACACCTCACCCAGGCCCTCCATCCCCTCACAGCTCCTATTGGCCATGAAAACAGCAGCATGATGACTTTTTCTTTTACCGAAATATTATATAGTAAGATATCAAAGGAATGCAAAAGTGCTCACTAATCTCCATTAGCCATATTAAGAGATGATATCTGTTGGCCACCTTAAATTTCACTGTGGTAGCCTAGTATTCTTCCACGCTGCCGATAGATACAGAGTGTGGAGAGTCCTCAAATATGTAGCCTTAAGGGGTAGTTAATTCAAGTGTGTGGGTTCGAACCCCCCTTTTATCAAGGCACTTTCTGTGTCAAGTTTTAAAATAATATCCAACAGAATTGTCTAAAAATATTAACACTGCTGCTGCTTCATAATTGTCCTTTCATGGCCTTGCGCTGCACGGGTTGTAGTGGTTCTCTTTTGAAACATTCACAAGTAGAGAAGGCATATATTTTCCATCTCATTTGGCTGCCTTAATTTGTTTCCTTCTTTAGGTGTTAAGTGCAATAGCTGCTGGAAATATTCAAATGAGTCCGGTGACCTTGTTAGAAAGGAACATTCACCACCTCCCCTGGTGGGATTACTGAAGTCTGCAGAACCAAATATTGCTTCAGTTAACACTCTGACAACTAGCTTAAGTGTGTGTGTGTGTGTGTGTGTGTGTGTAGAAGCCCCTACCTATTTTTATCACTTACGGCTGAACTCGTGTGAGCTGACCTATTTATTCCCTGATATAAGAGTGTTATCAGATAGCTGAGCTGTACACTTGCCTAGTTATTCACATGCAACATTCAACAAGCATACAGTGTGTGTACCTGTGCACATAATAGCTGAGATGTACAAATGAACAAGCGTACACTCCTTTCGCACAAGTGCCTGCACATGTGTGGAAGCAGCTTGTACCTGTGTTTATAGATTATATTTATATTTATTTATAACTTTCCCAAAATTTCAATATATACAAATTGTGAATATCTTTGTCTATCTAATCAATACCTCTAGCCTTCCCATCCCTCCATGGCTTCCATTGTTACACTGCATATATTTTTTAACCACCCACTTAGACGCTAAACAATATCCTAGCTTTTAATTTCTGCTGCTCGTACATTGAATCCTACTTGTAGATCTATTCCTCTTTAAATAATATACAAGTACCTATGTTTGGTGGGACACAGGTGGCGCTGTGGGTTAAACCACTGAGCCTAGGGCTTGCCGATCAGAAGGTTGGCGGTTCGAATCTCTGTGATGGGGTGAGCTCCTGTCACTTGGTCCCAGCTCCTGCCAACCCAGCAGTTGGAAAGCATGTCGAAGTGCAAGTAGATAAATAGGTACCGCTCCAAGCGGGAAGGTTAACGGCGTTTCCGTGTGCTGCTCTGGTTCGCCAGAAGCAGCTTAGTGATGCTGGCCACATGACCTGGAAGCTGTACACTGGCTCCCTCGGCCAATAATGCGAGATGAGCGCCACAACCCCAGAGTCGGTCATGACTGGACTTAATGGTCATGGATACCTTTACCTTTACCTGTGTTCCGTATAATGTGTGAACAAGCTAAGCACTGGATTCTCATAGGACCATATGAACTGTGTGTCTCATTCATTTTAAGAGCAGTGCTAGTGCAGGAGAACACCGCAGCCAATTGCCCTGTTCACTTCATCCTTATCACAACTTCCACCAAGAAGTAATCAAAAAGAGCCAACATGACTATAGACCTGGCCTCAGATATAACAGACTACCCCAGCTGTGTGTCCTCTGGATATTTTGGACGATAGCTCTATTCAACAACAGCTGGCTTGGCTGTGTATCTGTCTCAGGATACCCTCCAGGTATTGTTGAACACTCTATGTCCCATCAGCCTCAGCCAGTATGGCCAATGATCAAGGATGATAGGAGATGTTGTCCAGCAACATTGCGAGGGCCACAAGCTCCCCGTCTCTGGTGATGATGCAAGGATGCTTCTCCAGAAGTTATCCACTGACCATATCTGGCAGCCTCACTAAAAGCTCAAGAACTCTTTCTCTTTTGCTGTGTGTGCCCTGGACTGCAAAGATGGATAGGGGGTTCTTTGAACACCTGGCATAGCTAGTGGGCTATGTTCGGCTTAGTGGGTCACATGGGCTCAAAGCATTCCGGTGAAGACAATCAGCGAAATATCACAATATGCACACTTAATCTAGGATTAAAAAACACACACCATCCCCTGGGTTTTTGAGGGGTAAAGTTTAAGCAGGCAGAGCTTGACAGGAGGTTCTATCCAATGCTAAGCTTTCTCAGAGTAGATCCAGTGAAAACAATAGGCTGATATAATAGGATTAAAGAAAGGGTAAAGGGGCCCCTGACCATCAGGTCCAGTCGTGTCCGACTCTGGGGTTACGGCGCTCATCTCGCTCTATAGGTCGAGGGAGCCGGCGTTTGTCCACAGACAGCTTCCGGGTCATGTGGCCAGCATGACAAAGCTGCTTCTGTTAGCATTCACCATAACCCACAGAAATTGTGTGGTGTACATAGGTGTGTAAATATCTGTCCATCACCAAGGGCAGGAATGAAATTATGGGAAAGTTACATGAAAAGACCTTGGCAGGAGCCAATAGGCTGGAATCCCAAACATCTGAAGGCACAATGCTACCCCTTTTTGTTAATTAAAAATCTGCCCAAGCATCTTTCCATTTTGCTTTGAAGTACCCCCCCTCCCTCTCTATTTAATAATATGAGAAAGAAAGAAAGAATTAATATAACAAAGCATTTGAGTGAAAATGCTTATTCAAACAAATTTCGATTCTGGATCTGTTTATTTGAACACAAGTTGTCCCAGCGATTGTTAGACCTTTCTTCTCTAAGTGCTGGCTGGGCTGGGCATCAGGGCAATCCAACCCCTTGAGCTCAGTGAAAAGAGGGTTTGAATTGCAGTCCATGTGAGTAAAATCCCATCCATCCATTGGACCTCAAAGTGAAGAGCAGATCCATTTACAGTATGTGTCAGTTCACAAATTTCAATCTCCTCAAGCATTTGTATTGGAGAGGAACTGTGATAGCTGAGTCGAGAACCTGTGACAGGCTGCCCCCACCGCTGTCCCTAAATCTGAGCCCGCTCGCCCCAACTGTACTGTGAGCTGCCGAGAAGTTATTTGATACAAGGCAACCTACTGGGTCAAATGTCCCCGGATGTAATGTAGCTTAGGGTTCCCAGAAACATTTTCCTGGATGCAAAGTCACTCAAAGTTTCATAAATAAATCCCTTATGAGAATCACTGGCATATAGGAAGGACCTGAGTGACATTTTGAAGCAGCATCTGAATGTCATACAGCTGCACAAGGAAAATAAGCGCCCTCTTTGAACACTGCCATGCGATTACTATGCAAGGCCACCCATACCTGCTCTTAATAAAACCTTGTAGCAAAATTTAATTTACTTTAAAAAAAAGAATTCCGGTTGCCATAACAACTTGGTGCAGCTGTTCATGTGACTTAATGAGATTACAAGTGGAGAAGTATTCTTTTTTTTCTTTTTTTTTGGGAGGAGGGGGCTAGAGACAGAGGAAAAGAAATGACTGCAATCCTAAATCCGTTTACCCAGGACTAAGCCCCATTGAGCTCAGTGGAGTTTGGTTCTGAGCAGGCATGGTTAGGCTTGCAGTCACCACCGCCACCCCAATTATTTTATTTTATTTAACCATATGCATTCCACGGGAAAAGTGTTTACTATCTCATCCAAGGGATCCCCGTGCACAAAAGTGTTTTGGTCTCTTAAGAAGAAAAGGATGTTTCCATATGCGGCATAAATACTTTTTTCTGGACTTCACTTCCCATAATAGTTTTAGGACAGGGAAAATTAGGGCAAACGGGCCATGAATTGGCTCCGCCTTTCATTGGCTCTGGCTCCACCTACTTTTGAGCTTCCTGCCTTCTTCCCCGCTCTTCTGTGAACATTTGACTATTGCTATTTTGGTGCAGGTGCATTTGTAGTCTGAACAATCATTTTCTGGCCATTTTAAGTATATACGTTAGAAACTGATTTTAGGGGACCCTTTGAGGCCTTCCTCCTGTTTGGTTTGGTCCCCTTGAAGTGTGGCAGAACTGCAGGCTCTTTCCATTGCTTTCTTTTCTCATTGTGAGGAGCAGCAAAACATCTGTGAGCAGCAGATGGCAAGCATTCACCATTTTGTTTTCTCTCCATAGTGCCCAGGATGTTGCACTTGTCCAATGAAAAACAAAATGGCGGTTACCTCAGAAACATGAAGTGGTGGTGTAGGCAAGGCACTTCTGCCTCCTGAGGCAACTGGCTTCACCTCGCCTCATAGGTGAGCCACCCCTCATGTGGAGATAGTTTATACCTGATGGGTGTAATGTTTGAACAAACCTATGTGAAAACAACTACAGTGGTACCTTGGTTCTCAAATTTAATCCATTCCGGGAGTCCGTTCGACTACTGAAACCCATTCAAAAACCAAGGAATGGCTTCCAATTGGCTGCAGGAACTTTTACACTCAATTGGAAGCCGCAGAAGCTGTGTCGGACGTTTGGCTTCCAAAAAATGTTCGCAAACCGGAACACTCACTTCTGAGTTTGCAATGTTCAGGAGCTGATTTGTTTGGGAGCCAAGCCGTTCAACTACCAAGGAACCACTGTAATGTCTTTGGCATTCTGTAAGTATAAAGGTAAAGGTAAAGGGACCCCTGACCATTAGGTCCAGTCGTGACCGACTCTGGGGTTGCGGCACTCATCTTGCTTGATTGGCCGAGGGAGCCGGCGTACAGCTTCCAGGTCATGTGGCCAGCATGACTAAGCCGCTTCTGGCGAACCAGAGCAGCACACAGAAACACCGTTTACCTTCCTGCCGAAGCAGTGCCTATTTATCTACTTGCACTTTGACGTGCTTTCAAACTGCTAGGTTGGCAGGAGCTGGGACCGAGCAATGGGAGCTCACCCTGTTGTGGGGATTCGAACCGCCGACCTTCTGATCAGCAAGCCCTAGGCTCTGTGGTTTAACCCACAGCGCCACCCTCGTCCCTGTATGTATAAGAAGGTTCAAAACCAGAGTCCTCTTCAATGCAGTCAGGTACTCTATGTGCTCAAGGGGGAAAGCTCAAAGGGTGTACTTACACTGGTAAAAATATAATAAACATGTAATAACTAGTTGCCTAACTTGTTACTTTCTGACAGTAAGAGCTGTTTGGCAGTGGAACAGATGCGCATGAGAGGTGCGGGACTCTCCTTCCTTGGAGGTTTTAAAGCAGAGCTTAGTGGCCATCTCTCATGGATGCTTTAGCTGAGATTCCTGCATTGCGGGGGTTGGACTAGATGACCCTTGTGGTCCCTTCCAGCTCTAAGATTCTATGATTCTATTTTTTGGGGGGGGGAGAAAATTCAGATTTGCCACCTCATGTGTTACTGATTCACCCTGCCTTATTGTACAGCTGGCTCTGTCTTGCTAGATAGGCAGTTACACTCTGATCCTCAATATGTTCAATTGATGAATCTGGATGTGAGCACTTATTCTTTTATTAGTTCCATTGCTTCAGACCATTTTAAAGAAAATAGAAATACAATATCAGTGAATTACTGGATAATGAGCAGATCTGTATAACAGTTCCAGAGACTTAGCACTTTTGAGTGTAATAGTAGAAGCTAATGGTATGCCTCCACTTGTCAGAAAATGGTGTGAAAGCAAACACACAGTTTTATATAAAAGGTGGAAGATAGGCACAGCAAGATATGCAAAATCTACTGCAAGTCCCACTTTATATGTGGTGACTATCCAGAGTGAGGGCAAGAAACATTGATCCCTGTTCCTGCCCTCACTCTGATTTGGCTGTTTGATGCTGTGGTGTTATGACTGTGCAAACATGTGGTAGCAGGGGCAAAAAAAGGTGAGTGGGAGTGGTTAGGATGAAAGATGAGTGAACAGTGCAAGTTGCTTTTTTCTATTACATTGTTCTTCATCAGAAAGTCTTTCCTGAGTGAAAAATTATGGAAGTAATGCTGCAATAAAATGCTATCTTTAATTGCTTGATAAAGATTCAGGGTCCCTCCAGATAGCTGATGTTTTTTTTTAAGGGGGGAGTGTTTTGCAACATGTCATTGATGCACTAACAATGCATTGCTGGCAGATTTATTCCGGGCTGTCCACACATTATTTTGTTATTTAATTTAATTTATATACAGTCGTACCTTGGTTCTTGAACGCCTCGTGACTCGAACGTTTTGGCTCCCAAACGCATACCTGCCAAGTCTCCCGCTGAAAAATGCGGGATCAGCAGCGGCGCAGCACCAGAAGTTGCGTAGAAGCAATTTCCGGGGCTGCTCTGCCCATGTGTGGGCACCGGAAATAGGGCAGAGCAGCGCCAGAAGTTGCTTCTACGCATGCCCGGCAGCCATCTTGGTGGTGGCCGCATGGCGGCGGCCATCTTGGTGACGGCTGCCCTCATGCAGCCACCACCAAGATGGCCGCCGGGCATGTGTAGAAGCGACTTTTGGTGCCGCTCTGCCCTATTTCCGGTGCCCACACATGGGCAGAGCAGCACCCAAAATGGAGGCTCCCTGGCAGGTAGGAAATCCAGGGGATTTCTGGGATTTTTCTCCATTCGGGAGAACAGCGGGAAACGGATTAAAATCCAGGGGTTTCCCGCGAAAAACGGGATACTTGGCAGCTAAGCAAACGCCAAGTGAGTGTTCCAGTTTGCAAACGTTCTTTGGAACCCGAACGTCCATGGCTTCCGACTGAGTGCAGGAAGCTCCTGCAGCCCATCGGAAGCTGCACCTTGGTTTTTTGAATGTTTTAGGAAGTCGAAAGGATTTCCGGAATGATTCCATTTGAGAAACAAGGTACGACTGTACTGCCCTACACCTGGAGGTCTAAGGGCTGTTAACAGGACAAAACCAAAACACAAAATTCTGCTTCATTATTTGGTCTGTGACGATTCTCCAGTGTAACCACAATATTCCCATCTAGAAGAGGGCACTATTGCATACTGCAATGAAAGCAGGACAGCACCAACCCCCTGGAAGTTTCCGTATTTTTCGCTCCATAGGATGCACCTGACCATAGGACGCACCTCGTTTTTAGAGGAGGAAAACAAGAAAAAAAAATTTCCCTGGTTTTCCTCCTCTAAAAGGTTGGGGGGGGGTAGAGGGGGAGTGGAGGAGGCAGCGGCGGCAGAGGGACTGGGAGAGGCACAGCACAGTGATGCTGTCAGGCTACCCCTTTCTCCCCCGCCCCTTTTGCCGATGCCGGAGGAGGCAGGGGAAGCCCCATAGAGATGCTTCACGGAGCAAGGAAGGAGAGGCGGGTGGCAGCCGGCTGCCACCTGCCCCTGCTCCCCTGCTCCCTGTCAAACTTCTCCTCCTCGCCGCCACTCGTAAAAGCAGGCTTTTGCAAGTGGTGATGGGGGAGATGCTTCACAGAGCAGGGAAGGAGGGGCAGGCGGCAGTGGTGGCGGAAGGTCGAGCAGGGGGAAAGGGCTTTCTCGCTGATTGTCCTTGTCCTTCCACGCCGCTGCTGCCCACCTCTCACAAGAGCAGGCATTGGGAGAGGTGCACCACCCCAATGCCTGCTCTTGCCAGCAGAGGAGGTGGGCAGCAGTGGCAGAGGAGAAAGGGCTTTCTCGCCGCTCGTCCTTGTCCCTCCGCTGCCGCCCGCCTCTTGCAAGAGTAGGCATTGGGAGAGGCACAGCGCCCCAATGCCTGCTCTTGGGAGCAGAGGAGGCGGTGCCTTCACTCCATAAGACGCACAGGGATTTTCCCTTCCTTTTTAGGATGGAAAAAGTGCCTCTTATGGAGCAAAAAATACAGTGGAACATGTGGAACATGCACGGATGAGGAATGAAGTGGTGTGTCCACTCCAAAACATTTGCAAGCACAAACAATACCGAAAGTGCCGTTGCCCTGAAGGCTGGCAACTTCAAGCCCACCATGTGGGAATCCCTTGCAGATGACCACAGCACCTGGAAACAACAGTCAAGTCGTGTATCCATAGCAGCTACGAGAGGAGGAATGACTGCTGGGAGGAGTGCAGAGAGAAGAAATGTCATGGTGCATTTGAAGCACAACTGGGTGCCCTCACCTACCCCAGCTGCAACATAACATGTCGCTTCCACATCCGTCCTTGCAGCCACAGCAGGCGCTGCAACCTTCCCACACTTTGACTTCACCCTCAAAGGCATGCTGTTCCATTGTGTCCTGAGACAGATGATGCCAACCAGCTGAAGAAGGCAATTCTCACTTTCTTTCTACAGTCTGAAATGATACTATCTAGGAAAAACTTTTTTGCAGCGTAATGCATTGTTTCTGTTGGACTTGCTATAATCTTTGATCATCTTCACAAAGATAGAGCTGACAAGGTAACAAAATACCCAAATTATATATGTAAATAGTTCCCCTAAAATTATGCATAGCTCCTGCAGTAAATGTTTATTTTTGAGAAATGGAGAGCGGAGGGGGGGGGGTATTTAGCACTCCGGCATTTTCTTCCAGAAGCTTTCTACCCTCTGAAATCTAATTTAATCCGTCAAATACTATTATCCAAATACCATTTATTGTACCATTATGATTTATATAGGTTTTTAATTTCTAATAGCTTACAGTAATCTAATTTTTTCTGGGAATTTATTACGCTTTTATCTCCGGCCTCTAACCCTATCCAAATGATTACTCTAATTCTATTCATACTGGCAGGGAGTGTGCTCTGACTCTGCACTTTCTCTTTAAAAGTAATTTTATTATTTCCGTTATTCATTTTTCTGTCTGCCTAAAAATCCCCCACCCACCCCCTTTTTAAAAAGAAGAAGAAATGCATTGAGTCTGGCCTTGAAAGAACTCTTGATGCTGTTTATATGAAGGGGGGGGGGGATAAGCTACAAACCAGGCCACAGTATTTGTTAGGGCTGTGCGTGGACCCAGGGCAGTCTCGAGCAGGTCGGGCACCCTGGCGCTGAGGGGCGGAGATCGCTCCGGTGCCCTAGTGCACCGCGCCACTGGGAGTCTACCTAGAGCCGGCCCTGCCCTGCCCTGTGGCCCTACTCTGTGACCCTTGGGTTGGTCCAATTTACCTTGTGCTGCCCTGGGGGCCACCCGTCGCAAATCCATCCCCAAAACAATTTTAACATAAAACAGGGGTTTTAAAAAGTTGGGAGGAGTGCACACCAGACCTGAGCAGGATCAGATCCTCCTGCTTCATAGGTGTAAAGCACAAAGGTCCGATCCTGCACAGTGCTGCTCCTTTGCAAGTGAATTGCTGCTTGGGTAGGTACAGCAAATTGCACCACACAGAATGCGGTCCTCCTGTTCAACAGGAGCATCCCATCCTGTGTAGTGCTGCATTAGGGGGCAGGAACAGGAAGGAGAAGAAGTCTAGGAGTGAGGTCTCGGAAGGAGAAGCAGCTACTGAGTTCTCTCCTTCCCACGGTCTCTCACCCCTGCACCTCTGCAATTGCAAAGGAACCCTCGCTTGTCTCTAAGCATCTCTGTTGCCATAAGCCAAGATTATAAAGCATACGGCCACCTTTCCATCGCTTTATAGTCCCGTTTCATATTCTGTAGTCACGCTCCGGTTGGCTAAGGGAGCAGAGAGGCATCGTGCCAGCTGAGCTAATTGCCTCATTCGCTTTTTGTTTTAAAAAGACTGGGGTTATGTAAGCACTTCTGAGTTATTAAAACATTACAGGCAAGCTGATGGCTGTAGTGCCTCATCAACAAATTGAAATATTTATAAAAACAGGAAGACGAGAGCTGTGATCACACCACAGCGACAAAATAATCTCACCACTTTGATGAGTGGCATTGGGGCAGCGTGGGGGACATTTGTTTTCCTCATTTCGAAATATGACCAGGCCCATCCCTTCTGATCCCACCACACAGAACTGCAACCATTGATGGGTGTAGCTGCCAGATTCTGAAGAGGAACGTCTGTAATTGAACCTTTTCATGCCAAGGGCCACATCCCCTTCTGGCCAACTTTCTGGGGGCCACATGCTGGTGGAGGGTAAAACCCAAAGCAAAAGCGGGCAGGACAATGAATATTGCTTTTGCCTTTGTGCAGCAGGCCAGTTCCTTTCCATCCTTTATCCAGGAAAGCGAGAAGCAATGCCAGTATTCAAGGAGACGCTCTAGGCAGGCAAAAACCAGTCAAGGTGGGTACAAATCTGGGGTGCTGAGGAAAGTAGACTGTGGAGAAAGGGGGTGGGAGGGGAGGCTGCATGGAGTCCTGGGGGCTAGATGAGCTGAGTCCTGGACCTCCCCCATTGAGGTGCATATTGCCTTATTATATTCCAACATATTTCAACACAGGCCTTTGGGGATGGAGGACAATGTCAGAATAGCCTTTCCATTTAATGTTTCTCTGTTACAGCTTTATACAATTAAACTATGTATCCAACCTGCTGTGAATATCCCCAGAGAACTTTGGCAAGATTTAGATCTGGTGTGGGGAAACTTTGGCCCTCCAGATGTTGCTGAACGACAGCTTCTATCAGCAAGCAACGAGTGATCGCCAAAGAAGAAGAAGAAGTCAATGGCTATGAATGGTGGGAGTAACAACTCTGTAGTGCCAAAGGTTCCCCATGCCAGATTTTGACATACCATTGAAATATGACTAAGGATGGCTAAACATTAAGAGAAACATCCTAACAGCAAGAGCTATATGATGGTGGAACCTATTGTTTGGGGAGGAGGCAGTCTCTCCTTCATTGGAAGCATTTAAGCAGAGGCCGAATAATAATAATAATAATAATAATAATAATAATAATAATAATAATAATTTATTTATACCCCACCCCATCTGGCTGGGTTTCCCCAGCCACTCTGGGAGCCTGTTCAGGGAGGCTTTTAATGTTTAATAGATTACTGTGTTTTATTTTTCTGTTGGAAGCCGCCCAGAGTGGCTGGGGAAACCCAGCCAGATGGGCGGGGTATAAATAATAAATTATTATTATTATTGTGCTGCAGCTTCTGGATCAATTTTGAGGGAAGCCCTTAGAAGACATTGTAGTAATCCAGTCTTGAAGAAACCAACACATGAACTGTTTTGGCAAGTCTTTCCTAGTCCAGGAATGGCCATAGCTGTCGAACCATCCAAAACGACCCATCACCTTTACAGCAGGGAGCTGTCACAATCAGTCTTTCCTTACTTCAAAAAGTCAGGTCTTTGAGAGAAGCAAGTTTGTTGTGCGAGAGGAGAGACATCCCAAACAACTGTAATTGTTCAACCTGAAGGTACCAAACATAGTAATATCAAAAATGAGGCTCCCTCCTCGCCATTCCAAACCACCTGTGCCATCTTCCACCCAAGGCTGTGTCTGCCCTAGCGCTTGGCTAAAGGGCGTTGCACAGGAAGGAAACAAAACTTGTTGGATATCTGAGTCCCGGGGCTGTAGATCAACACAAAGAGCAGTTACAAGGATGATTTCCCATTATTGTTCTGTTTTTAGATTGCAGCAGGTATGTTAAAACACTTCCGTGGCCCGCTCTTCCACACCCCTAACGACGGGCCTGCACTAGTGCGTGAAACCGCGCATGCAAAGGAACACATTTTACAACCTTATAAAAGTCAAGGAGAACATGACAGGCATTAAATTGACTTCTCCGTGTTAAACGAGGTGACCAACTGGAAAGAAGCATCGGCCCTGCTGACAACATGACAGATCGGAGCAGTTAAAGGATTTACAGGCAATAATAATAATAAAAAAGAGCATGGGGTTGGGGGCTTTTCTTCTTCTTCAAAGTCTTGCATATGTATTAGCTTAGTGCAGCATTTTGCTTGCACAAAGTCATCAGAGTGCTCCAGGAGATTGATTAGAAAAGGGTTTTCACACACACATAATTTTTTTAAGGGTCCACAATGGTCATATGATTTGACTGGACCTCTAGTTAACTACTGACAAGGGAGGAGACACTCACTGCTTGGTTTGTACTTGTGGCTTTCTTTCTTTTTTGCCAATTGAGAATTTTGGGGCTATGTGTACTCTTCAAGGGCCACGTTTACACCACACATTTCAATGTAGGTGCCAACTCCCAGATAGAAAAATCCGGGATCGGCACCAGAAGTCGCGCTGCGGCCATTTTGGAACTAGGCAGAGCAGCACCAGAAGTTGCTTCTACGCATGCTCTGCCCATTTCCAAAATGGCCACAGCGCCAGAAATCGCTTCTGCGCATGTCCAGAGACTCCAGACATGTGCAGAAGGAGCCTCCCTGGACCGGTAAGAATCCGGGAAATTTACGGGGGTATTTTAAATCCGGGCTGCCAGCGGGAAACGGCTGGAAAAACGGGGGTTTCCCGGGGAATACGGGAGACTTGGCAGCTATGCATTTCAAGTGCCGCGGTACCACGTTAAGCACTCGCGGCTTTCCTCCAATGAATTCTGGGAGTTCTGGTTTGTTTTGGGTGCTCCGAGTTCTTAGAAATATCAATTTCTCTCCCAGAGCTACAGTTCTGAGAGCGGTTTAACAACCAGTCCCTCTTTACAGGCAACTCTGGGGACACTCAGTATTCTTTGGCTACCGTGTATGTTCAGTTCTCATTGGACTGATTTCTTGGAGGGTGAGGGTGCACTTAGGATTTGATTCAAAACGAAGCTTTAAAACCTTCTGCAAACCTTGGGGTTCCCTGAGAATGCCAGGACCTTCCCTGTGTTACTCAGTTGTGCTGTTTTGGATCTATAGCTGTCATAGGTCAGTGCCAGAGTTCCGCCTTAAGAGCGACTGGGTTTGAAAAATATAAATGTAACTGGCATCATCCAACAGCATATAGCCCAGGCACATATGGGGAAATGTGTGTATAAAACTGCCTGCTGGCGAATTGGAAGGGGGGGGGGCAACACCAACTTGAAAGGCATGGGTGATTGGTGTGTTTGAAAAGGGCTTTACAATTAGACTTCTGGCAAGGAACAAAAAGAGAATTGTTTCTCTCCAAAGAATAGTGCCTGCTTTAGAAGTCCCTTCCCTCTGCCAGACTGCATGCATCACTGTCCATGCATTCACTTGACAGTTGAGTCAAGAAGTTCAGAATGACAACTCCCTCCTCCCCTCGGGGTCTCCTCCCAAATTATCCTTGACCGTTTGGCTCTCTTTGGGCTATTTGTTAAGCGGCCGCTGGAGGACAGTGTCAAAAAAAAGAAAAGGGGGGGGGACTCTGTCCTAACCCTTATAGCATGCAGGAAAATTCCATTCTCTTTATGCGCCACTAATTTTCTTGATCCCAATTGGCAACACACATGTTGCTGTGTTTTCCTGGTGATATTTCATAAGCAGAGCTGCTTGTCCTTTGCTTTGGCATGCCTTAAACAGCCTCTCTGTTTCTCTGCCGTCGAAGCTCTCTCTTGGACTTCACTGGCTTTCTCCCTCTTGTGCGCTCTCTTTTCTCACGGTTGCCCATCAATCTGTGTGAGAGATTCCTGTTTTAAAAGGTACGGTAGTAGTGCATGCAGGTGTGTGCTGGATTAAAGCGCCAGAACAATGGCCCAGTCAGCGATGGATTCCTTTGCATTCCTCACAAGCAATTCACAGATCCTTCAACTGTACAGTTATTGAATAAACAAATTCCTCACTCATTGCAGAGCCTGGGGTCGTGAGAACAAGTTCTCGTTGCCACTTGACCTCTCTGCAGGTGACAAAAATGGTTTCTCTCCTTCCCACTTCCTCCCCAGATCCCATTCCTAAGGAACTATTGCCAGGGCTGCCTCTCTCCCTATCCCTTTTTATATATAGGCACAGCCCTGTATTTAGCAATGCAAAATGTTTGTTATAAACATGGAGCCGTTCCTTGAACAGGTAGCAGGTCTACTCGCATGGCTGCAAGTGTGGAACCACATCCCTGTCTAGAGAGCTCCTTGCGCCAAGTAGCACAGCAAGGAAACAATTGAACTGGAACCTTTGTCCTTGATGAGCTCAGTGTTTTGCTATTTTTCATTGCAGGGAGGCAATTTATATATTAAAAATGGAATACCCCACCTACCTAAACGTTGAAGTGGTGCAGTCCACACTTCTTCCACCTCATTTTCCTGCATGTGTAAAACCAGGCCTTAGAACCCTTAACTCAGGCATCCCCAATCTTCAGCCCTCCAGATGTTTTGGACTACAATTCCCATCATCCCTGACCACTGGTCCTGTTAGCTAGGGATCATGGGAGTTGTAGGCCAAAACATCTGGAGGCCGCAGTTTGGGGGTGCCTGATCTACATATATACCTATAAAGTAACATATACGGATGCTATGCAAATTGAAAATGGCTGTTGCATTCCACCAAAGGCAAGCCAATTAATTTCTCATCTAAATTGCCCCCACTCCAATTCTCATCACTTTGCACCTCATGTCAGATCATCCAAGTCAGTCTCTATTTATTGAATTTACCTGCTTAATTTATCATCCAAATGACCCAGATCCTGCTCTTCAATCAATTTCCCTTTAATCCCATACCCTACCCAAATCGATCTTTATTTCAAAATCAATAGGCTCTGCTTGCAACACAATCCCCTGTGCAATGGGTGTCTGTGTGTGAGGAAGTGTTTTTATGATGAAACAAGAGGGCTTGTGGGGGATCTACATGTCTGTCTCTTTCCTGATGGAAAGATGAACTTTTAATGCCAACACTCACACCGTACATTTGAAGTGCTATGAGGTTTAGGGCCCAAAATCACAAGAAAGGAGATTCCAGCTAAACATCAAGAATAACTTTCTGATAGCAAGAGCTGGTGGACAGCAGAACGGACTTCCTTGGGAGGTAGTAGACTCTCCTTCCTTGGAGGTTTAAAAGCAGAGGTTGGATGGCCATGGATGCTTTAGCTGAGATTCCTGCAGGGCGCTGGATTACATGACCCTCAGGATCTGGCTTCCAGCCCTACAATTCTATGATTCTAAGTGGTATCATAGCGCTTTAATTGTCTGGTGTGTCTAAGGCTAAGGCCTTTGACAAGGTGCCCCATGATATTCTTGTAAAGAAGCTGGTAAAATGGGGGATAGACAATGCTACCATTCAGTGGATTTGTAACTGGCTGACTGACCGAACCCAAAGGGTGCTCATCAATGGCTCCTCTTCATCCTGGAGAGTAGTGACTAGTGGGGTGCCACAGGGTTCTGTCTTGGGCCCAGTCTTATTCAACATCTTTATCAATGACTTGGATGATGGGCTTGAGGGCATCCTGAGAAAGTTTGCAGGTGACACCAAATTGGGAGGGGTGGCTAATACCCATAGCTGCCAAGTTATCCCTTTTTTTAAGGGATTTTCCATTATGCTGAATAGGCTTCCTCGCAAGAAAAGGGAAAACTTGGCAGCTATGCTAATACCCCAGAGGACAGAATCACACTTCAAAATGACCTTAACAGATTAGAGAACTGGGCCAAAGCAAACAAGATAAATTTTAACAAGAAGAAATGTAAAGTACTACACTTGGGCAAAAAAAAATGAAAGGCACAAATACAGGATGGGAGACACCGGGCTTGAGAGCAGTACGTGTGAAAAGGATCTAGGAGTCTTGGTAGACCACAAACTTGACATGAGTCAACAGTGTGATGCAGCAACTAAAAAAGCCAATGCAATTCTGGGCTGCATCAATAGGAGTATAGCATCTAGATCAAGGGAAGTAATAGTACCACTGTATTCTGCTCTGGTCAGACATCACCTGGAGTACTGTGTCCAGTTCTGGGCACCACAGTTCAAGAAGGATACTGACAAGCTCTAACGTGTCAAGAGGAGGGCAACCAATATGACCAAAGGCCTGGAAACGATGCCTTATGAGGAACGGCTTAGGGAGCTGGGTATGTTTAGCCTGGAGAAGAGAAGGTTAAGTGGTGATATGATAGCCATGTTCAAATATATAAAAGGCTGTCATATAGAAGAGGGTGAAAGGTTGTTTTCTGTTGCTCCAGAGAAGCGGACACGGAGCAATGGATTCAAACTACAAGAAAGAAGATTCCACCTAAACATTAGGAAGAACCTCCTGACAGTAAGAGCTGTTCAGCAGTGGAATTCGCTGCCAAGGAGTGTGGTGGAGTCTCCTTCTTTGGAGGTCTTTAAGCAGAGGCTTGATAGGCATCTGTCAAGAATGCTTTGATGGTGTTTCCTGCTTGGCAGGGGGTTGGACTGGATGGTCCTTGTGGTCTCTTCCAACTCTATGATTCTATAATTCTTTTTGTTTGTGATGTTTGGCAGGATTGTGGTGGGGACGTAAGGGTTAAGCCTTCCCCCCAATGCTCATTGCCGCCCCAGTGAAATTCGCCCCCTCTGTGCTTACGACTGGATTTTTAAAAATTCAGAGTACGTTGCACACTGCACATTTAATGTAACCTGCCGTTTGACCCTTAAGTGAACAAGATAAGGGTTCACATTCTGTTGATTACAATGGGATTTGAGTGTGCTTAGGCTCAGGCCAGGTTTTATTTGCCAGCAATATAATTATGCCTGATAGTATAGCTATCTTTGTGATGCTGTAAAATCTCACCCCTCCACTCTGTACTGTCACTGCATGGCCACTGGAAGCGAAAGCAGGTTTTTTCTTTTTCTTTTTTAGCACATGAGTTCTACAAGGGGTGGCGGTTGGGGAAGACCCCTTTAACGAACGTGGAGAATCTGGCACAATAACGAATGACGAAACCAAAGGCAAGCTTGGTCTACTGTATATGCTTGTCTAAACCAGCATGAAAGGAACCTGTGCTCCCATCTGGAAAAACCGTTCTTCTTATCTGTAAATGTCATCCAACTCATAAACTCAGCATTTAGCCAAATAAGGCAATTCCCAAAGCAGCAGCAGCTTTGCTTAGAAGTAGAAGGAATTTTTTTAACATTTTTTTTCTTTAAAGCTCTCTCATTACCATAGCTGGGCTTTCTTAAATAGGGATGAATAAATCTGTCAGATTCAGTTTTCTCGTTTTCTCAGTGTTCATTTCAGTTCACTACACTTGTGATTATTATTTTTTAAAGGCTTAACAAATTTTCACCAGCATTTTAGGAAGTGTTTCTCCTACTATGCAATTCCCAGAATGGTTAAACCATCAATCCCTTATCACAGAGAACTCTGAGAATTGCAGCACTGGGAAAGGAATAGTGGGTCTCCTAACAATTCTCAGAACCCTTAGCAAACTACAGCTCCCAGAATTCTTTGGGGAAGCCATAATCATTTAAAATGGTATCATAGTGCTTTAAATATATGTTGTGAATCATGGTGGATTTGATTCAAATCAAATCAATTTAGATCACAATTCAAATCACTAGTCAGTAAGACTTGATTTAAATCAATTTTTACAGAAAGGTTCAACCTTGCTGGCATCTTCTTAATATTTACAACCTGTCAGGGGACCTTCCTACAGGGAACCTCCCCCCATCCTGTTGACCAGCTCTTCACCCAGTGAGAGCAGCAGCAGTGGGTCAGGTGGGGGGAATGAGGAAGCTAGCGCTATGGAGGTGGCAAGGCTCAGTGATGTTGGAGAGCCTTTGTGCTGCCTTGACCAAGAGGTAGAGGGGAGCAGGCAGCCCCTTCCAGCGCCCGAATTAAGGCGCTCCACTAAACGTAAGGTCAGGAGGAGGCGTTTCAGGGTGCCCAAACTCTTATGCTGGTCACGCAACAGGAAACATCGACTCCCGGATTCTGCAAGTGACTAGAAGGTCATGTTTTCTGCTATCTCTGCACTGTAAATACTATGCACAATAAAAACTATTAAAGACAAGCACGGACTTGGGTGTCCTTACTCTAGAGTAGCCGCAACAACACCATTACACAACCTGATGAAGGTTTCATTTTTAGAATAATAAATTTTCAGAGTAGTTTTTACAGTTTTTACAGTTATATCAAAAATTACTGATTTGATTATACTATTAGAAATACATAGACAGATAAGTATGGAATTATTGTTCATATTTCTGTTGTACTTTATTGGAAGGAGAAAAATAATAATTTCCTCAATAACAATTTAAACAATTTATTAAACTAAAAAAATAACATTATAGCATATGCATCAAAGTTTCTTAACCGATGTGGTTAAACAATTTAGAAAAAAGAAAAAAGAAAAACTTAGACTGAGTTTTAGCACACATGAAAAACTTTAAACAAATCCTTATTTCCTGATGAATAGCCTTTGGACTATAAGGTAACTTAAATAGAAAACTATCTGTAGAAAGATTTTTCCTCCAAAAGCATTTTATTTTAAAAATCCAATTTAAATTTAAAAAATAAAAATCCAATTTATTTTTTTTATAAAAATCTGATATTTTTTAATTTAAAAAATCATTGATTTTTATCCACCCTGGTGTGAATGTTGCTACAAACAGCATTGGCAACTGGCAGCCTTGGCCGCTACAGCAGGGGCCATCGGCATCAACACCTGCTTTGGCTATCTCACCCCCCTGTTCCCCCAGGTATGGGTTTATCTCCTAGCAGTGGCTGGGATATGAGTGCTGCTGTGGTCTAAACCACTGAGCCTAGGGCTTGCCAATCGGAAGGTTGGCGGTTCAAATCCCCACAATGAGGTGCGCTCCCGTTGCTCGGTCCCAGCTCCTGCCCACCTAGCAGTTCAAAAGCACATCAAAGTGCAAGTAGATAAATAGGTACCACTCTGGCGGGAAGGTAAACGGCATTTCCGTGCGCTGCTCTGGTTCACCAGAAGCGGCTTAGTCATGCTGGCCACGTGACCCAGAAAAACTGTGTGTGGACAAATGCCGGCTCCCTCGGCCAGTAAAGCGAGATGAGCGCCGCAACCCCAGAGTCGTTCGTGACTGGACTTAACTCTCAGCGGTCCTTTACCTTTTTAGTGGCTGGGTATAGGAGTCTGCTTCCTATTTTGAATTTCCCACAATGCCTTGGGGCTCCTGGCGCTTTTCATACCCAACCACCGCCATCAGGGGGGCCTGGATACAGAGGAGGAAAACTGGTCTGGGAGATGCACACATTGTCATCACTTAACAGAGAGAAGCAAATAACCAGCACAGTCTCTTCACTGTGGTTTGGTTCCAACCTGTCTTGCTTAGAGGTGGCCCATTAAAACCTGTGGGACTTAAATTAACATTGACTAATGTAAGTCTTGTTTACAGGTTAACTCTAAGCAGGTCTAAGTTTGGATCCAACCAACGTATCGTGGTCGCATTCATGTTGATTCTGAAGTAAGTCCCAATGGCCACAGTGGGGATCACTTCCTCGCACATGCATCTGGGATTACCATTTGAAATCATTTATACACACCTGGTCTTCAATTGAAAAACATAAGATACAGTCCAAAAGGGACTATACACAATCCAGAGAGACAACCTGCTGTTTAACTCCAATATTCTTTCTGGCAAAAAGGAAACATATTTTGTAGACTGACATCTGAGCATCAGTAAAGGCTCTTGTCAAAGGGGAAATTTATCCATTTTGATCCAGCAACAATATGATTAAATCTCTCTTCAGATTTTGGACTGTGCTGATTTTAGTTCCTAGTAGTTTCATGTGTGTGTGCTTTAAAAGGCTACAGTTCTACGCAGTTACTTGACAGTAAGCCCCATCGAACTAAGCGGGATTTACCTCTGTGTACCACTGTAAATGTTTTACTGTAACTTTGCTTTTGTACTATAAATGGCCCCAGGGATTTCTTTAAAAGATGGGATATACATTCTTATAATTAATAAACAAACGTGCAATATACATGCTTGTTAAATCTGTCTGATTCATTCATCCCTGGAACTGTTGTTTCCCACTGCAGAATATTGGTTACACAGATTTTCAGAAACTTCCCCCCTTTTTAACAGCTTGTACATGACATCTCCATCACTTTCCTCATTAAGATTATATTGCTTTAAAAAACAACAACAGCAACCAGCTCTGGTTTGTCTTCTGGCACCCAGCTGCTGCTTCTACAGAAACTGTATTTGCTGTGTCCTCCCCAGAGGGGAATAACTGGAATATTTCTGGTTTGCTAAAGATGACCAGTTAGAGGAAGATAACATGAATGGGCAAAAGTTGAAGAGCTGTGCTTGTTGTTTTATCTGAAGTGACTCATTCATCCTTTGCCCTGATTGCAGAAGCCTTCAAAGGGACTGATTGCATTTAGATGATCTCCAAACCTCAGAATAATAACCAGACGATGGATGCCTCATGGTGACTCCAGTTCGGAGTAAAACACCCAGACCACACAGTCATCTTTCATGATTATTCCAAACTGAACTGGTTTAACTCAGAGAGACCCCAAATCCTCTCTTCAGATTTCAGAGTATTGATTGTTGTGTGTTTATTGCCATGCAAAAAATAGCACCAAGCATCCTTTATCATTAAGGCTGTTGACTGAATTTGTTAAAAAACATGGCACATTAATATGCACAGAGCATCTCTGAGAGGCTTCAAAGCACTTCACGTATATATTAATTGCTTACTAAGACTCTTCCTGACATGATCTTCCTGAAGGCAGTAGTAGGCTATCGCTTTTCTTGCAAGCCCCAGGCCCCAGACGAAAAGTAGAGGCACCCACCCTCCTTTATGGGTGTGCTTTTTCATTTTATTTTGAAACACATGTAGATCACTGAATCCCAAAGCTCTCTAAGCAGTGTACATAACCAAGTTAATTGAGCAAACACAGCTAAAATCCAAAAATAATTACAAAACCGAAATAATTATCAATAAAACACAGATAAAACCAGTACAGTGTAACTTCTTTTTCTAACCAAGCTTAGATAACTAAATTTGATACCTAGCTAGGCTGAGGCCATTGGTTTATCCAGGATGACACAGGGAAATGAAACCAGAAGCAGAGCTCCTTTCTCAGCTTCTAATTCAACATCATATTCGGTTTGCTCTGTGAATTGTAGAAGGTCCCATGTTAGGGTTTCCTGTGTGGTGGCTCCTGTATCTTGGAATCCCTCCCCAAAATATGAGGGCAACGCATTAATATCATTAGAAGGCAGCACAATACTTTTCTTTTAAAAACAGCATTTGCTGCAACAATTTGGATCATGCTAGACTTTTGTTTGAAAATGTTTCTATTTATATTTTTTTCATAATGCATTCCCAAAAATATTTCAGAACAGAAATAACACTCTAAGGAAAATACCATTGTTCACACATTGTCTTCATAATTCAATAAGATGAGATTTTTTAAAACTCAAAACCAATTATTTCCAAGTGATATTCATGTCTGCAGTCATTCAAAAACATATTTTAATGAACATTCAGAATTTAGTAGTTCAGTGATGTTAGCAGTCCTGTTTCAGTTTAGAAAATATCATTTTAAAATCCGGTTTTTGTCTCTAGCCACAATGTATAGAAACTTATTTAATTTCTATATTTTAAAATCGCACTAAACCATGGTTTAGCATTACACGTTGAACCCTATAGTAATAATAATAATAATAATAATAATAATAATAATAATACCACCTTTATTGCCAATGTTCCAATTGTGTACAATGAAATTAACCGAGCCTCCCTCCCCCCAACACTCAACCTCAATGCAATCTGTGTGCTTGTCGCACAACACACCAACCCTATATTACTTTCCGTTCAGCAGCTTCTACCCACAGGTAGAAACTATTTTTTAGACTTGATTATACTTCTATATCTCCTGCCTGAGGGTAGAAGATTAAAGAGGTGCTGGCCAGGGTGTGAATCGTCCCTAAGAATTTTTTTCGCTCTCCTAAGGCATTGATCCCTTGCGATGTCATCTAGCGGGCTTAGGGGACAGCCCATGATATCATGTGCTGTGTTCACCACCCTCTGTAAAGACTTTCTGTCCGTGGCTGTCAAGCCAACGTACCACACTGTGATACAATATAAGAGGACACTTTCTATTGTGGACCAGTAGAAGTAGGTCATCAATTGTTGTTTAACATTGTTCTTTCGCAAGACCCTGAGGAAATGGAGTCTTTGTTGGCCCTTCCTAACCACCTGAGTTACATTGTTTTTCCAAGTGAGGTCTTCATTAAGCTAAACTCCCAGGAATTTAAAGAAGGAGACTCTTTCCACACATACACCCCATATACAATGGGGCTAGTTCCCATTTCTTCCTCCGAAAGTCCAACACCATCTCATTTGTCTTGCTAATATTTAGCTGCAAGTTATTCTCTAGGCACTATGCAGATACTTTTTGAACCCCCCCCCCCTGTACGCTGATTCATCTCCACCTGTAATTAGACCCATTATGGTAGTATCATCTGCAAAATTGCAGTATCCAGGAGCTTAACTGTGGTGTGCTTACTGCCCCAAACCATGATCTCAAATGAGGATTTGCTGTTGACTTATGGTCCTTCGTTTGTTTTAACTATGGCTTGGAGTTATGCATGAACCCCTCCACCCTTCCTTAACCATGGTTTGTTTGCCACCCCACCTCAGATGCATGTTCGCCAAGCTACAAAGGTGTAATGGACCACCCAAATTTTGGAGGAACTCACCATGGTTTGCGTCCTGATGAATAGAGAGATAGAGATGCAAGCTGGGGTTGAACTGGGCCACTTTCATGCAGTGAACGAGATCAGCAGAGGGGGTAGCTATGGACAACACACCTGTGTCTATGGAAAATTTAGGCTATCCCCTTTCCTTGGCCATACCTTGGAAGTGAGAAGGAAAGCATTACTGTGTCGCCGCCTCCGGGACCCTATAACTCCAGGTGGATTAGTCAGCTTGGCCCCAGAGGTGACCCCTATCCCACCCCTGTACCCCAGAGTTTAGAGAGTGAACCTTAGGCCAGCCTGCCACCTTAAAAGGTGCCCAAAGGGCATCACCAGGCTGTGCTCCTTCCTCCACCTGAAACGCAAAACTGACCAAATTGAGCCAGATTAACAACACGGCAGATTATCACCCCCCAAGCATCCCTCTCTTCAGTGTTAAGTAGGCAAAAAACAAAAAAACCAATCCATGAACCAAAATGCAGATAACTTAAAATTCCTACTCCGTCCTCTGTCTTTCGCACAGGAAGATAGGGAAGGAGGGTGGGGGGTGGCGGCTGCCCCTTAAATAGGACACTAAAGACTGCCCTCCCCCACCTTGTGCCACCTTCAAATGTGCGCTCTGTCTGTTATGGCACTCTGTCTCTTATGCACCCTGCCAGCCGGTACCACCTCTGTGGTTTAGACCACAGTGCCACCTTCGTCACGCCCCCCCCCCCCATCCACGTCCCTCCAACTTTTCCTTAGGATGTCCCTATTTTCAATGTTGGAGGGTATGGAGTTATCCGACCCCTGAGCCACCTGGAGGCAATCCTGTATAGGGAAATTTAATGTTTTATTATGTTTTTATATATGTTGGAAGCTGCCCAGAGTGGCTGGGTCAACCCATTAAGATGTGTGGAGTATAAATTGTAAAATTATCATTATGGAATGGGACGTCCCTATTTTCATTGGAGAAATGTTGGAGGGTATGAGATTGGCATTATGCATAAACCAAGCCTATGCCCTATTTTGAGTTAGGTAACTGGGGAGTGTGCTATATGTGCACAGCCACCCTTATCTGAACCATGATTGGCACACTGGGGTGGGGGGTGGGGCAGCTGGATCTACAGATGGCATCTGGTGTTGAAATTTGCCAACCAAAAGTTGGGGGGGAGCAGATCTCCAATTTGTTTGTTATTAATACAAGTGAGAGTTGTTAAGTTTGAGTGGATGGATGCTGATTATAGCTGAACTCCTTTAAAGCATCTTGACCTAAAGTGCAAGTTTATCAGCCATTCATTTGAATTACTTCCACTTGTGTCAGCACTATTCCAAAAAAACAAATCAATGAAGGTTTCTCCCAGAAGTATGGGTGTGTGTGGAGAGGGGGGGGGAGGGAACAGAGCCTTGTCATCTATTGCTCCCAAATGGACTAAATTAATTAAGCTCCTGGAGCAAAATCTATGATAGGAAATTGTTACTTCTGATAGCTTTGACATCAGCATAGATTTGGATGGCCAAACAGGACCAAGCAAAAAGACCTGCTTATTTTTATTATGAATGTATTTTGGCCCAATCCTTTCAATGGGTGAAAATGATTTAGATGCACTCTTCTTTCCTGAGGAAAACACACACACACACACACACACACACACACACACACACACACACACACAAACAAACACACAGAATATTGCCATTTTACCATGAAGGCTTGAGTCATTGTTCCCGGAAGCCTGACCTGAAAACGAAGGGGTCATCTGCAAATGGTGTTAATGTGTCGGCAGACTGATTCACTGTGACGGGATATGCTTCTCGCCACTCCAACCCCCCCACCCCCCAGTCATCTTTGCCTTCTTACATGGCCTACATATGATACGTTGTTTGGTTTACAAAGAGGGAGGAAATTTCTCCAGGCCAAGATCATGGCTGTCAATGGTGGTGAAAAGTTCATTCATCTCATGGTGAAGGAATGCTGGGATGCTCCATTAAGTGGACGCAAGAATTAAGGTGAACAGAGGATTAAATCATACCGTGCCTTTGAAATTACAGAGAATTTGGGCATAGTCTCTGGCCAAAGCTTTAAAATTCTGCTGATTTGGATGAAAAGGGTTAAGCACATGGAGAACTGCTTTATACTGCATGATTCACACATGAGGGGGTTGCGGGCTGTACCACCAACGCCCACTGAAGCACACATTGACCACATGCCATGCCAGCCGCATATTCAGGCACCTCCATGTGAAGGGGAATCCTGGTCCAGCCAGAATACCCCCCAGCATGGAGAAATACTTTGCATATAGATCACTATGTGTGTAGGATAGCTCAGCTGGTTAGAGCATGGTGCTGATAACGCCACGTTTGCAGGTTCGATCCCCGTATGTGACAGCTGCATATTTCTGCATTGCAGGAGGTTGGACTAGATGTTCCTCTGGGTCTCTTCCAACCCTACAATTCTACGATTCTTCATATGGTCATGAAACATGTGGCCAGGGTAGCATGAGCCCATGCCCCTCTGTTTATGTACATTCATGTTGGACTGGGTCAGACCATTGGTTCATCTAGTGATGAATTGTCTACACTACTTGAGACCTTCTGCATGCTTTTCACAGAGTCCACTACTAACTTTCTCCTGTACTGTACTGGAGAAATGGGACTTACAAGTGCTTAGCATTGCCTGGAACATGCTCCCGCATTTAAAATTTGTAGCCCATGCAAAGCATTTAGAGATTCATGCAAAGTATTTCTGGGTTTTCACTCAGAATATAAACCTACTTTGTTTCTGTATTTGTGCCTTCTTTTTCCAGACAATTTGTCTGGCCCCGCATATGCTTTGTTGCGTTCTTAAAGGGGAGTTGGAAAGTCTGATTGTTAGAGACATGTGCACACCCTCCCAGACTATTGTACAGTTAAGAAAAGAAGATCCTGCTTGATCAGGCTAATGACCCATCTAGTCCAGGTCTCAAAGTGGCCAATCAGGTGCCCATGGGAAGCCCACACTAATAATAATAATAATAATAATAATAATAATAATAAATAATTTATTATTTATACCCTGCCCATCTGGCTGGGTTTCCCCAGCCACTCTGGGCAGCTTCCAACAGAAGTATTAAAAACAATAACAGCATCAAACATTAAAAAATTCCCTAAACCGCCAGAAGACCCTCAGCACTGGATCTCAGTGTCCGGGCTGAACGATGGGGGTGGAGATGCTCCTTCAGTTATACAGGACCGAGGCTGTTTATGATTCCCAACCGCCGCTATTCAGAGGAACACTGCATCCAACACAGGGCGTAGTACACAGGCATGGCTAGTAACAACCGATAATCTTGAATGAGTTTGATTCTCTTTTAAAGCTGCCCAAGTTGGGAGACTCCACTACATCAAATTACCCACAATGCTCCTGGCCAGGAATCCATAATGCTCCATTGACATAATAATGATTGGGCTCATCTGTAAAAGCTCCAAATTTTCAAGTTCCCAATAGAATCCCCAAATGGGCATTCTTTCATCAAGGGATAGCTCTTCATTTTCCTTCTGCTGGAACATTCCCAAAGTCATCTCTGGCTTTTAAGAGTGATGGTGATTATCTGTAAGGATCAATATTTCCTTCCCAATGGACTCTTATTAACCCTCTGGTGTCGTTTGCAAAATCTTCTCATTTTCATCGAGATTTAATGAGAAATGTCCATTAGGCTTCTGTGTGTCCACATTGCAAGAGATGGTGGCGTTTGAGCATGGAAGTGTTACATTTCTATCCATAACTGTGCACTAATGTCAGGGTTGCTCTGCTTGCATGAGCAGGAAAAATAGAATTACCCAATAAATGTACGGACAGGGGAAACATCCATAATAATATAACCAAACTCTTCACTAGTCCATACTGTGATTTATTTTTTATCCTTCTCCGATGAACCAAATAAGGCCTGTTTCTGCCATCTCTAGGCATTTCATCAGCCACTAGTGTTGTTTTTTTAAAAATAACTTTTTATTTATTTAATTGTTGCTGTTTTTTATTACTACGACAAGTCATGGTGGAGGCTCCCATAGATGGAAGGATGGCAATATAGGGATCAATCAATTAGCTTTATTTGCATAGCTGACAGCCATAGCAACAGAATACACGCAATATACAATTAAAAACAACATGGATAAAAGGATCAGTCATATGACTATGATTATCATTTAAAAGGTAGCCCTTAGTCTCATTGCACCCTCAATGAATCTGGCAACTTGTGTTGTTCTCAGGTCATTTTGATCTGATAGAAGAAAGAACAACTTGGCCTCAGTTGGGCGGCCTGGGATAGTTAGGAGCAGTGGTGTAATGAGATCGAGCCGCAAGTCTTTATAGAGGGGACATGACAGAAGGATGTGAGCCACTGTTTCCGTGTTGCCGATTCCACAGGGGCAGAATCGTTTTTCCGCTGGGATCTTTTGAAATCTGCCCTCGAGTACGGCAGAGGGCAGCACATCCAATCTGGCTAAAGTAAAAGCACCTCTGAATTTAGAGATGGTTAATTTATACAGATAGCGTGACAGGGGTTCCAGCTGGGAGGGGGAAAAGAAGGCAAACCAAGGGCAGGATTTCTTTGTGATGGCCAGATTGTTCTGTTGCCCAAGGTCCTTGAGGCACTGTCCAATTAGCCTTTTTGCATTGGGAAGGCCCATCATAAGGAGCTGGTGTAGATGGAGTCCGCAGGAAAGGAGTTTTTGGTGCACTAGTTTGGACCACACATTTTTATGATGTGAGGGCGATCTGGCTGCGACATCTGTCACCCCATTGATCGCCAGGGTTGATTCGGCTGATCTGGCTGGCTAGGCGGGTGTCCCCTTCCTCCCTCACCGCTCCATGTGTGTCCCTCCCGAAGCTGCAAGCTCGGTGGAAGAGGACGACCATCCCAGATAGAAGGAGTGTACCGTTCTTCGGTCAAGGGTGTACGATAGCTGCGCTCCCCTGCTAGAACCTCCAAACAAGCTCAAGATGGCAATATATATATTAAGAAGGTATCATTTGCGAATTTAAAAGAAAAAGAAAAAATCAACTCCTGGGTCACAGCTAGTTCCGCAGTGACATCACCAGCAATTGATTGTGCCCTGCTGACTGTGACCCTAAGACAGCCCCATTGCTAAGACTTTACAGCAGAGCTGCTTCACTGCACTGGGATCTTCCTTGTTCAAAAGGCTTTGCTGTGTCTGTTAACCTTTATTTACCACATGCCCTGTAATGCCTTCTTTCAGGCTGCCTTTGTGAGACGCTCCTGGAGGCCACTGGAGTCTTTGTAAATCTGCTTGTTTAGGAATGTTGAGGCAAATCTTCGAGAGAATTGCAAATCCAATGGCAATGAATGTAAATGACAGACTTAATTTGCAATGTCTCAGCAAAGTCAAGGGGAAAACAGGCCAGCCGGCAATGCAAATGAAATCACAAGGCATATTGTTTGGATTGACAAAACCAGCAGCACAATCTCAAGACCTGCTGCTCCAGCGAGCAAAATGAAATATTGCTGTGTGCTGGGTTGTCTGATTAGCATGAATGTGTATATTATTTGGCATAAGCCTGCGGTGGGTAACCTTTTTTATCCTGAGAATCATGTTTCCTCAGATTCCAACGGCCAGCCAGGCTGGGCAGAGTCAGTCCATTCCTGTACTGCAGGGGGTTGGACTAGATGAGCCTTGTGGTCCCTTCCACCTCTAAAATTCTGTGATTCTAGGGCTTGAAGGTACTGTACTGGGAGCCACTTGGAGCCCAGTGGGGTTTTACGAATACATCCATTTCCTTTCTAATACATATTCATTGCATGCAGCAATGTTTCTGTTCTACTGCAGTTTGGCTTCTGACAAAACGACATTACTTGGCTCACTGTCTGCTGTGTTGGAATGTTATGCAATTATGTTACCACTACATTGTGTTATTCCGCAGCGATCATTTTAGTGCAAAGGTCATTCATTTCAACACAAGGGAAACACAATGCAAATGCAGGGGAAAGTTGCTGTCAATTGCATATAGTTTGCCTACTGAAATAAACACATGGATGCTGCCATTCCTGAAACCTTCAGCTATGCATGTAGGGTCTATTCAGACCTTTAGCTAAAAGTATGGGTTTGGGAGCAGAACCAGCAGGTTCCTTCTCTCCTCCAAATCTCTGCAGAGGCCATGGATGCACACAGATTATGCAAAATTGATTTATAAAATTGCAGAACTCACTATGCAAAAAAGAAAAAAACCCTCCTGTATTGGCTTCAGTATAATCCAGCTTTTCTTGACACAGAATTGGAATGCCTAGGTAGTAAAACATGGACTACCCACTGGCCTGCCTATAATTACATTCACATGACTGAATATCATTATCAGTCATGGTTGCTCATTGATCAGTAGTTTTGGAATGCTCTGGGGGCCTTTTCCAAATGAAGAGCAGGTTAAATATGCTAATGCTAAATAATAATAATAATAATAATAATAATAATAATAATAATAATAATAATAAAGATCATTGTTACAGGTAGGTAGCCGTGTTGGTCTGATGTAGTCAGGAAAAAAAATTCCTTCCAGTAGCACCTTAGAGATCAACTAAGTTTGTCATTGGTATGAGCTTTCATGGATGATAAAGCTTTCTTTAGCCATCTCACCCCTTGCTTTTTCCTGCAAGACCAATTGCAGTCGTTAACAGTCGTCAACAGGTTTACCACTCCTATCAGCCAATCACCCATTCCCACCACCCTTCTGAGTAATACCCCCACCCCCACCCTCTCACTATATATAAAAGGGTCTGGTGACTTCTGTTTCAGTGTATCTGAAGAAGTGTGCATGCACACGAAAGCTCATACCAATGACAAACTTAGTTGGTCTCTAAGGTGCTACTGGAAGGAATTTTTGTTTGTTTGTTTGTTTCAATAAAGATCATTGTTAAGAGTTCACCCTAACAAAAAAAAATTGAAGCAGCAGATGCAAGGACGAATAGCGCAGTCTTTAAAAATGGAGCAAATTTTAGGAGGGTGTAGCAGAGAAATTGCACATCGGTGCCTGTGCTAAATTTCCAAACACCGAGTTAAGCCTGCAACATCTTTTTTCCCCCTTACATTGGCATGTTTGACTTTGAGGTTGGCGGCTGCTCTGTAGATCTGCGAGACTGTGACTCGCTGCTATATTAAAAAGGCTCCGGGACACATTCTCTCGCACAAAGAGTGTAAAATATGCTCATTGAGAAAGGGGAGGAACCAATTGGCTAATGTGTATAGAGCTAGAGAGAGGGGCATAATTCACCATGTAGCCTGCCCTAATTGATGACGGGAAGACGGCAAACGTGATCTGATAGCAGCAGAGGATGGGAGCACGCCGAGTTACTTAATGGCTACAGGCCATCGCCTGATCATAATGAAGAGACTAATAAAAAGATAATTAATGATGTGCTTGGGATTTTTATTTATTCGCTGTAGCAGCAGCTAGGAAGGAACCCTGACAAAGGACCAGCGCAGGAATGTTCTGCCCCGTGATGATTCATGCACCGGCCACGGTCGTTCATGCATTGGTAACCTCAAGTCTTGATTGTTGCAATGCAGGGCTGGTCTGGAGCGTGCAGCTGGTGCAGGGTGCTGTGGCTAGACTGTTAATGGGGATAGGATAGCACCAGCCCATAACTCTGCTGCTCAAAAGCTTGCACTGGCTACCCGTACGCTACTAGGCCAGCTTCAAGGTTCCTGTATTAATTTGGAAGGCCTACTTGGGTCTTGAGTCCAGGATACCTCAGGGACTGTCTGATCCCTTATATCCTGGCTCCATCACTGATGTCTTCGGGGGAATCAGCATTAGTGGCCCCCCATGACTTGAATGCACAGCTCATAACAGCAACCAGGAGTCATGCATTCAGGATTGTGGGTCCAATTTTTTTTTTGGAACTCACTTCCAGGTGGGGTCAGGCAGACTCTCTCTCAGCTGAACTTCCACCAATTTCTGAACACTGTGTTTTTTTTAAATAAAAACAACAACAATAAAAATAAAAATAAAAGAAATCCCAGCACACTTTAGAATTGAGTTCTGATTGTATTGTTTTGAATCATTTTTGTCTTACTGTGTTGGGTCTCTTGTGCGCTACTTAGAGACAGAGGTGATTAAGTGGCATACAAATGGTTGCAATAAAAGTAATAAATGAAGAGGTTCAAAATAAAAGTTCTGCCTGAACAAAAGAGTGGCAAATTTGGCAGCCAGCTATTCCCCTGGGGAGGGGGGAAGACACTGGAATTGAAAATGGATGAGGATATTGTATGGATCATCTCCAGGTAGTAAAATATCCGAGTCCCCATTTTCTTACTTCCATGTGTCGTCTCCTCCTATTTTTGCCATGGGATCAATGCATCATGGATATTGTCCCATGGCAGAGAATTGATTTGTTGACTCAGAGTCCCTGACTGATTTATATTGTCTGTGAGGCCCACTCACACTTGATGCATGTTGGGTTAGGCTTTGGGAAACCCTATGCTGCCATTAAGCTTACAGGGGGACCTTGTATCATTGGTCATCTTAACTCATATCCTGTGGGGGCAAGGGCATAGGCTGCCTTGAGCTCCTTGGGGGAAAGGAGGGATAAACATCCAATAACACAAATGGAAGGTCGAAACAAAATAAAAAAATTCCTTCCAGTAGCACCTTAGAGACCAACTAAGTTTGTCATTGGTATGAGCTTTCGTGTGCATGCACACTTCTTCAGATACACACTTCTTCAGTGTACAGTATCCGAAGAAGTGTGCATGCACAAAAAAGCTCATACCAATGACAAACGTAGTTGGTTTCTAAGGTGCTACTGGGAGGAATTTTTTTTATTTTGTTTCGACTACGGCAGACCAACACGGCTACCTACCTGTAACTAGATAAATGGAAGATGTTCTTCCCCTGTGATTTTATCCTTCTCACTTGGGCCCTAAAGCAGTCCAAGCATGATTGCCATCATCGCCTCTGCCAGAAACTGGTTCCAAAGCCACTTTGGGCTATGGTAGTCAGATCTGTTACTCTCCAGTTTAGGCAGCCTCTTTCCCGCCACGCCCCTCCCCCCCTACAACTGCAATTGAATTCACCTGGTTACAAGCCTCGTTAAAAAAGATGTGTATCAAAACCACCCTACTAGTAAATCCTTCATTTGCTTAGATCTCTCCAAGATCAATTGTGTAGCTTTCAAATAGGAGTGAATATTAAAGAGCTGATATCTCAGAGCCTGCAAAAGACTAGACTAGCTTACCAGCGTACTTCAAAGATTTAGCCACCTTAAGCTTCTGTAAGAGAGGTTATTCCTCCCCATTGCCTTACACCGCCACAGGTCTTGCATACATAAGCACACTATGTTAAGATAGGGTAAAGCAGAGTGGTGTTGGCAGCGCTAGTGGAGGTCAATCTGACAGCAGCAAAGAAAATACACGGATGAGAGAGTTGTTGTTTCCCATGTATGTCTCCTCCAGAGATGTGGTTGAAGCATGCTAACTCAGGGGTGGAGACCTATGACCCTTGAGATGGACTCCAACTCCCATCATCCCTGACCATTGGCCATGCTCCCTGGAGCTCATGGGAGCTGGAGTCCAGCAACATCTCAAGGTGTTTGGGCTACAGGGGTTAACTAAACATGAAGGGGCACAGGGGACCCCGGTATCTGCCCTCTGGTATCATTCCTGCCTTCCTCCATTTGGTGACAGGTGAGCATGTGAATTAGTGAGCACCTGTGCTTCTGCTGGCTCCCACACACCCGTTTTCCATGAGGCTCCCCACACCTGAAGTTCACTCTCTAACTGGAATAGCAGTTAGAGCAGGAGAGACTGGAATAGCATTGAAGGCAGAGCTAGTATCCTCATCCCTTTGCCCATCCCACATCTCTTGACTTAAAGCCCTAATCAGAATGTCTGAGAAGGGCTAGGATTGGCAGATAGGTTGCATAGGAAGGTAAATTAGGAAACTGCAAGTCACCTGAGTTTTCTTGCTGGGGGATTTATTTATTTTAAGGAAGAATCAATACGTAAATAAACCATCAAATGATAGCTAATGTGCATGCATTTCTGAATCAGCCATTATGGCTGAACAAAACATTGAGGAAAGGTTAATGGTACTGAACTGTAGCAAAGCCATAACTTTCAGTTATGAAATCTCAAGCAAATTCAATGCCCACACAAAAACACATTAAAAAACAACAACACCCTGCCTGTGGAAAGCAGAGGGAAGGGTTCTTCTAACCTAGTTTTCTCATTGGCAACTTAGTTTTCTAAGTGTTGGGAGAACTTTGCATGGAAGAAGGTTAAAAAACGTGACACCCCTCCCATTGTGAAATAGTGCAAACCAAGGAAGGCAGTATTGTGCGGTTTTTCTGAACATGCAGATCATTTTTTATTGTGTGCTGCAATGATCAGGAAAGAAAGCACGGGCAAATGTTTGTTACCGTTCTGCTGAACCCTAACGTTTTTAAATTTAAGAGGTCATCTTACGTCACTGCTTACATCAAGAGATCAACAGCAAAGCTCACCTCAGCCCACAAAACCTCTTGATGATGAGTGCTGCCATCATCTAAATGAAAATGCCCATTATATACCTAAAGGCATGAAATTCTCTGGTGTGATGAATAAAAGCATGTCAAGGACACTGCTTGAGTCCCTGTGTTTAGATTTGCAGCAGTGTTGTTTTTCCAAGGCAAAGGGGCTAATGGGGAACATTGCATAATGCCAGTTCAGGAACTGACATCGGACTCAGCCAAGAACATTCTTTAGATAAAAGCATCAGAAAGCGTTCTTAATATTTTCATTTGTATTTCAGAAATGAAATTCTTAGTCAGAGCGCAAGCCAATTTTCAGAGTCAACCAAGCACAGCAGGAGATACAAGCCAACCCTTCTGGTATTTGAGCGATCTCATTAGAAGAAGAAGTTCTTAAAAAGAAATAGAAATAAGAGGCATTTAAGAGAATCGAGTGATCTAAAGAAGAATCACATTGATGGGAAAAAGTGTGAAGAGTAAAGACAGAGGGCTAACCTACATATACCTGTTGGGTAGCATCCTAGAATCATAGAATCATAGAGTTGGAAGAGACCACAAGGACCATCCAGTCCAACCCCCTGCCAAGCAGGAAACACCATCAAAGCATTATTGACATATCCCTGTCAAGCCTCTGCTTAAAGACCTCCAAAGAAGGAGACTCCACCACACTCCTTGGCAGCAAATTCCACTGTCGAACCGCTCTTAACTATCAGGAAGTTCTTCCTAATGTTTAGGTGGAATCTTCTTTCTTGTAGCTTGAATCCATTGCTCCGTGTCCGCTTCTCTGGAGCAGCAGAAAACAACCTTTCACCCTCTTCTATATGACATCCTTTTATATATTTGAACATGGCTATCATATCACCCCTTAACCTTCTCTTCTCCAGGCTAAACATACCCAGCACCCTAAGCCGTTCCTCATAAGGCATCGTTTCCAGGCCTTTGACCATTTTGGTTGCCCTCTTCTGGACACATTCCAGCTTGTCAGTATCCTTCTTGAACTGTGGTGCCCAGAACTGGACACAGTATTCCAGGTGAGGTCTGACCAGAGCAGAATACAGTGGTACTATTACTTCCCTTGATCTAGATGCTATACTCCTATTGATGCAGCCCAGAATTGCATTGGCTTTTTAGCTGCTGCATCACACTGTTGACTCATGTCAAGTTTGTGGTCTACCAAGACTCCTAGATCATTTTCACACGTACTGCTCTCAAGCTAGGTGTCTCCCATCCTGTATTTGTGCCTTTCATATTTTTTTTGCCCAAGTGTAGTACTTTACATTTCTTCTTGTTAAAATTCATCTTGTTTGCTTTGGCCCAGTTGTCTAATCTGTTAAGGTCATTTTGAAGTGTGATCCTGTCCTCTGGGGTATTAGCCACCCCTCCCAATTTGGTGTCATCTGCAAACTTTCTCAGGATGTCCTCAAGCCCATCATCCAAGTCATTGATAAAGATGTTGAATAAGACTGGGCCCAAGACAGAACCCTGTGGCACCCCACTAGTCACTACTCTCCAGGATGAGGAGGAGCCATTGATGAGCACCCTTTGGGTTCGGTCAGTAAGCCAGTTACAAATCCACTGAATGGTAGCATTGTCAAGCTCGCATTTTACCAGCTTCTTTACAAGAATATCATGGGGCACCTTGTCAAAGGCCTTGCTCGGAGTAGACCCACTGGCATAAATAGACATGAGTTACTCATGCCAATTCATTTCAGTGGGCAGGACTAGTACTGGATGCAACCCATTGTTCATCACTTGCTGGGATCAAGTGGTGATATGTATTCGCAAACACCAAATGTCCCAGGCATAACTTCCACATCACCTCACATCAGCGGAAACTGCGACGCTTTTCAGTGGCACATATTTCATCTGTGAGTTGTCATAGAGATTTTAGGAGCTGCGTGGTGGAGATGGCATATGAGTTCACCTCCCAAAGTGTTAGACGGTATCAGGGCAGATGGTGAGGCAGAGCCAACTTCTTAAGTGTTTACCCAGGCAGGGTTGTGGTGGTGTGGGGCAGTGGTTGCAGCCATACAGTTGCTGCGGCAGGAGTATCAGGTTGAAGGAGGCAGTCCCAATCAGTGCACCCTAGAGAACAGGAAGCTGGGACAGATGGGCCATTGGCCTGATCCAACAGACTCTCCTTATGTTCTTCAGTTTTCATCATTTTGCTGCTTGCCTTGAGTTACAGAAAAACAAAAACAAAACGAAGGTTGACGATATCGCGACAGGTACGTTTGTCACTCACCGGGAATATATAATATAGCCGCTGGGCCGGCCCACTCACGAGGCATAGTGAGACAGTTGCCTCAGGCAGCAGATTGGGGAACAGTCAGGAAGGGTGGCAGATCTGTGCCCTGAGGAGCACGCTGCATGGCTTGCTATCTCCATTGCTGCTGCTTGCTCCACTCGGGCCTCCCCCCCCCTCCCGCCATCTCCAAAGAGGAGGGAGGCTTTGGCAGTGGTGACTTTGGCGGGTCATGGTGAGGACGTGGTTTGGGCAGGGGGTGGCAGCTTCAGTGAGCAGCAGCTGGTGTAAAAACATGATATCAATTTAGGAAGTGAAGAAGTAAAAAAAAAAAAGTTACCTTAGGACAGGTATCCCCAAACTCAGCCCGCCAGATGTTTTGGGACTACAATTCCCATCATCCCTAACCACTGGTCCTGTGTGCTAGGGATCATCGGAGTTGTAGTCCCAAAACAGCTGTAGGGCCGAGTTTGGGGATACCTGCCTTAGGAAGTGTTCCATGGCCCAACCTCTTTCCCAGGTGTGTCATGCTGTCTATTCTAGTGAGTTCTTTGAAGTCTCAGTTGAACTGATGTTTGCTTATCAAAGCTCTCCGTGTTTGTGGGTTTGCATGTGCATTTTGAAAGCACCAAACTTTCCAGAACATTTTAAAGAAAAGAAACCCTCAAGCCACTCATTTTCCCCCTTGGTAGATTTTTTTTAGAAAAGAATTTGTTGGGAAAGGACAGATTAATGGCTACCTGCCACTTCTAACAGCAAATTTTTACTTCGTTCGTTCCTAACTGTGGCGTTTTAGCCCTGAGACTGAGCTAATGGTTCATAGTCAGACACCAATTTATTTGACAAATACTCTTCCCACCCCCCTGCACGTGAACCTTTGGTGAACAATTTGTGGTATTTTCTTTCTTTCTTTCTTTCTTTCTTTCTTTCTTTCTTTCTTTCTTTCGGTGAGGCTTCCATTACCTTTGATGGCTATCCCCTGAACAGTTGTGGATAAATAATTAAATGAAACACAGCCTTTCAAAATGTAGTAAAAAATTTTTTTGAAAAAAATCATAGTGCCTCACACAGCTCTGACACTCACTAACCCCAGGGGATGCTATTTGAGCTAAGCATAGAATCTCACTGTTCAGCTGAATAGTGCATTCAGGGACATGTGCAGGTTAATAGCAACCTTGAAGACATAGGGGGCTATAATTTCCCAAGTTTGCAAGAGTATCACTACGACTAGGGTTGCTTGAAGAATTTGATCTTTGCAAATTCAGATGCAAACTGACCTGATCTGACGAATGTGAGGATCTGAACATAACTAGTCCTTCATCATATTGCACACTTCTCCACATGTTGAATCACGGTTATTGACTCATTAGAAATGCATATTTTGATATCATAATTATTTTTCGACTAGGGGCTACCACTCCTTCTTGCTCCTCTCTGCTTTCCTTCCTGCGCACCTGGAAAGCTCCTCCTCCCTTTACACCTCACCCACTCCCTCGCCTATTCCCCCTCCTGAGATCATCACACCCCTCCTCTCAGTTTGCCTCCCCCTCCATAAAACATCGCTGCAGCAGCATTTAACAGAGTGGGGAAGCCCTTTACAGAATGGTTTGACAAACTGCTCTGTGAAGCTCCTCACCCCCCCTCACTATAAAACTCACCTGGGCAACCTGCTACTCTCTCGCCATGCTGTAGGTGGTGCGGCTGCCTCTTGGTAGCTGCATGAACTGCTACGTGAAGACAACCTTACATTTTTATGTGTATAGGAAGAAATGCTTGCTTTGAAAGAAATGCACATTTCTGGTGCATATTTCTTTTTCTCTTTTCCAAAATGCAGATGGTGTGGACATGAGATGGAATGGATTTATGCATGAGCACATGAGATCCTTAAGGTATATTTTAACACTGGTTTTAATATTGCACTTTTATATTGTTGTAAAATGTCCTTACTATGAAGGGTGGGTAAGAAATCTATTAACAGCAACAACAATGTTCGAATCGTGCAATATATGGAGGAGGAGGGAAAACCAGCTGTAACATAGGTCCCAATTTTGACCTCCAAGAAATCATTTCAAGTCTTTGTTCATCTTAATTCAGGATGTGAGTTTAATCAGAAAACCATAAAATGTATTTGTACTGGCCATGCAGACAACCCCCCTCCCCTTTTTTAAAAAAGATCTTGCCTTTCGTTCTCCCTTGCATACAGATCTGCAATATTATTAGCATTCAATAGATAAGCTGTGAGTCTCCAGCAGCCCACAACCATCATGCTTCTTTGGCAGGAAGTTAATGTTATCCATCAAAGGTGGCAGCGCATAAAACTCGCTTGTGGAATTCTAACAAGAAGCTGGAGACTGTGGGCAGGAGGGCTGGACTGCCCACATAGTCAATCAATATTTGCACACAAAAACAGTCCTGTGCTAAACCAGAGCAATTCATCTTTCACTGAAAAAGCCCATTGTCCTGACAATTATTATTATTGCTATTTCTGCTTAACTGTCCTCCTCAGTTCCTTAGCTCTTCCTTGACCCTTCTGCTAGCTGATACCATGCTGTATTCAGCCTGGACATCTGCAATCAGCAGCTGCCCGCAATGCCCCCCAAAAAGCACCAAATGGATCCTTGCTCATTGCCCTGGGTTCAAAGGATAAGCATTAAAGGCTGGTCTGCACATTACTTTACCCTCTCTCTAGAGCTGATCCCTTATGGAAGTTTCCCATGCTGTTCTAGGAACAATGGAAACTGCCTTGTTGTTGTTTAGTCGTTTAGTCGTGTCCGACTCTTCGTGACCCCATGGACCAGAGCATGCCAGGCACTCCTGTCTTCCACTGCCTCCCGCAGTTTGGTCAAACTCATGTTCGTAGCTTCGAGAACACTGTCTGAAATATACTCGGAGTCGAGAGTGAATTTCATGCTCTTTATTCAGCTCATATTCATCAAGGAGAAGAAGAGAAGACGAATGGCTCTTTTCCCAAAACCATCTGCTTATATACATTATTTACACAATGGGCCTTGCGTGATTGGCTACTTCAGGGCTACACCTGTGGGCCAATTATATTGTGGATTGACTTCTGCCTGCAGCCTGATTGGCTGCTCCTACAGGCCAATCAGGTAGCAGATTCACTTCTGCCAGCCGCCTGATTGGCTGCTCCAGCAGGCCAATCAGGTTGCGGATTCACTTCCACCTGGAGTTGGATTGGGTAGCTCCCGCTGATTCTGAATCCTATTGTTCTAGGATTCAGCTCAGTACATAACACCCCTCCCCTCTAAGTTCCAGTCCTGCCCGGGAAGTTGCATTCGTAGTCCCCAAGGTCTGCTGGCCGCCTCCGTGTGCGTTGTGGCCTGGGGTGTTCCTTGGTCAGGGGTTCTGGTTCTGGCTCGTGTTCCGAGGCCGCTGGCTGTGCCGGGGCTGTCTGGTCTGGCGCCACTGGACCACTAGGTTGTGACTCTGGTTCCGGTGTCCTTCCAGCCTCGGGGCGCCCCTCTGTGCCTACTGCTTCTGCTTCCCCTGCCCACCCCTCTCGCTCTACCGGCCTCACTGCCCTGCTGTCCCCTTGGGACCCCTCTGTCCCGCTCTCCTCCCGGGTTCCTCCTGGGAATCGTCGCCGTAGCTGGTCGCAGTGGCGGCGCCAACATTGCCCCCCTTCCGTTAGTACCTCGTACGACACGGGACCGGTCACCTTGGTGACTGTGGCGGGTACCCATGCTGGGCCTGCCCCAAAATTCTTTGCATACACTGGGTCCTGGGCCACAAATGTCCGGGGGTTCCTGCCTTTCCCCACCACTACCTCATCCTGAGCTCTGTCGGGGTGAAGTCGGTCCAGTCTAGTTGCAAGGCGCCGGCCCATGAGTAGTTCAGCTGGGCTCCGGCCCGTCGTTGTGCTTGGGGTGCTGTGCTGTGCTAGAAGAAATGCGGCAAGGCGGTATTCCCAGTCCCCTTGTGTTATGCGGCGGAGGCTGTCCTTGGTGGTCCGCACCATGCGCTCCGCTTGGCCATTGGTGGCAGGGTGGAATGGTGCTGAGCGGATGTGGCGGATGGCGTTCTGCGCTGTGAAGGTCTGGAACTCCTCTGACGTGAATGCGGTTCCATTGTCCGAGACGAGGGTGTCAGGGAGCCCGTGGGTTGCAAACAGCTTACGTAGTACCCGGATGGCTGCCGCCGTAGAAGTGGACGGTACCAGTGCGACCTCCAGCCATTTGGTGTAGGAATCCACCACTATGAAGAATGTTTTTCCCTGGAACGGGCCAGCGAAGTCCACGTGCAAGCGTGACCATGGATGTCGGGCGGACTCCCAGGGCTGGACTGGGGCCCTTGGGGGATCCGGGCGGGATTCTTGGCAGGTCTGGCAGTGTTGGACCCAGGCCTCTATCTCTCTGTCAATCCCCGGCCACCACACATAACTCCTGGCAAGGGCCTTCATCCTCACTACCCCTGGGTGTGTCTCGTGTAGGGCTGTGAGGACCCTTTTGCGGAGGGGCTGGGGAACAACAACCCTGCTTCCCCATAACAGGCACCCCTTGTGGGCCGACAGTTCATGTTTGCGGTTTGTGTAGCCAGCGAATTCTGGCCCGGGGCTGCTGCTGGGCCATCCTCGCCACACCCAGTCCAGGACCCGGGAGATGACCCTATCTTTTGTGGAATGGTGCGCAACTTCTTGTGCCTGAATGGGTCGGTCGGGAAGCAGCTCCAGGGTCATAACCTCTTGCGCAGGCGCTGGGTCGGGGCCTGTTTCTGGTAGTGGTAGCCTGCTGAGTGCGTCTGCGTGGCCCATCGCCTTCCCAGGGCGGTGGATTAGTGCATACTGGTAGCCGGCAAGGAAAATTGACCACCTGAGGACACGTGGAGACAACACTTGGGGGGTCTGCTTCTCGGGGGCAAACAGGCCAAGCAACGGCTTGTGGTCAGTCACTATGGTAAAGGGCCGCCCGTACAAGAAATCATGGAATTTTTTTACGCCCTTCACGATTGCCAGACCTTCCTTGTCAATCTGTGAGTAGTTTCGTTCGGCTGCAGCAAGCGTCTGGGAGAAGTATGCCACCGGCACCTCTCTTCCATCCGGGAGTTGGTGTCCCAGGACAGCGCCGATGCCATAGGGAGAGGCGTCGCATGCCAGCACCACTGGCAGCCTCTCGTCGAAGTGTGCCAAGACCGAGTTTGAGACGAGCAAGTCCTTGACTGCCTGGAATGCGGCCCTTTGTCGCTGGCCCCACACCCAAGGGGCCCTTTTATCTAGGAGTCTGTGTAGGGGCTCCGCTACCGCTGCCTTATGGGGAAGGAAGGCATGGTAAAAGTTCAATAGTCCCAAGAATGACTGAAGTTCGGGCTTGCTCTTGGGCGCTGGGGCCTCACAAATGGCCCGTACCTTGTCACCGGTTGGATGGACCCCGTCTGCGTCCACCTTAAATCCCAGAAAGTCCACCTGCGGCACTCCCAGTAAACACTTTTCCCGCTTCACCTTGAGGCCCGCCGTCTGGAAACGGTGCAGGACGGAGCGGAGGCGGTCCTCAAATTCGTCTGGTGTGGGCCCGGCGATCAGTACATCATCGAAGAAGGGGGTGACGCCAGGAATCCCTTTAAGGAGAGAGTCCATTAGATTCTGGAATATGCCTGGTGCCACGCTAACGCCAAATTGCAGCCGCTTTACTCTGAATGCCCCTCTGTGCGTCACAATCGTCTGAGCCTCTGCTGTGGCTTCGTCCACAGGCAACTGTTGATACGCTTGGGCCAAGTCCAGTTTGCCAAAGATTTTTGACCCAGCCAGGGTGGCGAGGACATGGCTGACCACTGGCACTGGGTATGCATGGGCCGTGAGAGCCTTGTTTATGGTGCATTTGTAGTCTGCACAGATGCGGACCGAACCATTAGGCTTGACGGGTGTGACAATTGGAGTTTCCCAGGGGGCGTTGGGCACCGGCTCCAGCACTCCTTGCTCCACGAGCCGGTCCAATTCCTCGTCTATGCGGGGTTTCAGGGCGAACGGGACCCGGCGGGCCTTGTGCCTGATGGGTCGTACAGCGGGGTCTAGCTGTAGGGCAATGGGGGGTCCTGTATATCGTCCCAATGCCCCATCGAAAACCCCTGGAAACTCTTTGCATAGGGCGTCCACGTCCACTTGTAAGCTAGTGCGGTTCACCCCGGTAACGGCTAGCCCCAGAGGTCCAAACCATGCCAGTCCCAGTAAGCTAACGTAGGGGCCCTTAACTACCAGCAAGTCCAATTGTTGCTTTCGCCCTCGATATTGCACCCTGAAGGTCCCCACCCCCATTGTAGGGACCTTACGTTTCTGGAAGTCCCGGAGGGTGAATGGGGCCGGCCTTAGTTTGGGACCCCCATTAGGGCACAGTTCCCTTAATGTTCGGGCCGAGATTATGGATAGAGTTGAACCCGTGTCCAGCTCCATGCGGCATGGGGCTCCCTCTATCTGTACCTCTATATAAATTTTCTCTGTGCTGGGATGGGGCAACTGGAATACCTGGTAGTCCGTGATCTCCGTCGAGTTGCCTTGGTGCATGGTGCCGTGTGACCTGGGGCTCCTGGGTCGGTCATCTGATGCTTGTCGACGGGTGAGTCGAGCCCGACACACCCGGGCGATGTGTCCCAATTTTCTGCACTGCCTGCACTCTGCGTTGCGGAAACGACAGGTCCTCCTCTCGTGGTTCTCCCCGCAGCTTGCACAGTTCCCTCCTTCTCGTCGAGGCTGCTGTGGTGTGTGTGCTGCTTGAGTGCGCCGCTGTACTCGGTGTACTTCCTCCCTGTCAGATTCGGATTCGTCGGTGAGGTCTTCGTGGTAGACCCTCGGTTGGGATGGCGGGGCCGGTCGTGCCTCTTGCGTTGACCTCTCGGCGGCTTCGGTTGCCAGGGCTTCCTCCAGAGCAATCTGGAACGTGAGGTCTTTTTTGGCGTAGAGGCGTCGTTGCAACATCTCGTCCCTCAGGCCACCGACGAGGCGGTCACGAAGCATGTTCTCCAACTCTGAGAAGTTGCATAACCGGGCGGCTTGGCGGAGGGAGGTCACAAACCCAGTTATGGTTTCCCCCGGGGCTTGCCGCTTTGCATAGAAGGCATTTCGGCAAGCTACCACCGAGGGCTGTGGTGAAAAGTGCTCCTTCAGCCGTTCCATTATTGTTTTGTAAGAGACGGTAGCGACATCTCTAGGTGCAAGGAGAGCCCGGGCGATTTCAAACGTCTCCTCTCCACAGACGCTGAAGAATGTCGCCCTCTTCATGGCATCGTTGGTGACTTCTTTCGCTTGCAGGAGGAAGTTGAAACGGGCGGCGTACCCTTCCCAGTCTCCTGATGCTGGTTTGAATGGCAAGAAGCTGCTGTCGGTTGCCATTCTGGGTTCCTTGGGTCCTGGAGCTGAAGCCTGGATGCACGGTGCGATGCAGCGGTGCAGCAGGTGGCGGTGCTGCGGTGCAGTGCGTGGTGGCGGTCAGCTCAGCAGGATCCCATCCTCGTCGCCAGTGAAATATACTCGGAGTCGAGAGTGAATTTCATGCTCTTTATTCAGCTCATATTCATCAAGGAGAAGAAGAGAAGACGAATGGCTCTTTTCCCAAAACCATCTGCTTATATACATTATTTACACAATGGGCCTTGCGTGATTGGCTACTTCAGGGCTACACCTGTGGGCCAATTATATTGTGGATTGACTTCTGCCTGCAGCCTGATTGGCTGCTCCTACAGGCCAATCAGGTAGCAGATTCACTTCTGCCAGCCGCCTGATTGGCTGCTCCAGCAGGCCAATCAGGTTGCGGATTCACTTCCACCTGGAGTTGGATTGGGTAGCTCCCGCTGATTCTGAATCCTATTGTTCTAGGATTCAGCTCAGTACATAACACTGTCCAACCATCTTGTTCTCTGTCGTCCCCTTCTCCTTGTGCCCTCAATCTTTCCCAACATCAGGGTCTTTTCCAGGGAGTCTTCTCTTCTCATGAGGTGGCCAAAATATTGGAGCCTCAGCTTCAGGATCTGTCCTTCCAGTGAGCACTCAGGGCTGATTTCCTTCAGAATGGATAGGTTTGATCTTCTTGCAGTCCATGGGACTCTCAAGAGTCTCCTCCAGCACCATAATTCAAAAGCATCCATTCTTCGGCGATCAGCCTTCTTTATGGTCCAGCTCTCACTTCCATACATCACTACTGGGAAAACCTACTGAGAAACTGCCTTTTACCGAGTCAAACCACTGGACCATCTTGCTCACCATCTAGCACTACCATTGGCAGTGGCTCTCCTGAATTTCAGACAGGGGAGTGGGCTTCTGCAGCTTTTGGGATGGCAAGCTGATTTTCTCTGAAATTTCTGCCTGTATTTTAGTTATGAGATGGTGAGGTTCATTTTGCTCCTTGCTTGTGCTCTTTAAAATTAAGTTGCGTCCCTCCATTGCTTTCTGGCTGTACTGCCGTACCTTGGACGTCGAACAGCTTAGTTCCCAAAAGTTTTGATTCCCAAACGTTGCAAACCCAGAAGTGACTGTTCCGGTTCGCGAACTATTTTTGGAATCTGAACATCCAATGGAGCTTCTGTGGCTTCCTCGGAAGCCGTGCTTTTGTTTTCAAATGTTTTGGAAGTCCAACAGACTTCCGGAACAGATTCCATTTGACTTCCAAGGTACGACTGTACTTCTTCCCTTGTGCTTGCAGTTCTTTCCTAGCTTCTGAGGCCCAACAGCAGCAGCAGCAGCAACAACAACAACAACAAATTTATATGCCACCCATATGACTGGGTTGTCCTAGCTACTCTGGGCGCCTTCCAGCAAATTATAAAATTATAAAAACACATAAAAACATCACACATTAAAAACTTCCCTACACAGGGCTGCCTCCTGAAATAAATAAATAAATAAATAAATAAATAAATAAATAAATAAATAAATAAATAAATTCTATACAATTTTTTAAAACAAGGACATATCTCACAATATATTCCCTACCTGCGTTTGTGTACTTTAAAATGAGTCTTGCTGCTTTCCGTAGTTTCCTAGTGTCATCACTTGATTTCCTTGGACACTGAAGGAAATGTGATGTGGCTGGAAAGCGTTGGTGAGCCATGGGGTTCATTTTAAAAGTTGTGGGAAAGGTTGTGGTGCGGGAACACCTAACAGGGCCTGGGAGGAGATGTGGGGATCTTTTTTAAAAAATTGCAAAAGGAAAGGAAACAAAATGGTGCCTCTCTTTCTTGCAGCTTGATTGGATCAGTGGAGTTCAGAGTACAGGTTCGGTCAGCAGCCTTGTGTCTCATGCAAAGTCTGCATGTTCATAAAGCTCTACCCTTGGCAGTCTTCATACAGAAGTGCCTTCAGTTATGGAGAAGGAGGTGCTGAGGAAAATTAAATTATTCCCTTAGTTTGGTGCTACACATTATTCACTCACTTGCCGTGTTTAATGAACCAATGCAAACAAGTGCAGGTACTGGCTCCTTGATGCTTCATTAGATCTGTGCCTAGCGGCCGCGTTGTCTGTCTGTTTCCCACCTGTCCGTTTTTTTAAGTTTATGTTTCTTCAGCTCAGCCTAATTTTAAAGGGACACACACGAAATGAGTCAACACATTCAAACCTGCTGTGTTTCTAAGGGCATGGGATTCCAATCAAACAAGTTTCAAAGTTATTTTGGTGTTTCGTCAAGGCATCCCACATTAAGATCCAGAAGGGATGGAGGAACTTGTGGCTCTCTAGATGTCATTGGGCATCTCCAGTCAGCCCCAGCTGGCATAAATGGTCAAGGATTATTTGTGGACCAATCGCATCTGAAGGGCCTCAGGACTTCCACCTTGGAACTAAAGGGTTCAATTCCCATTGGGAACTGGGAAACTGGCACATTTCTTTTGAAGGAAATGCCCAAACATTTCATCACTGGGGAACTCCTGCCAGTCAAAGATGACAATGCAAGGCTAGATGGAGCAATGATCTGCTTAGTGTATGGCAGCTTGCTATGTTCCTGCCTCCCACATTTAAGTTTATTTCCCCTCTCAAACCATTGTCAATGCACTGGGATGGGTTCTCTCGTAACACTAAACCATAGTTACAGATAGGTAGCAGTGTTGGTCTGACGTAGTCAAAACAAAATAAAAAATATAAAAAATTCCTTCCAGTAGCACCTTAGAGACCAACTAAGTTTGTCGTTGGTATGAGCTGCCATCATCTAAATGAAAATGCCCATTATATACTTAGTTGGTCTCTAAGGTACTACTGGAAACACTAAACCATGGTTTGTTAACCAAGGAATCAGCACGGTCTGCAAAGAGTTTGAAGAGCCAGATGGAGAATCTTTCCTTCAGAAAATCTATTAATTGAGCAGTCATTCTGTTTTGCTTGCAACAAAGTTTCCATAAAGGTTAAATTATTTCTGGTCTTTTTTTTGAGCATTTTATGCTGATTCATCTTACACAACAATGAGCATTCATCCTCCATTCCTTATGATTCGCTAAGAGGATGGGCTGCAGCTCGGTGACACAGCATCTGGTTTGCCCAAGTCCCAGGTTTAATCCCCAATGGCATTTCCAGGTAGGACAGGGGAAATGTCCCATCTGAAACCCTGGACAGCTGCTGCCAGTCAGTGCAGACAGTATATGGCTACATGGGCCAAGAGTCTGTCTCAGTATAAGGCAACTTCCTGTTAGCCATCCATGCATCACACACTCTTCAATGCATTTTTTCATCACTTTCCAAACCACAAAAATGCATGGTTCTTTTCTCTCTCTCTTTTTAAGTAGATTTTGTTGTGCTAGGTAGACAGAAGCTTTTGATCCACTTAATTGCATAGGTCTGGAGTTCTAGGATGCGGTTTGAATTCATCCTGCGAAATCCTGACAGTCTAAAGGAATCTCTGTGCAGACATATGAAGCAACTCTTCATTTTCCTATTCAGGGCTTGCACTTCTGTTTCCTAGGTACTGGGCTTCCTACAGTTCAGGGCTGGTGGCAAGGAAGGCACCAAGCGATAAAATCAGAACAATGGATATCTATATATATTCTATATGTATATTTGCCTCCTGCCTTGGAATGCTTGGTTGTACTTTGAGATATGGCTCTCCCGCAGCCAATGTTTCCACTTTACACGAACTTGCGATGAAATCTCAAACAGCACATTTGTGATTCCCCCAATTTTATTGCCATGGCAACTGGTTGCTGTCACGCAGATAGAGCTAAGGAACCAGTAGCAGTGGAGTGATATGATCAGCAATTTTACTCTGTCCACCGAATCCTGACCTGGCGAGGAGACTTCAGCACTGACAAGAGAGACCAGGGTGGGGGGAAAAAAGAAGACACACAAAAAGATGCCTGGTGCTAATTAAAGCTACTTGTAAGAAAAGTGCAAATAATGAATGCCAATCACCAGGAGCTAATGAACAACTTGTTTGTTATGTTCTGCAGAATTGTAAAAATAAAATAAAATAAATGTCATGCTTGAGGCAACAGTGATTTGCTAAAACAAAGCACTTTTTTTTAGATTCAGCTGATCAAAATTCACAGACAGGAGGAAGAGGGGGAAGGGTTCGCCGATCTGTGTGCTCCTGTGCTGTGCCAATCAACTGGCAAAGAGTTTTAACTGATACTTATTGATGTTCTCCCCAGTCAAGGAGAAATTGCAATAATTTAGCAACAAGACTGGCACACCAGAACTCCCACCCCTCAACACTGACCCAAATCCAGTCAGATTTCCAGGTCTTGCTCATATGACTAGTATCAAACATGGGTGTGTGTGTGATCTGTTTATTTAAATGCACACTTATTCCTGTGCACACTGAAAGACAAATTATTCTATTTATCTTTTCATTTATATCCCACTTGGTTTTCCCCTCCCCCATTTTATCATAGCCACAACCCTGTGAGGTAGATAAGGCAGAGAGGTCACACAGTGAGTTTCATGGCTGAATGGGGATTTGAACCCTGGTCTCTCAGGTCCCGGGCCACACTGGCTCTGAATAGGATGGAAATGCTGGTGTGCAGTGGTTAAACCACTGAGCCTAGGGCTTGCCGATCAGAAGGTCGGCGGTTCGAATCCCTGTGACGGGGTGAGCTCCCGTTGCTTGGTCCCAGCTCCTGCCAACCTAGCAGTTCGAAAGCACGTCAAAATGCAAGTAGATAAATAGGAACCGCTACAGCGGGAAGGTAAACGGTGTTTCCATGTGCTGCTCTGGTTTGCCAGAAGCGGCTTTGTCATGCTGGCCACATGACCTGGAAGCTATACGCCGGCTCCCTCGGCCAATAATGCGAGATGAGCGCGCAACCCCAGAGTCAGTCACGACTGGACCTAATGGTCAGGGGTCCCTTTACCTTTACCTTTATCCACTTTCAGTGTCAGGAGTCCAGGTCCCTAGCTTGATAACACAGTAAGTGTAGTTAATTAAAAAGGACGATTTATTGTCAAAACAAACAGATAGATCCGGACTGCTCTAACACAGCCTCTGACATCATCAATCAAGATGACCCTTCTGAAGACTCCTTCCAGTTTCTACAGAAGATAGAGAACTTTCGCGTCTTATGTCTCTTGCTTTGTTTCCGGTCTAACAGCCCTCCCCTTAGGCAACTCTGAGGAGGGTATGGATCAACTCCCCCCTCCCTTTCTGACAAACTACTTCCGTCTCTGTTGGCCCCTGTTTGAACTTTCCGAGAGCTTCGGCTGGGTTCCAGCCTGCTCTTAGCTGTTCCCTTATCACCCAGCATTCCAAGGGGTGGGGGAGTTGGCACTAGCTGCTGTTCATCCTGCATGAAAGTTAACTCTCTCTGTTCCTGGCTGTTCTTCCATAGACTGCAAACCTTTACTGGGAGCTGGCTCATTCCTGACATTCAGCTTCCTAAATTCCTATGTTCATGTTATCCTGCCCTTCTGCCACAGAATTCAGGGAAACAAACATGGCTCCGCCAAACTCACAATGAGCTTGGCTTGAGTGGTGATTGAGGCCATGAGAAGCCCCCCACCCTGCCCCCTGACACTGGACATGATATTCTAAGGTCAGAAGCTGGGGGACAGATGGAATAGCCCACAGAAAACATGGTGGCTTGTTATTAGCCACACAGAGCTGTGGTGTCATTTGCCTGTCATTGCCACCAAATGTCCAGCATTGGTGAATCAACTCAATGGTTTGAGTGGTGCCATTAAATTTCATCTAAAGCTAGGGTGTCCACGTGTACTACTTTACAGAGGACAGTCTTCTGTTTGGAGACATTGTTTATTTCTGGAGCTGTCCAGTCCAAGTGAGAGGTAAAGATATGGGACCATCTATATTGAGAGAGCAGAGGCCTGGAAACTGACAATCTAGACTTGGCACCTGCATAGCAGAGTGACCAGGCCCACAGGTCTCCTGGTTATATGCTTCCTCACTATAGGAATTACATTTCTATTCAAATTCTACTTTATATATCACCCCTAAATTTGCATTTGTACATGTAAATTACCACATGCAGATTTTCTACCTCCTTTTTGATGTCCCTATTTGGTGATGAGGAAGTGACCACTCTGCTTAAAGCCAAATTTAGAGGCCCCTTCCAGCTCAGGAGGTAGAATTTCAAGAAATAATTAGATGAAGTTTCACAAATTTCCTTAGGTAATCCATAGCAAACCTTACTGGGTGGATACAAATCTTGTAGAAAACCAATAGGCACAACTCAATTAACACACCTCCCAAGTAATTACAGGTTTGTTTGTTTTTTTAATATAAAAAAGCAGAAGCAATAACACTGAGCAAATTATTGGGGAGCATATTTTTCAGCCTTCCTCCGTGCATCATTGAAATGTGTTTCCAATGCCACTCTTAATTCACCAAGTTCAGCTGGGTGTAACGCACGGGCATGTGACCTGACATTCTGTTGACTCTTAGATTAGCCCAATATCTGCAGCTTGCAACGTTACTCAATCACTAAGCCTTTCTAAAAAGTGTTCTTGTGGTTTGAAGCCCTGTGGTGGGAACCTAATGTTTTCTAGAGTAACAGCCTTTCAGATATCAGATCTATTAAACTCTTAAGGCAGTCTCCAAAATCTGATAACAGCTATGCTATTGTGTTTCAACACAGTTAAATACTTATTGCTCTTTATATCCATATTTTGCAAGAGAGAGAGAGAGATTGCTTGTTTTAAGGGTGTGCATTGAATTCACAATGAATTCAATCACACCCCAAATTTAAAGGTGAAGTGGAATGCCTCAGAGACTTCCTTCTTTGGAGATCTTTAAGCAGAGGCTTGATAGGCATATGTCAAGAATGCTTTGATGGTGTTTCCTGCTTGACAAGGGGGTTGGACTGGATGGCCCTTGTGGTCTCTTCCAACTCTATGATTCTATGATTCTGTGTTTTGCGCTTGCCAGAAGTGAAGGGGGAACTCTACAGGATGGCATAAGTCAAAACAGGCACCATTGAAGTGCTTTATGGCACCTTGGTGATGTAGACATTTTAAAAAATAGCTGCAGGAAAGCATCTGCTGAAGTGAAAGTAATGTCTCTAAGCTTGCCATAATTCCAGATTGCTAAAATGGGATGCCAGCAAAAGAAAGGGCAAACACCAAAATAAGGAGAGAGAAAAATCCATTGTAACTATCCCATCAAGCTGGTAATCAGAGGGAACGATTTCACATGGAAAGCAAATTCTTTTTAGTTTTCTTTTCAACCACTCCTCCAATCAACTCTAAAGGTGTCTAGCACAAAAGAACTTGGACCTATCTGATCTGCAATTGGGCAGGATCTTCATCTCTCCCAGGTCAGCAATTTTGAGTTAAGTTGCTCACGAAACATTTGGGGGCATGAAGTGATTTCCACTCTAAAACTGTAACTTCTGCCCTTGTGGAAGAAACTCCTGTAACTTGGCACAAGTTCTGAAACTTGGCACAAGTCAGGCCCTCAGAAGGGCAGATGTTGCTGGCAAATTTCATTCAGCTTTTCTCAAAAGGTAAAAAAAAAAAAAGTTATGCAGTGGAACCTTGGTTCCCAAACCTAATCCATTCTGGGAGTCTGTTTGATTCCCAAAATAGTTCGGGAACTAAGGCATGGCTTCTGATTGGCTGCAGCAGCTTCCTGCAGCCAATCAGAAGCCATGGAAGCCACGTCGGGTGTTCAGCTTCCAAAGAACGTTCAAAACCCAGAAGAATTAATTCCAGTTTTTGTTCATTCGGGAGCTGGAACGTTTGGCTCCCAAGGCATTCAGGAGCCAAGGTTCCACTGTAGATGATGGGGGTGGGGTGGGGTTTTTTTTGAGGGAGCACATTTTTTTAGGTGTCAAACAGACAAGGTCATGGACCCATTCACTTTTTTAAAAAATAGCCATACAAAATGGTGTGGTGTGTGGCGTGGCCCATACACCAAGCTTTCACAACTGCAGCTTGGGATGTATTTCTGGCAGTGAAATGTTTTCAGGTTCTAGAATATCCTTTGCCACCCAAACTGGCCATTGGGCCTCCACAACAGGAAGCGTTTCAAAGGGCTTTATGGCTAGGCTGAGGCCTTTACCAAGCAACAAGGTCTTCCAGTGTGTTTCTCAACTTACTTGCTGACAGCTCAGCCCTAATATGTCACTTATAGTGACCACATTCCTTTTTTATGTTCCTAGCAAAACAGGTTCATTGGGATTTTTTTTTTTTAAAGGCTCTCCCAAACCTGCTAAACCTGCTGGGTCTTGGACATATAATCATAGCTGTATCATACCACTTCTGTTCTCTGAAAGGATTGTGAGTTATTTATTTCATTCGTGAACATCCCAAAGCAATTTTGACTCGCATATAAAAACATACATATTGTAACATGCCAGCCCAGTCTCCTAGCAGGGAATCCAGAATTTGCAGTACTTAACCTAGGGTTCAGTTTCCTTGGAACAAAGGTCAGTGGAAGCTGTGGTGTCTTTAAGATATATGGTTTTATTTACACATATATACAACCTGGGCATAAGATGGAAGGGCTCACAGTATCAACACTCCAAAAGAGTTTTTGCTTCTCTATTAGTCACAGCTTTGGAGCCTGCACAGAGCAAACACGTCTCTGCGTATCCAGCTTCCATGCTCAGCTCACGCACATATGTGGGGGGGGGGGAGGCCCATCCATTTGATCTACAGCACAGAACAACTTCTTGGGTTATGCTAATTGTGGTTATTAACTAGACAGCCGAAGTCCTTATATGAGTAAAGGGACTGGTTTGGCAAGATTGTTCTTATACATTCTGTGCCACAGATACAGGATCCCAAGAATTGGAAGGGACTCAGGGCATCATCGAAACTGACCTTCCCAAACTCATAACAATGTTTAAAGGTTTATGTTTAAAGGGACCTCTGACCGTTAGGTCCAGTCGCGGATGACTCTGGGGTTGCGGTGCTCATCTCGCTTTACTGGATGAGGGAGCTGGCATACAGCTTCTGGGTCATGTGGCCAGCATGACTAAGCTGCTTCTGGCGAACCAGAGCAGCGCACGGAAACGCCATTTACCTTCCTGCCTGAGCAGTACCTATTTATCTACTTGCACTTTGACGTGCTGTTGAACTGCTAGGTTGGCAGGAGCTGGGACCGAGCAATGGGAGCTCCCCCCATTGTGGGGATTCGAACCGCTGACCTTCTGATCGGCAAGCCCTAGGCTCTGTGGTTTAGACCACAGCGCCACCCGCGTCCCGGCATAACAATGTTTAGAAACCGGTAAAACAATTGCATATATAGAAACAGTTAGCAATTAGAAATATGAAAACAATTTGAAATGAAACAGCAACAGCACATACCTAAAATCAAATCCAAGATAAGAAACCAACTTGGATAAAGCTTTTAGAAGGCTTGTTGAAAGAGGACTGTGTTTAGCGGGTTGCCAAAAAGGCAATGGAGATGGTGCCCATCTAATACGAGATAGGAGGGAATTGTGACGAGAAGGTGCCTTAGAGTAATGTGGAATACACCTCCTGACAGAATGGTATTTGCAGAAGGCCTTCTCCTGCAAAATTCAATGATCAGTTGGGCATGTAGGGCATGAAGTGATCTTTTGGGTATCCTGGCCCAAAGCTATGTAGGGCTTTGTATGTCAATACCAGCATCTTGAATCGAGCCTGGTAATTATCACCTCTTTCCCTTTTCCTGCCATGGTAGGAGAAGACCTACCTTGAAGGGCTCTAAGAAGAGCCAGGAAAGTACCTGCACATCTACTCAGAAGACCGTGGTGTCATAATAGGGATATAAAGCATTGGGCTCATTGTCAAACCAGACAGCGTGTAGAGCTGGCCTCCTTTCAAAGCGAAGCACCTGGCTGGTTTTATCAATGACTTCTCAAAAATCAATAAAAACTCTGACAAGAGAAGTGCTCTTTCTTGCCTGTGTGGCAATAAAGATTCACAGCAGCATCTTTATTGCTAAGTATGATGGCAATTCTTTCATGCCCAACCACAGCAACCTTCCTGGGGAAAGTCGTAGGTGGATTTTCAGACATCAAAAGCAGAAAGGGATATATTGAAGGTACTGTTCAAGACGCTGTCTCCCATGTGTCTGATAAATGGAATCCAAAGGAACTAGGACAGTTATTGTAGAGCATCTGATTTAGTCATAGAGGTGTATCCATGAGCCCCCACTAGGGATAGGGGACAAATTTGGTGTGGTTTGTATTTTAACATGGAACTACCTAATTCACACTTCTTGAACCATTGCATGGTCTCAATAACTGTCGCCTCAAAAATCCATAATACGTGGGAGATTGTTCTTCCTGCTCAGTTGTTGCTGTTGCTATTTTGTCTTGAAGCAATTTGACAATACAATAAAACATCCATAAATTGCACGCATGAAAAAAAATACATGTATAAAAACAGTTTTAAAAAAATCACATATGCAAAACCATTTTGCACTCATTTCCCTCCTTATATCATAGTCATTATCCCATGCTGGCACAACAGCCATTTTGTGTTACAATATGTCCCCCATGGCAACCATTTTGTCCACTGGCTGACAACCCCTGCCTTAGAGAACCCATCTGCTCATATTTATCACTTGTCAAGTATAGCATTCCACAAAATGAGAACAATTGTGGTGAGAAGCAGAGGTATGAAATGATTGTCCAGATAATACTTGTATAGGTATAGCTCTTAAAAAATGCTTTGACTTACCATGTGCCTGGTGAACTTAATGGTGGATGCTCATCAAGGCTTTTTAAAACAAACTTGCGCACTAAATCTTTCTTTCATTTTATTCTCTGTGATTTCCTTACCATTTCCACGCTGAGCATCTGAGACCTTGAACATGCTCTTCCACAGCCGGATAGCAGTCTGTGGAGGCACATAGTTTCACCCAGAGACAGTCTCCCCAATATGACGAGATGTATTGCATTTCTATTTGAAATTACAGCAATTATTTCAAAATAAAACAGCTAGATTCCTGAACCAAATTGGGCTGATTCAGGAGGGTCCAGGCTTTGCCCGCGTCAGGTGGAGACAACATAATATCATCCTGGGTCATATTTGGCCTCCTGGATTTATTCAGGGTTGGCAGAGGGTGGGGCATCTGGTATAAAGAAGGAGCTTTGGCTAGTATGCATGCCTCTTCCCATCAGAGGAACATGCAGGTACAGTCACAGCGAATAATAATAATAATAATAATAATAATAATAATAATAATTTATTTTTACCCCTCCCCTCTGGCTGTGTTTCCCCAGCCACTCTGGGTGGCTTCCAGAAGGATATTAACAAACAATAATCTATTAAACATTAAAAGCTTCCCTAAACAGGGCTGCCTTCAGATGTCTTCTAAAAGTCTGGTAGTTGTTTTTCTCTTTGACATCTGGTGGGAGGGTGTTCCACAGGGCGGGTACCACTACCAAGAAGGCCTTCTACCTGCTTTCCTGTAACTTGGCTTCTCGTAGCGAAGGAACCGCCAGAAGGCCCTCAGCACTGGACCTCAGTGTCCGGGCAGAGCGATGGAGGTGGAGACGCTCCTTCAGGTATACTGGACCGAGGCCATTTAGGGCTTTAAAGGTCAGCACCAACACTTTGAATTGTGCTCGGAAACGCACTGGGAGCCAATGTAGGTCTTTCAAGACCGGTGTTATGTGGTCTCGGTGGCCGCTCCCAGTCACCACTCTAGCTGCCACATTCTGGATTAGTTGTAGATTCCGGGTCACCTTCTAAGGTAGCCCCACATAGAGCACATTGCAGTAGTCCAAGCGAGAGATAACTAGAGCATGCACCACTCTGGTGAGACAGTCTGCGGGCAGGTAGGGTCTCAGCCTGCATACCAGATGGAGCTGATAGACAGCTGCCCTGGACACAGAATTGGCCTGCATCTCCAGGGACAGCTGTGAGTGAAGAATGACTCCCAGGCTGCACACCTGGTCCTTCAGGGGCACAGTGACCCCATTCAGGACCAGGGAGTCCCCTACACCCGCCTGCCCCCTGTCCCCCCCAAAAAACAGTACTTCTGTCTTGTCAGGATTCAACCTTAATCTGTTAGCCGCCATCCATCCTCCAACCGCCTCCAGGCACTCACACAAGACCTTCACTGGTTCTGATTTGAAAGAGAGGTAGAGCTGGGTATCGTCCGCATACTGAACTCTCTGCTCACTAGTGGTTGAGTGGTGGATTGAGTCCTGCAAACTGCACGTTCTTTCTTTGAAACAGCACCCAGAAGATTGGACCTATTGCTCTCTGCAGTGTGGTGCTGGTGTTGAGACACAGAGTCTCCTTTCCCCTCCCCAACCATTAGTTTAATCAGAGTTTCAACCCCTCTAACTGAACATTAACTCCACCCTGAATTGCTTTAGGGCCGGATCCAGAGAGGGCCAGGTGTTCCTCGGGTTGGTTCAGGCCTGATGAGGTCAGAAGGGCCGTGCACATACAAAAAGCAAATACACATTTTAATGTTATCGTTGTTTCTTCCTTTCATGGTACTGCATTTCTCAATATTCGGTGACGGCTAAGTGTCTGCATGCGCCTCTCCCCACAGAAAAGAAGGCAAACAGACAAAATTACAAATGTGAAACATTCATGCAGAAAAACCAAAACAAACATGACCAAGCAATTCCATCCTACAGTAGGGCTGTGGGATCCATTTTAAATTCTCATACAAAATGGACATTAGTTTGTGCCTTAAGATGCAATTTCAAAGTCTGTGAGGAATGGCTGAGTAGTCTAGAATAAGTCCATCACTGCTAAAACAAAGCAAAAAAAAAACCTGCAGCCAAATTTCCCGAAACATAAAAGAGCACCATTCTGACACAGCTGTTTGAAAAGAAGGTTTAATTAACAAACGCTGATAACATTTACAGCTTCCAAAGAACTTCAAAGGCTATCAAGGAAACCAGGAGAATTCTGAATGAGAGAATTTGACTCAAAGCATTCTATAACGATTCCAAACCTGAAAGCATTATTCCCCCCTTCTTTTCAGATGCCTAATTTAGATTATATACCAGAAGCCTGTAATAAACCTCCCACTAAGAAATAATAGTAGTTGGTGTACACATGATGGGCTGCTCAACTCCCCTTTTAAATACAGACCCTGGCGCTCAGCCAGAAACAAAATAACACAAAATTCTTCTGTGGCAGTTGCAATGCTAAGATCACAATACTATTTTCTTAGGTCGTACTCACAACGTACATTTAAAGCTCTAGGATGCCACTTTAATCAGTCATGGCTGGCCCCAGATAACTTGGAGAGATCTAGTTAGTTACGGGTGCCAGGAATTGTTAGGAGAGCTACAATTCCCACAGTGGTTTAACACTCAACCCCTCTTCCCAGGGACCATAGGAGCCAACTCCTAGGGGCTGAAGGGTCATAGAATCTTGGAAGAGACCACAAGAGCCATCCAGTCCAACCCCCTGCCAAGCAGGAAACACCATCAAAGCATTCTTGACATATGCCTGTCAAGCCTCTGCTTAAAAACCTCCAAAGAAGGAGACTCCACCACACTCCTTGGCAGCAAATTCCACTGCCGAACAGCTCTTACTGTCAGGAGGTTCTTCCTAATGTTTAGGTGGAATCTTCTTTCTTGTAGCTTGAATCCATTGCTCTGTGTCTGCTTCTCTGGAGCAGCAGAAAACAACCTCTCTCCCTCCTCTATATGACATCCTTTTATATATTTGAACATGGCTATCATATCACCCCTTAACTTTCTCTTCTCCGGGCTAAACACACCCAGCTCCCTAAGCCGTTCCTCATAAGGCATTGTTTCCAAGCCTTTGACCATTTTGGTTGCCCTCTTCTGGACACGTTCCAGCTTGTCAGTATCCTTCTTGAACTGTGGTGCCCAGTCTTTGCCCCCCCATAAAATATTTGAAGGTGCTGCCCCCCCCAGGTTGATTGGCAATAAGGGACAATAAGAACAACAATGCATTCTAAAGCTTGCTCACCCTCGTTCAAAAAACAACAACATTGCACCAGTTACACACTGAGACCTGCTGTTTTTATTTTTGCAGTCACTGATCCTAATCCACAGGAATGCAGTGAGATTCTATCCACACACAATTCCTGGCAAGTAGGCATGATAGATCTGATCCCATTAAGTGTAGCAATGGTAAATTGTCACAATACAGCACACCTGCCATTTGAAGGATGAACCAAATGACTGGATCTTCAGCATCTTTGTCATGAGGGAAGGAAGGGTCTGTCAGCTTTGGTTCTCTTGTTTTCTAATTTCCCAATTTTCTAATTTTCCAATCCTAAATTCAGTTCTCTACATTTTGCATTAAAAATCCTCATGATGGGAGAGTGGTGGATAGGCGGCGAAAGAGTGGGAGTGGGATGAGGAGTAAAAATGGGTTAATTTCTGACTGATTAAGGTGGTCCGAACTGGAATGACTTATGGAGTTGCCTGATGCATCCAGGGGAAGGGGGGGGGTAGAATTAGATGTAAGTGGTTAAAGGCTAATATGATAGAAGAAATAATATTTGAATGTATTTTTTTAAAAAATGGGGTAGAAACTCTGAGGCTAAGGGAAGAAACAGAGACGGATGGAAAAATAAATTTAGATTTGGATTGATTAATGAATGTATAGGTTGAGGATAGTTAATGTTCTGTTTTAGATTAGAATTGGTTGTGAGATAATGGGGGAAAATGTGATAAAATGATTTAAGATTATAAAGGAAAATTGGTTAATTTAGATTTAAATCCACAATGTCAATTCAATGTAAGAATTGATATGTTTTTCTTTTCTTTTTCTTTTTTCATGTTTTATGTTTATTTTTTGCCAAATTTTGTATTTTGAATTGTTTGAAAACTATTATTTTGGGGGGGGGAATTCATCGTGAGTATTCATCACCATTTTAGTGCAAATTTCTCCTAATAAACACTTTTTATATGCAGTTGGACTGTACATATTTTTGTAAGTGATTCCCCCCAATATACAGTCATACCTCGGGTTAAGTACGCTTTAGGTTGAGTACTTTCAAGTTAAGTACTCCGCGGACCCGTCTGCAATGGATTAATCCACTTTCCGTTACTTTCAAGTTAAGTACGCTTCAGGTTAAGTGCGGACTTCCAGAACCAACTAAGTACTTAACCTGAGGTACCACTGTACATTGATTATTGCCTTCATTTTATGGATCAATGGTCTCATTAGACAGTAAAATTTGTCTTAAATTGCTGTCTTAGGGGGTGTTTTTCGTCGTCTGGAATGGATTAATCCACTTTCCATTACTTTCTATGGGAAAGTTTGCTTCAGGTTAAGTACGCTTCAGGTACTTCCGGAACCAATTAAGAACTTAACCTGAGGTACCACTGTTATGCATTTCGAATGTTACTTTCTATAACATCCTTATTATTACACACATTTCCCCCTAATATATGCATTAGCTGGAGAGCTGCATCACAAAATTAGGATAAGTGTGGATTTCTAAGGATAGCTGTGTTTCAGTTTGCATATTGGTTCAGAAAGTGTGAATTTGATAGACTGGGCTTTAAATGTGTAGTGAGTCTGGTTTCCTCCCTTGTCCCTAATTGTCCCTAATGATCCAGTCTTTACTGAGTTTGGAATGTGACCTTAGAACTGCTGAATACTCAGTATCTGAACCACAGAGGTATTTTAGGTGAGAGTGCAATTTGTTTTAGCTAGAGTGCACAGTGGGTGTGCAAAATCTAACAGCTGTTGGGGCAGATGTTCCACCTATTCAGCAGTGATGACAGGTGATGATGATGCTGGAGAAGAAACAGAGCGATTGCAAAAGGACTCCAGCTTGAAGGCACCAAACCATTAAGATGTAACCCTAACAGTCGAGCCAAGGCGCAGCAGACTAGTTTATGATCTTCTCTCCAGCAAAGTTCAGATAGATGTCCCCACAATGAGAACGTACACGTTTGCCAACATCCCCTGGAAGAAGACTCCTGAGACAGAGTAATTATTCAAATACTGTATAACAATAGAAGAACTGCTTAATAATAGCCAAGTTATGTAAGTAAGGGGAGGTGAATATTGAATTAGCATATAAGAGGGAAGCATCTGTCTTGGGCATGTAAGCAGCTGCATTCTGAGGCTCCCCAGACAAGGATTGGGAGAAAATTCTTCCTTTCTGCTAAGTTAGCCTTGGACATATGAACCCAACATGTAGCCCCAGCCCCTGCCGTCCTGCATTCATCAAGTTGTGCACATCAGGCCTAGAGGGACCCCTCGCCCCCGCTCCAATGACCCCCAAGCCAAAGACTGTGGAAGATGACTCGAGAGTAGCCTTAAACAAATGATGCCTCAAGGTGCCTGCCAATTATGTTCTGAAATTCTCTTCCCTGTCCATACTGAATGCCACACCAAGCAAGAGAATATATATATATATATATATATATATATATATATATATATATATATATATATATAATTGGCATTATGTTAAGTACATACACCCAGAGGGAATCAAAGAATGACACAGTGCGGAGTAGGCAAAAAAAAAAAAGGAGGCTCAAGGGCCAATGAGGGTCCCGCTGCAAAATTCCTACACATCCACCAGAAAGGGAAGGGAGGAATATTGGTGCTCTAAAAGAAATTTACAGGGGCCAGGAAGGCTTAAATAGCAGCCTGACTGCCCGCTTCCTATTGAGCACTCTAGCCCATGATATCCCCAGGACTTTCTCCAACATGTATCTTCTCCCAAAAGGGTGTGTATAGCAATTTGACCCCCCATTTAAGAGTGGGAGTGGCATTCTCTACAGGAGACACCCACCTTTTCCTTGTTCGCATGACACCAGGGTCCCTGAAAGATAGTACAGTAATGTAAAATGAATCACAGTGCAGGATCAACTACGAACATCTGTTTGAAGGTCTAAAAAGAGCACCCATGTCTATCGTTTTTCAACGTGACTAGGAATCCTGGCAAAGCAGGGCTCCTCTCTAATGATATAGAAAGAAATCTTATCACAAACGGTGGCACACACCTTGGCATGAATGCATATGAATGCATTTTACTCTTCAGACCGTCAAAGAGTGCAATAAAAGAAAGAGAAAATAAACTCCTGGGTGTTGGCTGATGAACACCAAGAAGAACAAAATGAAACAGAACAGAAAGGGGGGTGAATAAACTGGGGTGCCTTCATGGTGGATATTGCTGCCTTTTCCCATCAGAACATCAGTGCTCTTAACCCTGCCCTGATTCAAATGCTGGAATCCAGGATTTTGATTATTGTTTGTTTGTTCTTCATCATCCTGCAGCGTGGCAGTTCAGAGAGATTTGGAAAGAAACAAAGGGCTTTGATGCTGTACTTGTTTAGTTTCTTAGAACCCTTAAACTATGAGCACATTCCAAAAATAGGCTTCTGGAAGAGTCGCAGATTCTGACATCGATCAGTTCTGCTCTGGTAAATGCATCGGTTGAAGTGGCATCTCAAAATCCAGGGGGAAAGCACCCCTGTTTTAAAAGAAGGAGGGGAAGTGGCAATAGGATTAGATTAGTGGCCCCAAGAGTTGGCTTGGCATGCCTGCTGGTTTCTTTTCTTTGGAGAGGGGGAAATGACCTGAGAATGTTGAGCTAAATATTTGGCAAGGAGGCAGAAGCTGGAATAACTTGGCTTTGGCCCAGTCCGTAACCAGGGCTCAGATATAAATGTTCCTTGTGCAACCACTCAGACAAAACAAGTGGTTCAAATAACATCACACTCGAGTCACTGTGGCTCTAAGCTGAGTTGGACTCAGGAGAGAACTTGCTATGGGATCCGCGGCAAATGAGGATGCCTCCTCTTTTTAGCACTCTTTCCATAAGTAAGCTTTTAGACCTTTGTGTTTTCATTTTTCTTGCCTTGCCAAGTTTATCAGAATGAATTCTTTTCCTACTATGGGTGTTTGAACTGTTCCTCTAAAAACCTTCCAAGAAAGAAGGCTTAATTTGGAGTTATTTTCAGTATGAAGGTTTCCTCTCTGGCAGGTACACGCAGCATATAAAACTTGTGCAGTTTGTGTCTATGACACAATATTTTGACAGCCAACATGTGGTAGCAAGTCAACATTTGACGGTGTATCTGACAGCCAACTTGCAATTGGAGCTAGTAAATTTTGTTAACTTCATTCACTCAGCCAGCCATAACAGATGAATTTTGAATATCAGTGTCACATCTAAATTCAAAAAGATTGAGGACAGCAGTCAATTTTCAACCATCAAAAACGGACTTTAGACTTCTGAATGTATGTTGGATTTTGGATACTTTTTTTAAAAAAAACAGTCTCAACACTAGCGTAAGAGACAGTGAAGTGGAGTGGTTAAAATATTGGATCGGCACCAGACTAACAACTGGCTTCAGATCCCACTCCTGTGAAGCTCATCAGGTGAAGGTGGACGGGTCACTTTCTCTTGGCATAATCTACATTACATTAGATACTGCTGAATACTCAGTATCTGAACCACAGAGGTATCTTTAGGATGTGAAACTGGGTTGCTATTGTTCCCAAGTTCCCATCTGTTCTGAAGGCAGGATATCCAAACTAACAAAGTTGCCTTTTAAGCGTCTGTGGTTTAGCATGGATGCACCTCTTTCCTTTGGCCTCAGACTGATATTTGTGTTTCCTGGGACCCACCCTATTCCTGTAACTGTAATTTGTTCTAACTGTTTTTAATATTGAACCCTAAATTGTTGTAGCCTGCCTAGGATCTGCTGGGTGAATGGTAGATGACAACAACAATGACAACAACACCTGCAGGGATGGGATTTACAGAACAATCCTACACTCACTTTGCCCCACACCCGCAATAAAAACTCAACTAATCAAGCATAATAGTAATTTCCCGCAAAGGGAAGTTGTGGGCATGTGACCTGACCTGTGCCAGCCACCCCTACTGGCAGCATTCTGTAGGTGCCACATGCCAAGTCCTGAGAGCACAAAACCAAAGTTGAGGTTGGTAGTGGCCAGCGCCATTCACCCATCATGCCTCAGAGTGCTGAACATGTTAAAATTTTGTCAGCACCACAACCAACAGCCAGATTAAACCCAACCCACCACAGGCCAATCTAATTAAGAGCAGTTTAGAATAGTTGGGGGGGAGGAAATGTTGCCCCCCAATGGTGAATCAGAGAATCCTACTTAGCTTCACATGGCAACTGACAAAGGCCTGCACATCTCAAAGGGTGGGAGGGTAGAATGTTGGAAAGAGACCAAGAGAAAGTGCTAAGGGGATGTGCTTCTCTTTAAAGGATACCTGCTCCCCAAAGCCAAAAGCCACAGGAGGTCATATATGCGGCTTAGGACCCTCGTACCTACAGGACCGCCTCTCCCGGTATGCCCTGCAGAGGACATTAAGGTCCACAAATAATAACATACTGGAGATCCCGAGTCACAAGGTGGTTAGACTGGCCTCGACCAGGACCAGGGCCTTCTCAGTACTAGCCCCAACCTGGTGGAACGCGCTCTCTCAGGAGACTAAGGCCCAGCGGGAGTTGTCATCTTTTCGTAGGGCCTGCAAGACGGAGCTGTTCCGCTTGGCCTTTGGACTGACTCAGTCTGACCCCAGTGTTACCCTCCCCTAAGGCTTTATCCTACAGATATTTAAATGAGGTTGCACTTGTAGATTCCTAATTTTAAAATTGAATTTTAACATTGTATTTAATCTGCATTTTAATTGAATTGTTTTTTAATGCTTGCTTTGATATTCTTGTTAGCCGCCCTGAGCCCGGTCTTGACTGGGAAGGGCGGGGCATGAAAATAATAATAATAATAATAATAATAATAATAATAATAATAATAATTGTGCGGGGAATCCTCCATCTCCTCCCTTCATGAGGAAGACTTTGTGAGCCTTTATCCTCTAACAAATGGGAGAAATTTCACCCCCAACCAAAGGATGGGAATGCTACAGTGATTGGGGGTGGGCAGAGATATGTCATTGCCTACCATAGTCAACATGTGCAGAGCCTGGGAGAGGAAAAACACACATGCGGAAAACACAAAATGGCCGGCATGCCCTCTTTTTTTTTTTTTAAATATATTTTTATTAATTTTCCAATTAAAACCAATTATATCACATTCATTATTTCAAATTATACACATATATATATCAATCATACCGAATGTTATGCCAAATCGTCTAAAGAATTTTTTATTTGGGTTCCCATGCTTCAAGAAATTGGGGATTCCTCGCAACCGTCCACTGCCATCTTTTTTCTAAAGTTCAAATCGTCCTCCAAGTTCATAATAATCCAGATCTTCCCCTTACAGTCACATAGATGTTTTCCACTTTCAACCGATTGTTTCCCAGCTGCTGAGATAAATATCAAACAAGGTTTCACAAATGTTCTTTCTCCTGTGTGGGTTAATCAGTCCAGCCTCCCCGTAAATCTTCTTAGTCTGTAGCTCCCTGTTGCGTCGAAGCAGCGCCATCTTAAAAAGCTCAAATCACTTTCGTTTTCTCTCATAGCCATGAAGATTAACGATCTTTATAGAATTTACAGCTTTTCCAGGCAGAAGACCCAAACATCAAACCATAAACTCTTGGTAAATTAATGGATCTCCTTGCCCTATAGCTGAACTTAGCTTCAGGTGGCTGCTCCAATTCAAAGTGCGTCACAGCTCATAAATCCTCCGAACGCGTCCAGGACTCCTTCCGTCCGACTAGGGGGGGGGCTTTTCTCATCGGCAACTCCACATCTTTAAAAAATATGCTCAGTAACAACAGTTTATAAAGTTCAACTCACACAGTCTATTGCTTCTCTTTCACTCCAAACAAGCCAGGACATCGCGTCTGGGAAGGTACGAAGTAACTCATATGAAGAAAAATAAAAAAAAACTCCATTCCCTTATCGCTCCGTCCCCATCAATCCTTCTTCCAGATGATATACAGCCTTTGACTCCTCTCCCTCAGCAGCATAAATTTCTCAGCAATAAACAGTGCTTCTTCCCCTCCTTCTGAAGTATGTCCATAGATTTAAGCCTAATTATCTTCTTTAACCATGGAAATCCCCGCCATGCAGATTAGCGTCCGGGAGTCCTGGCCCTCGTAAGTGCTTTTCAGCCCAAGCTCCCCCCACTCCATAAACAGTCGGAGTGGGTCTGGGGGCATCGCGGGCCAGCGGCCCCTCTCCGTAACCCCCGGAGAGGGTAGGGGGTTGCCATTTACTCCCCTAGCAACCGCCAAATTCCTTACGAAGGTCAGAGGGATGGAAAACAGGTCCGCCATTCCTGCCGGCGGAAACCGGAACCATGGCCGGCATGCCCTCAACATTGCTAGAAACACTGTTGCAGCCCGACAACTCCATTTCTTTTCTGCAAAGGTCTGAGGTTCTGGGGATAGGGTAGTCATAAATTTACCTCAGTAAAAGCTCCTTAAGCACCATGCTTAGCAAGAGTATGGCAGGCAAAGCACAATGAGGGAAATCATGTCAAGTAAAGCGACAGTGGGCCAAGTCACATTGGGTGGAATCGTGTCAGGCAAGATCAGGTTCAGGCAGATCCTATCAGGACCCTGGAAAGCTCCCAGTTAATGTAGCTAGCACCATTTGTGAGCAATGGATCAATTGAGTGAATCAACACAAGGCCCAAAAGATATAGCCTCATGTCACACATCCTGGTTCCCGATCACACTGAAGTCTTCATGCATGCAAGGCTTCCACACATAGCTGCCAAGTACCCTGTATTCCCCAGGAAACCCCCGTTTTTCCTTACCATTTCCCGTCAGTCTCCCGTTTGAGCTCCTCTCCCGTAAATCTCCCTTAATTCTGCTCCTGCTGGCAGCCCTTTTTCTGGTGCCGGTTTGCCCATCTATGGGCACCAGAAAATGGCAGCCGCTGGCGCCGGAAATAGCTTCTACACATGCCCAGCGGCCATCTTAGGGGTGGCCACATGGCGATGGCCATCTTGGAGGTGGCCGCATGGCCACCCTTAAGATGGCCGCCGGACAACTTCTGGTGCAACTTCCGGTGCCGCTGCTGCTGCTGAGCCCGTATTTTTCTGTGGGAGACTTGGCAGGTATGCTTCCACATGGTCAGGAACCTTAATGAAACAAGCTTCCAAATTGTGTGAGGTGCCTGGTTGCTGTGGCACCTGTTGAATGAACGTGTGGGCTTAAAATGAGTCTAGCCTAATCCTGAATCTTGGTCCACAGGGAGATCTCAGCTTTCTGAATCCTTGGCAATCTGAACTTCACTTTGCCGGCATTTCCCCACACAAACAATGCCTAACGTGTGTTTATAAGGGTCAATCCTTTTGGGACTTGCTTCATTTTCATTCCCATTTCCAGAAGTGTAAAGGATCAGCCCTCAAAGCCACTGGCTCTCTATCTAGTATTCTGCACAGCCATCTCAATTGGCTGTCTTTTAAGTCAAGTCTTGTTTGAACACTGTTTTGGTTTGGTTTTGGCCTTATATGGCTTATGTGTTTTTATTTTCTGGATCAATGCTCTTTGCCTCTTTCAACACATGCTTTTTTTCCCTTCTTTTATAAGGAACCTGTTTCCTTTTCCTGAGCATACTATAGTAAGGGAAACCTTGCCAGTGCTTTCATTGCTGCTTCCTTGAATTTATATCCCTGCATTTACAGTGGCTTTTCAATTTGTTCTTTAGATTGTCCACAGACATTCATGAGCAGGCTTCTACTGTTAAGTCAAGGTCTCTTTGAAAGTTGCCTTGTTTCACTTTCAGTTCTGCACACCCAGCCTTGAATTTATGAATGCTTAGTGCAAATAGCCATGTGCTATTTGTCAAGGGCAAAGATTCCCTTTCAGAATTACTGCTGGTGCATTTTATAAGCCGTTGAACAACCCACTGGGTTTCTCTCCCTCTCCCCCCTTCCCACCTGCTTTTGTTCTTTAATACAGAGGTTGGGGAGAGAAGTCCAGTTTATATTAAGCAGAGATAGCAGACTGAGATATCTGTTACACATTCCTATCGCTCATCTGTCAATCTTCAGGAAGAATCGTATTCTAATAAACCAGAGCTTTTGTTGCTCCTTCTTATCACATTCCTATTTGTCTGATTTCCCTTATTTGGGTAATTCTCAAAAAGGCCCCACTGAGTTTGAAAAATCAGACCTTCCTTCAATCTGTTAATAAACTGCTTTTGCTTCCCTTTGTTACCCTTAATATCAGAATATTTTCTTTTGCAGTGCCGTCCTCTGTGATTCCAAAGATCTGTAGATCTTGGTCTGTCATCAAGCAAGACAGGATAACTCCAAAGACAATATTGCATGTAACTAATGCTCTCAAAGTACTAAATGATATTATTATTGTTATTACAGTCATACCTTGGTTTAAGTATGCTTCGGTTTGAGTACTTTCAGTTTCAGTACTCCGTGGACCATCTGGAGTGGATTAATCCACTTTCCATTACTTTCAATGGGAAAGTTCACTTCAGGTTAAGTACGCTTCAGGTTAAGTACAGACTTCCGGAACCAAATGTGTACTTAAACCGAGGTACCACTGTATTAAGGAGAGGGAGAATGGGACAAGCTGCTGTCCATACTGGTTAAAGGAGGGCAGCTGGTTTGGAGGGTTCCTGGATTTGAGTCAGGAAAACAGGTGTAGTCAACACAATGCCCTCCAGACGTTGGACTCTCCCATCAGACCCAGCCAGCTTGACCAACGCCCATGGATGATGGAAACTGGAGTCTGGCAGCATCTGGAGGGCATCAAATTGACTACCCCTGCAGTAAAGTATTGTTCAAATTTGAGTGATTACAGAGTTCCAGTCCTTTGCAGTCCTCCAGTCTGTTACAAAGAGAACCCGGTGGAACAGACAGCAGTTCTAGTTCCCTGGCAGTGGTGTTGCTGCTGCTTCCTGGAATGGTGGAAGGGAGGGGAGAGGTGGTAGGAAGGTTGGTGCTGTGTAGGTGCTGCTGTGGAACCAACCTGGTAATCCCACTGGTGTGCCCATGCCGATGTCAACCTTCCTACTGCAGCCACATCACGGCCGGTAAGCTAGCATTGTAGCTCAGCCCACTGACTGATCCACTTCTGTCCATAAACTCTCTTGTAGACAAATTGCCTCTGAGTGGTGCACATCTTAAAGGTAAAAGGTAAAGGGGCCCCTGACCATCAGGTCCAGTCGTGTCCGACTCTGGGGTTGCGGCGCTCATCTCGCTCTATAGGCCGAGGGAGCCAGCGTTTGTCCGCAGACAGCTTCCGGGTCATGTGGCCAGCATGACAAAGCTGCTTCTGGCGAACCAGAGCAGCGCACGGAAACCCCGTTTACCTTCCCGCCGGAGCGGTCCGTATTTATCTACTTGCACTTTGATGTGCTTTCGAACTGCTAGGTGGGCAGGAGCTGGGACCGAGCAACGGGAGCTCACCCCATTGCAGGGATTCGAACCGCCGACCTTCTGATCAGCAAGCCCTAGACTCTGTGGTTTAACCCACAGCGCCACCTGGGTCCCTGGAATGCTTCCTGGAATAGTGGAGGAATGGTGGTGCACATCTTGACACAATGCAATGAAGTTTTTTTTAAAAAATCAGTTAAAAACTAACTATAAATTCTGAAATGTCTAAAAATGCCTGCTACCATATCACACACTGCTTAGAAACTACTGTTCGTAAGCGTTATATAAAATGGTTGTAATAAACACAGATTATAATAAATAAACGCTGCATCAGCCAGACTGCCTCTGCTTGCTTTGCTTGTCTCAGGCAAATATCCTCTTTTGAGCAGCTGCAGAAATAAATAAATATCCCCTTTAGAAATATGGGTGACCAGGGCAAAGGATCTAAGAGAAATGGAATGAGTCAGAGCATTATTAGATTAACAACTGAATTGTTTGAGGAAAGATGGGACAAACTGCTAAAAATAAATCACTGCTATATCTTTTATAATAACAGTGTATATACACTTACTGGAAGCCATAACTTACAGTGCCTTGACTTTGCTTTATTCCCTTATCTTGTATATCTGCCACCTCTTTCTTTAAGGCTTTTTTCAAATATATGGCCTGTGCAACTGGGAATTGGGTTTGTTCCTTCTTTCTTTCCTTTTAACAAGAAGGAAACAAGCAAACAAAAAAAATTGCAAACCCACCCTAACGCTCCCATTGAAAGAAACATTTGTAACATGAGAGATTATTCCATTGGGGTTTTTCAGATGAATTCATCGTGGGAAGAAAGAAAAGATGTGTTTTGTGCAAAGACTCTGCCCCAAGACATCTTGATCATTCGCCTTTGGCATAACTCTCTGTCTCCCGCCAAGCTTAAGTACGTGTGACAGCATTTCCTTCCATGCAACTCTTGCTATTTCCTTTTGTGAAAGCTTTTCCTTTGTCAAAGTTGGAGTCAAATCCAGACCAGGAGCAAGATTCCTCTGCTGTGGGGCTCCCGCAAGATGTGGTGATAACTACAGACTCGGGTCACTTTAAAACTGGATTAGACAAATCATGGAGGATAAGGTTATCAGTGGCTGTTAGCTGTGATAGCTATTTTCTACTTCCACTGTTGGAGGCAGTGATGGTCCTGAATTCCAGCTGTTGAATTCATAGATAGGCATCGTGCTGTTGTGCAGGTCCTGTATGAGGACTTCCAATAAACATCTGGTGGGCCACCATGAAAACAGGATGCTGGATTAGATGGGCCTTTGACCTGATCCACCAGGCCTTTTCTTATGTTCTTACAGACCAAATGTCAATCAATGATTGCTAGACATCTTTAGAGGCCATATGCCAGTAAATACCAGTTCCAATAAGATCAACCTATCCTCCAGGGAGCTGGAGGTAGTATATGAGCTGTTTTATCCTCACAACAACTAGTGCTATTTTTCTAGGAAAAAGAGGTGCTGGAAGTCACCACAAACACCTCCCTTGTTGTCTTAGTATGGCAATGGCGCCCACCTGAGTTCTGGCGAGTTCCGGCTGAAACAAAAGCCTTGACAACAGCCCTATGAAATAGGTTAGACCAGGCATCCCCAAACTTCGGCCCTCCAGATGTTTTGGACTACAACTCCCATCTTCCCCGACCACTGGTCCTGTTAGCTAGGGATCATGGGAGTTGTAGGCCAAAACATCTGGAGGGCCGAAGTTTGGGGATGCCTGGGTTAGACTGAGAGAGAGTGACTCACTGTAGTTTATCCTGTGAGCCTCATGGCACAGTGGAGATGTAAACTTGGGTCTCCTGAGTTCTAGTCCTAGTCCAACCCTAGTCCAACCTAGTGTTTCATAAACTTGGGTCTCCAGCTGTTGTTGGACTACAACTCCCATCATCCCTAGCTAGCAGCAGTCAGGCATGATGGGAGTTGTAGTTCAATGACAGCTGGAGACCCAGATTTGAGAAACACTGCTCTAATCGCCCCACCATGCTGGATCTTTCTTCATGCCCTTCATGTCCCATTTGTACACTTCCTGGAAACCTATGTGGGGAACAGAATGAGTTGGAGCTTTGGTTTGATCCACCAGAGCTCTCATGTTCTTGAGGCTCAGGATATAGAGGGAAGACTCATAGCTCAGTGGGTAGAGCATGTATATTGCAGGCAGAAGATTCCAGGTTCAATCCCCAGCATCTCCGGGTTGTGCTGAGAGAGGGTCCTGTCCAGAACCCTGGAGAGCTACTAGCAATGAGTGCGGGTGGACCAGTGGTCTGATTCTGCATATGACAGGTTCCTATGGAAACACAGGCAGAACTTGGGAGATGGCTATTCATATCGGACCGAGCAGTTGTTAAAATGATCTCAGGCTTTCAGCTGAAGATATGATATGAGATAATTTGCTTGCCCTTAACTGAGGTGGGCTCATGGCCAAAGAGTTTCATTGACAGAACTCCATGTACCGCAGGTCTTTGATTCTGTTTCCTCCTCCTGAGCACTCCCCAGCATGCCAGTCTATTGTTTAAAAGAGAATGGCGCTCTTGACAAAATGTTCCAATAATGTTCCGAGAAGAAGATAAAAAAAACCCACTGACACTGAAAAACGTGTCAAACAAATGAAAGGCTCACTTCGACCCCAGTAAGAGAGAAAACCAATCAGCATCTAACGCTGCAATAGGGAAACATCTCATGAAAGGCAAGGGACGATGACAGCAAAGACAGGGATTCAGGAATGGCTAATTGCCATAGATTCCGCAGTGCTAAAAATACCGCACAGTTAGAAATAATACTCCCTAGAATACGCTGGCAGCAGAAGCAAAACTAACAGTAGAATCATCTTCAATTATAGGTTGGTGGGGGGGAAACAGATCTTCACAAAGGTAGAATTATTTAAGCCAGCCTAAAATAATGACTTCTGAGAAATTTCTTTCATTTTTGTGCCATTATTCTCATCAAAGAGAGCTTTGATTAGCCACTGGAGGGTGTTTTTTTTGAGCTAGTAAATTCCAAAATAATAATGTAATTTTGCACCATTTGTACCATACATTTAAAGCCCATGACTACCCCCCCACACACACACACAGAAAGAAGCCTGAGAGCTTTGGTTTGCTAATGGTACTTGGAATTGGAGGAATGGTGGACTACAAATGCAATATATATATATAAAATGAACACAAAGAGGGGCAAGGGTTTCCTGCTCATCCTTAAATGTCTTGGTAATATTCTGCTTCACTGGTCTCCTTCTTCTTTGCACCCCAAACACAACCGTCACATCTCCCATTTATAGTATTCCACACCTCCCATTGAAATCATCAGGACTTATAAGTGCGTATCTTTGACCCAATCATGTCCATGTTGATCTTCTATTGATTAAAATACTTCGAGCTAGTGCTGGTAAACCATTGCTGTATTATTATTATTATTATTATTATTATTATTATTATTATTATTACAGTGGTACCTCGGTTTATGAACAATTGGTTCCGGAAGTCTGTTCATAAACTGAAGCGTTCATAAACTGAAGTGAACTTTCCCATTGAAAGTAATGGAAAGTGAATTAATCCGTTCCAGATGGGTCCGCGGTGTTCGTAAACCGAAAATTCAGAAACCGAGGTGTTCATAAACCGAGGTTCCACTGTATTATTAATTATTATTATTGTTGTTGTTGTTGTTGTTATTATTATTATTATTATTATTATTATTATTATTATTATTTAAAAGAAGCCTATGTAACCACATGAACCATGGATTCACTGGACCAGAAAAAAATTGCCAGAATTTAAATAGCGTAGCTACAATTAGGATTAACCTGATGAAAACCATACGAAAGGGTGTTTGGTGTGAGATCTGATACCTCATACTCACTGCATATTTCATTTTCTTTTCTTTGGGGAGAAAATCAACAGCAGCAGTAATATGATGAAATTAGCCGATTTCTTCAAATCTTTTGAGGATTAGCACAGTGCTCCGACACATTGCTACATCATTGCAACAGCCTGTAAAACCCTCACAAAAGGTAGTTGAAATTAAGCTACAGTATTGTGCATCATGATAACAACTAGTGAAAACTGGATTAGCTCACACCAGAACGACTGTCAATGCATGATGAGTCACTGTCAGGCCATCCTTCAGCAGCTGCTGAGCTCCAGGGGTGCCAATGTCTTCTGGGGACTGCCCCCCCCCCCAGCTCAGCATGCCCTATTTTACTTTGTAGCAAGTGTCTGTAAGCCACCAACCATTTACAGTTTCCCAAAGTCCCCTGGATTGGGTACTACATGAAATTCACAATGGTAGCAGCTTTGAAGCTGCATGCTGCAAATTGTAGCGGTGGCTGAGGTGTAAATACACTGTAAATACTATGCACAATTCACTAGGACAATTTACTAGGCTCTCCACTGTAAATACTATGCACAATTTACATTAAATTTATTATCGGCGAGGCTAGCATCACGTATGCAAGAATGCGACCTGATCACAAAACTAGTAAGAATAGGTTAAGAAGGAACCTAACAGCTGAATGTTAAAGTGGAAAACAATTCCAGATTAGGTACAAGGAGGGTTCTAAACATGTGCAGTGAAAAATGGGTTGGGTAAGTATTCCCAAGGACTGTGGTTGGATGAGGGATGTTGAGGTCCTGGGATGGCAGATGGTGGCTGAATAAAGGATGAACAGCTAAGATGACATATATTTGACATAATAATAATAATAATAATAACAATAATAATAATAACAACAACAACAACAACAACAACAACAACAACAACAACTCTGGGCGGCTCCCAACAGAATATTAAAAACCCGATAAAACATTAAACATTGTGAAGGGAATAGTGGTTGTATGAGGTATTTTTTTTCTTTACATTGCAATGTAGTCAAAGCAAAATTCCAAGTATGGTTGATACTTAGCCAATAAATTTCTATTCTATTCTATTCTATTCTATTCTATTCTATTCATTTCATTTCATTTCATTTCATTTCATTTCATTTCAAACTACCCTAAACAGGGCTGCCTTCAGATGTCTTCTAGAAGTCAGATAGTTGTTTATTTCCTTGACATCTGATGGGAGGACGTCCCACCGGGTTCCACTACCGGGTGCCACTACCAAGAAGGCTCTCTGTCTGGTTCCCTGTAGCTTCACTTCTCGCAGTGAGGGAACCACCAGAAGGCCCTCGTGCTGGATCTCAGTGTCCGGACTGAACGATGGGGGTGGAGATGCTCCTTCAGGTTTACTGGGCTGAGGCCGTTTAGGGCTTTAAAGGTCAGCACCAACACTTTGAATTGTGCTCGGAAACATACTGGGAGTCAATGTAGGTCTTTCAGGCCCAGTGTGATATGGTCTCGGTGGCCACTCCCAGTCCCCAGTCCAGCTGCCACATTCTGCATTAATTGTAGTTTCCAGGTCACCTTCAAATGTAGCCCCACGTAGAGCACATTGCAGTAGTCCAAACGGAAGATAACTGGTGTGTGTCCTGATGTAAACGCTCTCACAGACAATTTGAACTCTGTCCTGTAATGCATTAGTGAATAAAGGCTGACTGAGAATTTGCTGTGAGCATCTATATTTGAACTCCCAAGGGCATAGCTGCCAAGTTCTCCCTTTTTTTAAGGGAAATTCCCTTATGCTGAATAGGCTTCCTCGCGAGAAAAGGGAAAACTTGGCAGCTATGCTCAAGGGGAATTTCCCCCACATGGTGCTGCTCACCGGCTGCCATTGCTGCTGCTGCCTAATAGTAAGCTCATGGTGAGGGGGGGGGGGAATGGGTGTCTGGGGGTCTCATTAGGCAGCAGTTTGCCAAGGGAACCCCTTGAAGGTGGAACTGGCTCTGTGATAATTTCACCATGTAGAATATGAACTGGCCAAACAAACTGGTGAAGTCTACAGTGCATTGTATTATTATTATTATTATTATTATTATTATTATTATTATTATTATTATTATTTTATCTTTGCTACAAAGATGGCGCCGAGGTAAGACACTCTTATCGGAGCTCGAAGAACTCTTTTAACTATTATTATTATTTTTCTAGTTACAGGTAGGTAGCCGTGTTGGTCTGAGTCGAAGCAAAATAAAAAAATCACCAACAGCCGTTAACAGCCATCTACAGGTTTACCACTCCCATCAGCCCATCACCCATTCCCACCACCCCCACCCTCTGAATATACATAAGGGTCTGGTGGATTCTGTTTCAGTGTATCTGACAAAGTGTGCATGCACACAAAAGCTCATACCAAAATAAAAACTTAGTTGGTCTTTAAGGTGCTACTGAAGGAATTTTTATTATTATTATTATTATTATTATTAAACAGTGGTACCTCGGTTTACAAACTTAATCTGTTCCGGAAGTCCATTCTTAAACTGAAACCAGATGTAAGGGTGACTCCCTACAGGGAGCCAGCCCCCATCACCCTAATGTCCACCTCGCCAAGCACAGGGAGCACGTGTGGGTCTGAAGCAGCTAGGGGGGAAGGGAGAGACTCGGAGGGAGACAGCAGCCAGCGTGCGGAACGAAGGGAACGCTCAGGGGAGGAGAGATGTAGGCAAGGGCTCAAGGATGCTGGAGAGCCCTTCCACCGCCTTGACCCGGAGGAGGCTGAGAGGGCACCACTCCTTCCGGCGCAAGAGTTAAGGAGAGCACCAGGATGCCGGTCAAGGGGGAGGCATTTTGGGGTGCCCCGACTACTTTGCTGGTGTAGAAACAGACGTACGCCATTGCCAGATTCTGATTCGGACTGAGAGGTCATGTTTTGAGCTATCTCTGCACTGTAAATACTTAGCACAATTAGACAAACTGGACTCAAGCGGAGTTACTCTAGAGTAGCCACGACGACCCTCTGACACCGTTCTTAAACTGAGGTGCACTTTCCCTAATGAGGCCTCCCGCCGCCAGTGCCCTTCCACCGTTCGGATTCCATTCTTAAACTGAGGCAAAGTTCTCCAACCGGCACACTACAGTCATACCTCTTCTTGCGAATGCTTCATGTTGCATTTTTTCGGGTTATGAACGCGGCAAACCTGGAAGTGTTTACCTCCAGGTTTTGCTGCGCGTGTGTGCAGAAGCGTTCTGGGAGGTTCGTGCAGGCACAGAAGTGCTCTAGCGCACTTTGCACATGCACAGAAGTGCCGCTCTGATTACGGACTTTTCGGGGTGTGAACGGCACCCCGGAACAGATCGTGTCCGCAACCAGAGGTACCACTGTACTTCCAGTTTTGCGGAGTTCGTAAACCGAATTGTTCGTAAACATGACTGTTCTTAAACCGAGGTACCACTGTATTTTGTTACCTGCTTTTCACCATAAGATCCCAGGTTGGGTCACAGCAATTCATAATACAATATTGGAAATAGTTTAAAACAAATTGCAGTCACAAAAATGGGGCAGGTCCATAGGCATGTCTATCTGTCTGTCTCTCTACGGTGTCAAAGGTCAGGAAAAATAAATGCCTCTTCAGCACATGACATAGTGAAGATGGCAGATGCAGCTTTGTCAGGAAGGAATCCCACAACTTAAGAGCTGCCACTGAGAATGCCCTCTCCCAGAACACCTTCCAAATTTCCAAGAGTGGCGAGCTACCATCTGCTCATCTTAGCACCTGAAAGGGTCTGTACATCTCTCAGGCGTCCGCCCCCCCCCAAAAAATTAGGGCTTTAAAAGATTTATAATGAAATGAAAAAAATGTTTTTAGGCACCTTTATTAAAAAACAAGAAGCCTTTTTACTGCACTTGGAACAATAGCGGAAGAAATTCTGAAAAAGGACATTACATTCTTTCTGTATGCCACAACAACAGCAAGATTATTAATTGCCAAGAATTGGAAGACAGAGGAACTACCAACTATAGATGAATGGCAAATGAAGATGATGGACTTTATGGAACTTGCCGAACTGACTGGGAAAATCCGCGACCAGAAAGAAGAGAAGGTGGAAGAAGATTGGATGAAATTTAAAATATATTTGAAAAAATATTGTAATATATAATGTTTTGAAATTATTAAGGAAGTTGATATAGGCTATCGGAGTAGAGGTAGGAGTTATATGTTGTATTTTTAATCTATGTTAAGGATTTATGATGAGTAAATTTTTATTATTAATAATATTATGATTTAGATATAAGTTGAATTTTAGAAGTTGCTAAAGATGATTAGAAGTGAAATTCAGAGGGGGGGATTTGGGGAAGTCATTTAATGAAGTTAAGAAAAGGTAGAAATTAGTAAGAATTATTGTGTGTTGTTTTGTTGTTTTGTGTTTGTTTGTTCTTATAAAATGAATGAAAATTATTTTCAAAAAAATATTTAGGGCTTTAAACATGAATGTTACCACCATGAACAAGGCCCAGAGCGGAACTGGCGACCATTGCAGCTTATTGCAATGTAGGGCCTTCTTTGCTGAAGTACCATTAAGTCTATTCTGAGTTGTATTTCAAGGTGAAACCCCTTTTTCTTATTAGCTGGGTTTCTATTTCCGTCTGGCTTGAGCTCCCTTTCCTTTCCTTAAATCCAAGTGCCTTCTATCTATCCTCCACATACATATGCTGTTGCCAGAAAAGAGCTAAAATTCACAGAGCTGTCAAGACACCCATTAAAACAGGGACATGCCAATAATCCAGCAGCGGCATTCGAGAATTAAATCCCTGAGGAATTTGCTCTCCTAATGAGAAGCAAGGGAGGGAAAATGTGTGAAGACCGAGCTGCTTGGAAATGTGGAATAAAGCAAAAATATAAAGGAGAAAGGAAAGAGGAACCCTAGCCCCTCGGAGAGCTACAATTCCCAGAGTGTTTTAACAAGCCACCCCTCTTCACAGGAAGCTCTGGGAATTGTAGTTCTGTGAAGGGAATAAGGGCCTTCTAACAACTCGCAGCACCCTTAACAATTGACAGCTCCCAGAATTCTTTGGGGGAAGCCATGACCGTTTATGCGTGCTATGGTCCATGGGGTCACGAAGAGTCGGACACGACTAAACAACTAAACAACAACATGACCGTTTAAAGTGGAATTCAAGTGCTTTAAATATATGGTGTGAATGTGGCCCTAGAAAGACAGAGTATTTATATATAGCACACAAGCTTATGGAGAATGGAACAAAAGTCCAGTCTCTTTAAGTTAGAGGGACTCTCAGAGGCTAAAGAAGGAAGCTATGAGCCTCCAGAGATCATTGATGTGTCCTAGCCTAGTGTCCGACCCAGGGACCTGTGAGGGGAGATACGCAAGTCTCTCTGAATAAATTTCAGAACTGTGCAATGATAGAATATCCACTCTCAGCCATTACAATACGATGCCTTCAGGAGTCTGCACAGTTGTATCCTAATCAGACAGGAGACACTTACCCATGCAGAGCTGATTTAGGGGCTTCCAAAATATAAGGATTAGGAAAGGAAGGAGAAGAAATATGCTTAGCTAACAGGCTGTTTGGTGTTGGACAAAAGGCATTCCTAACCAGCAAATCCTCAAGATCAGACTGCTTGCATTTTAGGAACATGATAGACAGAACTTAATTAACTATATCCATGAGTCACAGAACAAAGGCAATGGATACATTTTTATTTGATTATTTTTTTAAAGCGTAGACCTTATCTTTTGCTGCTTTATACCCAGTTCTAATTAAATGTGGATCTGTATTATCATTTTTTAAATACACCTGGAAAATCAGTGTGGTTTCTGGGTAATGATAGCCATGTTCAAATATATAAAAGGATGTCATATAGAGGAGGGTGAAAGGTTGTTTTCTGCTGCTCCAGAGAAGCAGACACGGAGCAATGGATTCAAACTACAAGAAAGAAGATTCCACCTAAACATTAGGAAGAACTTCCTGACAGTAAGAGCTGTTCCGACAGTGGAATTTGCTGCCAAGAAGTGTGGTGGAGTCTCCTTCTTTGGAGGTCTTTAAGCAGAGGCTTGACAGCCATATGTCAAGAATGCTTTGATGGTGTTTCCTGCTTGGCAGGGGGTTGGACTGGATGGCCCTTGTGGTCTCTTCCAACTCTATGATGATTCTATGATTCTAATTAATCGAAGTACTAAGGCCAAAGTGTTTGAGCAGCAGTGGTTGTATTATTATGCAGATCTCTGTGATATGTTTTTATTACAGTTCATGGAAATGCAAGCTTGGCAGATATATATATATATATATATATATATATATATATATATATATATATATATAAACCCATCAAGTCGCAAGAGCTTAGATTGCTTTAAAAATGGTTTGGACAAAATCACAAGCCATTCCCCGCCCCACGGTTCTCCCTCATGTGGTGATAAACTGTCTTGGACACTACCATCATCAAGTGAGGCCTTGTTGGCGGTGCTGCCACTGCCACTAGATCAGTGATGGTCAAACTTGGCCCTCCAGCTGAGCTGTTTTGGGACTACAACTCCCATCACCCCTAGCCAACAGGGCCAGTGGTCAGGGATGATGGGAATTGTAGTCCCAAAACAGCTCAGCTGGAGGGCCAAGTTTGACCATCACTGCACTTGAGTGTCTGCAAGGCCTTCAGTCTTTTGATTCTATATTCAACATAGCCTGCACATCATAGGCTTGTTCACACATTGTGTGGCACCCAGGTACCATCCATCTTGACACGGATATAAGTGTTTGTGTGAAAGGGTGTACACTTGTCATACAGCTCAACTATTTGTGTACACAGGTACCCAGATTGTATTCTCATTGAATATAATATGTAAACACCCCTTGTCTCACAACAACATGGGCTAGGTATACCTGTGTATCGTCGCCCCTGCCCCACCTCAAATGAATTTTTAACCATGCTGAAATAGGCACCCAAACCCCCATTTTGTACTTGTCCTGTCCTCAGAGGGTTCACATAGACTGGTTTCTTTCCTTCAGTTCTGATTTTTCAACATAGTTTGGAAGTAATCAAGAGAAAATATAGGGGGAAAGACACATTTTGTGCTGCTGAACTTTAGAAATGGATGCACTCAGCAGTCATGAGACTTCCTTCATCCCATCAGCATTTGATATCCCTTCAGTAATAATAAACACATTTACTGCTATGTTGAACAGCTTTTTGCTGAGATAGTCAAACACGACTATTACAGATGGGCTGACATCCAGGTTTCATTTTTGACACCTTCCTAACATCCCTCCCAAACACTCCCCCCCCCCCGCTTGCACTTATTCGTCCTTAGGAGCAAAGCATACATTTGGTGCTCTATCACCTGCAACTTTGCTCCATTGTTGTTTAATGAAAAAGCATGCAACAGACAGACTACAGTCTGGAGCAGAAGACCAGCCAATGGGAAGGAGATGCTTAACCCTCTTTCCTTATGCCATCTTCATCCTCAGAATCACCCGCAGTTAGGAACGGGGGAGAGATTTATTTCCCGTTTCTTCCATTTAAAGGCAAATCTACATGATTTCTGCTTTACATAACAGCATGTGAACCGAAAGACAGCCATCCATTGAAATTTGCACTTTTCTGAATTTTGCAATGCAGTTTTTCAGTCTAGTAATTTGTACAACAATGCAATTGCCAGGGTAAAGTGTGCATAAAAATGCATAGATTGCTGAAAAGAACAGGCATGAATGTCAAGGGAAATTGCTTTGCAAAAATATGTCTATATTTTGGAAGATTGCAGTCAAACACGTCTAACAGGAGAAATTCACACTAAAATGTTGGCGAATCTTCATGGGACTACACACGCACGCACGCACGCACGCACGCACGCACACACACACACACACACAAACACTGATGTGGAGATCTAAACTTAAGGTTGGAAAAGAGAGAGAAACCACAGGTCTGCCCAGTTACTTTTCTTGTAATGGGAGAAAATGTACAGGTGCCAATATCTTTTCCTCCACCATGAAGAGAAAACTGCCTGTCCCCAATTACTCCTATACTAAAGAGTGCAGATGTCTGTGACTCGATTTTGTCCTTAGGACCAAGAGAAATCTACCGAGATCTGGGAAAGCAAAGTATATTATATGCAGTTGTGTCAAAAGGAACTGTGTTAGAATGAGAGAAGGAACATTAAAATGGACTATTGGCACATATGCAAACAGATACGAAACATTTATTTCATTATAAATGCATCAAGGTGACTGTGACAAGTTTATGTACATACTGATGGTTGTGGAGGTATATTTATCTTTGCATATTTATTTTGGTCTTGTTTTTTGTTTCAACTTTGCATAACCTTGGATACAACTGGGGGAGGGGGAGGGATTAAAAAGGAAATCTATGCACAAATTTACAGTGTGACCTCTTTCTTTCTTTCTTTCTTTCTTTCTTTCTTTCTTTCTTTCTTTCTTTCTTTCTTTCTTTCTTTCTTTGGATTAACTGTCAGTTCTTTCTCAAAGCATGCAAGTGGAATCCCTGGTACACCCTCTTCCTTATCCTCTCTCTGTGCTCCATCCCAGGCTGCAAACTCATGTATTGTTCTAGGAACTATAGTAGCAAGAAAAGAGAGATTTCCCAACTTCACAGAGGTTTACCTTCACTGAGGATCAATTTCTTATTGTGTGCAGAGGTACTGAGTCACAGGCGCATATTTTCTCCCGTTAGGACATCCTGAGGGCACCCGATTCAGCACTGCGATCCAGTTCTTAATAATAGTTCTGCATCATGGTTTTGCAAGACACCTTTGCTGTGTTAAAACCCCCTGGAAACTCCATTGAGCTTCTTCTGGCTTCCTGAAGCATTCCCCATGTGTTCTGTTGTGTAACCTTTATGATAAACACCTAACGTTAGAATATTGAAGCCCCCGCCCTATTGCATTTGAACAAACTTGCTTTAAAAGAAACCTGATGCAGAACCACAATGGCTGGTATAAAGGTAAAGCGACCCCTGACCATTAGGTCCAGTCGTGACCGACTCTGGGGTTGCAGCGCTCATCTCGTGTTATTGGCTGAGGGAGCTGGCGTACAGCTTCCAGGTCATGTGGCCAGCATGACAAAGCTGCTTCTGGTGAACCAGAGCAGCACACGGAAATGCCGTTTACCTTCCCGCCAGAGCGGTACCTATATACAGTGGTGCCTCGACTTACAAATTTGATCCGTTCCGAAGGCACCTTCGTAGGTCGAAAAATTCGCAAGTCGAAAAACGCCATTGGAAACGCGATTTCCCATAGGAATGCATTGGATACAGAAAAATTCGTAAGTCGAAGCAACCCCATCTAGAAATTTGTAACTCGCTGCGGTTTCCATTTGCCCCATTCATAAGTCAAAAAAATCGTTTGTCGAGTCGTTCGTAAGTCGAGGTACCACTGTATCTACCTGCACTTTGACGTGCTTTCGAACTGCTAGGTTGGCGGGAGCTGGGACGGAGCAATGGGAGCTCACCCTGTCACAGGGATTTGAACCACCGACCTTCTGATCAGCAAGCCCTAGGCTCTGTTGTTTAACCCACAGCGCCACCCGCGTCCCAATGGCTGGTATAGCAGGATGTAAATTAGGGGAAGGAGGTGCTGTAACGAAATGTGTATGTTTTGATTTGGAGTCTCATATTTTGAAATCTCTCTATTATGGGGAATCAGAAAGTCACATCTTTGCAAACATCTTTGCAAACATTTTGCCCCATACTTTTCCCATACAGAACCACCAGTACCTCCAATGGCGCCTACAAGAAGATTCAGTGAATATATCCTCAATGTTCCACAATGCATGGAAGACAGTTTGATCTTCTATGGAATGCCCAACAGGGTGATTGAGAAAGTCAGGAGACCCTCTGAACTGGCCTTCAGGGTTGCAGAGCAACATTAGGAACCCTGAGGTCCTACAATATTGTTGCCCCCCCCCCCACAAAAAACCTCCCATCAGCCCCAGGCATAATGTCAGTGGTCAGGGATGATGGGATTTCAAGTCCAGAAATATCTGGAAGACCAGGTTCTGCACTTCCGCAGAAAGGTGAGTCTGAGGCTGCATTCACAAACTGTTAAGCTCTGCATTCTGTTTGATCTTTTGCACGACGTACAAAAGTCAATTCCAGGACTTTACTGAAATATAGTGCAAGTTTAGTGCTCACTCCATCTTATGCGTTTTCAGGGGAAAACAAATCTGTTTTCAAATAAGATGGAACTGCTAAACATGGAATATATTCCACTTTAGTTCCAGAAGTGGTTTTTACATTGTGTGAAAGCTCAAATACAATGTGACAGTTAACAGCTAGGGAAGCGACGTGGAAAGGGAATAAACTGTCATGTGGATGCAGCTTTAGTTGGAATGGGAATTTTGGGGGGTGGCTGGGTGTGATGTGAAGAACACGCAGTATTTTAGCAATATTGATAATACAAGGTTTGTGCCTCCTCTTTCCTCCTAGGAGCTGTGGGCAGCCTACGAAGTTCTTCTCTCCTTTTATCCTTACAACAATCCTGTGAGGTAGGCAAAAGTGAGAGAAGGCCACAAGGTCAGTCCAGGGGGGAGCAGGGATTTGAACACGGACCTCAGTCATTGTCTGGCACCATTTCCCACTGGCTCTTCCACAGCACGAAAAATAATGTTTGCACAATTTATTCTATTGAAGAATTTGTCCATCTCAAGTATATACTAATAGGCTCTCTAGAACACAATCACACACACCACTGGCCTATTGCAAGATACTCCATTTTGCTAAATGTATGTATTTTACATTATTACTTGGGGTTCACGAGTGCCATGCTTTTCCTTTCTGTTGTGTTTGTTTAAGCTTTTCATTTTCATAGAGAGAGTAAATGGCCTTGGGCAAAGCAGCTTTTAAATAAAGTCTGAGTCTTTCTCTCTCCATTGTGTAAAACCTGAAAATACTTGTTGGAATGTGATCTCTTCCACAGCACAAAAATAGACCTGGATTTGTAACTCATTATGTGTTTAACTCCTAGTCACTATCAAAATCCACCTAAGAGCTGGGTGTTCCCATGTCAGTGAGGGGAAAAAACCCACAAAAAAACACAGCGTGAATCATCTCAGCATTTCATTTACTTAAACCTTGAATATTTTCACTGACAAGAAAAAGCTGCCAATAAATTTCAACCGCTTACTCTCCCAGATAAGTCACCACCCATGAAACTATTACCAGGCAATTTTTAACAATTAACGCCATGTCTCAGAGATAGTTTCTATGGAGAATCTTTGCTGATGGCTTCAATCAGTTAAGAATCCTCATCATTGTGGCGCCACTTAATCAAATATATTTGCTAATGTGACATTGCAGAATTGGCACTTTTGCAAGTGCCACGTAATACCCATTCCACATTTGTAAGAAATAAATCATTTAGTGTAGCAGCTATCAATCAATCGCCCATGCTTTGGAAGTTCCTGGCTATCAATGATATCAATCAGGTGCTTTCATTATACTCTTTTCAAAGTTGTGGCCAACTTTAATCGCATAGAACGTGGTCTTGTGTCATCATTCCGCTCGGGGGCTGGCTGGGGCTTTGGGGGACTCCGCCTGACCGTGCAAATAAATCATTTAGTGTAGCAGCTATCAATCAATCACTCACGCTTTGGAAGTTCCTGGCTATCAATGATATCAAGCAGGTGCTTTCATTATACTCTTTTCAACACCTGCTTAAAGCACTTTTGTGTAGGCAAGTCCAACCATATATGTGGAGTTCTGCCATGTGTTTTAATCTGCCTTTTTGCTTGTCGTTAGAATAATAGAATCATAGAGCTGAAAGGGACAAAAAGGGCCATCTAGTCCAACTCCCTCCAATGCAGGAATCTCAATGAAAATACCCATGACAGGTGACCATCCAAATTCTGCTTAAAAAACCTCGAATGAAGCCTGCTCCACTGTCAAAAAGCTCTTACAAGGGTCTCAGATTTCAGTGGGGCCCCATGTTATGCCTTACTGGAATCAAGATACACTATGTCCACAGCATTCCCCTGATGCACCAAGTTTATGACTCCATCAAAAAAAAGAAGAAATGTGATTAATCTGGCATGATTTGTTTTTTAATTTGATTTTAATTTATACACAAAGTTTGCTGGGGTATACTCTCTCTTTCTCTTTACCTTTTCTGTATTGGGTTTTTGATCATTGCTCCTCTCCCTTGGTTTATCCAACCAGGCTGTTATCCATGGTTGCTTGGTGCTATAAGTTATGCATTCCCATAAAGCTGGTCATTCCTTGCTCATGTAAGTCTCGTGAACAAAGAAGAACGTCCTTGTTATGCATCAAGGAGGGTCTCTTCTTCTTGTTGTATCATAATGTTAGAACTTCTGCTAGTCAGTAGTCAGCAAGATAGACCAACTGATGGCCTGAACTGGTAAAAGTCTTTGTTCCATCTTTCTAATTCATCTGTGCTTCTTGCTTTGGATAGGCAGAGCTGCTGAAATGAAACCTTGTGGCAATGGAAAATCCCCGGAGTCATCAGAAATGCTACAGGGGGCCACTTACATGTGGAATGTCTGCAGGGTGTTCTGTGTGTTCTACTCATTCTCACTCTGAACTCCTCTCCATGACTCACCTTTCACAGAAGGCATTTGGCAAACGCCTCATTGTTGTGGTTTATTTGCCGCACAAACAGTGCTGCAAAATGCACACACACACACACACACACACACACACACACACCCTTATGAAAATATCACTTTCTGTCATGCACAAGCACAGCCTTCAATTTCTCCTGCCTACGTGCCTCCTTCCTTTCTTCGCAGTTTGCAAAAGAGCGCAGACAGACAATGCTGGGTATGTGTGCAATGTCACCCACTTATCCCTGCCAGCGTAAGCACATAATGCAGAGTGCATCAGGCCAACTGAAGGGCAAGCGTCATTCGGATACTTGTTGGAACAGGAGATGTGGCTTAGCTTGTTTTTCAGGGACTTAATTCTGATTTGATTTTATTCTTTGGTAGATTTACAAAACGGGGGGGAAACCACACCTCAATAAATAAATTTTAGAAAGGGGCAAGATTAGACACGGACAGCCAAAGGGTTTCTTTTTAAAAAACCGGGACACCTTGCGCTCGACTCCGCTTACCCTTTCTTCCTGCCCAGGACAGCTATGCCATCTGCCTGCACTGCAGAGCCAGTGTGTCATGTGGGGCTGGGCCTTGGTGGTAGCAGCCTCTGCTTCTCCTCACCCACTCCCCAGCATCTGCTACGAGCTGCCCAAGGAAGGTGATGGGCCATGCAGAGGCAACTGGATGCTCCCTCACAGTCACTACTGCTGCCACCACTGCCCTTCAGAACAAGTGTCAGCTCATCCTTCCCTCCAATCTCAGGGGTGGTATCAGTGGGGAAAATAGGGACATTTTGGGATCAGCGGTGGAGAAAGGTGCTTGGGCACCTGGGGCAGTGCGCCCAGGGGCAGGGCGAGCTACCGCAGGGCCTTTGGAGTGACGCGTGGCTCAGGCGCACTGCAGACCCCACAGTGAGTGCTGCCCAGAATTTTGCGTGCCAAGACCCCCAGAAAATTCCCCCCAATAACTCAGACAGACACATTATTTTAGGTTTTGTTTTTGGCATAATTTTGGCCACAACTTTATTCAAAATTACAAATTAATTATGAGTGTTGGCCTTAGGCTTTGGTTAATCTTCTGCCCCACGGTGGGACAGGACCAGCTCTGACTTCCTACGGTAGGAAAGTCAAGTAAACACCCCATGGTGGAGGAGATAGCTGAGTCCAGGCCATCTCCCCTACCAGAAATGTTCCCCAAGGCTTGTGCTCTGTATTGGCCCCAGCCCCGCACCATTGCGGGGGTGTAAGGACTAGAGCCCCGGAGCCCCAGGATTCCTTTAACGGAATACTTCTATAAGAGCAACACTGAGGGGCATGCACCTCCATGTGATGCCCCTCCCAAACTCATCAACCAAAGCCTAACCTGCAAACCTAACAAGTTGTGACTATTGCTAAGCAGTAGGCGAAAAACCAAATGGCAACAGCCAATCAGCCAAATGGAAAAAATTCCTACTGGCCCCTGAATACAGGCGGCGCCATAGCAAGGTCACTCTAAACCTGCAAGAAAAAGGAGGTGGGCGGGAGGGAGATTCAAATCACTAGCAGGAATGAGCTTAACACAAAACACTGAGTATTTAAGCACTCACCCTGTCAATCAAGGAATGGATACATGCAATTTACCCCAGCAACACTCAGCCCTCCAATCATCTTCTCTCTTAGAGCTTAGACCCACCCCTTAACACACACACAGTCTTTTCTGTCGGGTCCGTCCGCAAGCCCCATTATTCCCTATGGGGTTAATGAGCTTTGTCACCCCACTCAGTGGTGACACCCGGGGCGGCCCGCAGCCACCGTACCCCCTTCCTCCGTCCCTGTCTGGTATCAAATCAGAAGTTGGAGTGGCTTTCTTTTAAATTCCAAGACTGTCCCTGGAAAATAGAGGTGCGTGGAGGGTATGGTGGATTCTTATTTATTATGGGAAGCGGTTTCCATTATAAAACTTGTTTCAAGTTTTACTTCTTCTATAGTAGATAATAGTATCCCTGCCACAAACTATTGTTATAGCAACACAAGCAATATCTTTTCTTGCCAGATGCATGCGTACTCCCATGGCCACTGTTTATCAAGGAGACTTTGGGGTCTTCCTGGCTATCTCAGTGATGCTGTTGGCCCCGTGTGTGTGTGGCAGCTGTAAGGAAGGCAAATTCCATGCTAGGGATCATTAAGAAAGCAATTGAAAACAAAATTGCCAATGCAATTATACAAATCTATGGTGCGACTGCATTTCGAATACCGTGTACAGTTCTGGTTTCCTCTCCTCAGAAAAGATATTCTAGAGCTGGAAAAGGGTCAGGAATGGCTCAGAAATGATCAAGCTTTCAGCATTTGGGACTTTTTTGTTTCGAGAAAAGGCAAGTAAAAGGTGACATGGCAGAACTTTATAAAATTCTGCATGCCATGGAGAAAGGGGTTTCGCTCTTCCTCTCTGACACTAGAACTCGTGGGCCAAAACACAGAAGCCTGGCAGGTCTGTTTATAGACCAGTAGGCCAGAGGTTAGACCCTGATGTTGGGAAAGATTGAGGGCACAAGGAGAAGGGGATGACAGAGGATGAGATGGTTGGACAGTGTTCTCGAAGCTACGAACATGCGTCTGACCAAACTGCGGGAGGCAGTGGGAGACAGGAGTGCCTGGCGTGCTCTGGTCCATGGGGTCATGAAGAGTCAGACACGACTAAACAACTAAACAACAAAAGGCCAGAGGTTCCTCACCACTGCAGTCCTGTCAAAGGGTTAAATCTCTTAGTTAAATGTAGATATATTCTGTCTGCAGTGTGCACACATGTGGATTTCCATCCCCACAAAGGTGCATTTTTTCTTCACTATGCAGTTTTCGGTGAATGCTGACAATGCGGCAGCTAAACTGATGACTGGGAGTGGCCACCAAGACCATAACACCGGTCCTGAACATTGACTCCCAGTATGTTTCTAAGCACAATTCAAAGTGCTGGTGCTTACCTTTAAAGCCCTAAACGGTCCCAGCCCAGTATACCTGAAAGAGCGTCCCCACCCCCATTGTTCAGCCCGGACACTGAGGTCCAGCTCTGAGGACCTTCTGGCGGTTCCCACACTACTAGAAGTGAGGTTACAGGGAACCAGGCAGAGGGCCTTCTCAGTAGTGGCGCCCACAGTGTGGAACACCCTCCCATCAGATGTCAAGGAAATAAACAACTATCCAACTTTTAACCTGAAGGCAGCCCTGTTTAGGGTAGTTTTTAATGTTTAATGTTTTATCGAGTTTTTAATATTCTGTTGGGAGCCGCCCAGTGTCAGGATTGAGCTGGACGAGGAGGAGTGGTGGGAACCCCCCCCCCCGGGAGGATGCCCCCACGGGAGGATCTAGGGAAATGGAGGACTTCATACCTGGAGAAGACTGGTGGCGGCACTCCTCAGAAGAGGAAGAATCAGATAGGGAAGAGAAAGACCAGAGAAGGAGAAGGAAGGAGTTGAGGCAGAATCAGGCCCTTGTGAGGAGATGAGCTGGCTAATTAAGGAAGGCTGGCTGCTCCCTTCGCCAGCACTTGCAATCGCTGTGCTCAAGCGTGTGGTTGTCCTTGCTCGTCCTGTTCCAGATTCCAGTGTTCCTGACTTCGGCTCCTGACTTCGGCTTCTCCTGACCCCCCGGTACTGATACCGGTATCTGACTTCAGCTGGTTCCCGATTCGGACTGCTCCTGACTTTGGCTTCTCCTCACCCGGACTGTGGACCTAGGCTCCCTCTGCATCAGACTGCTACCTTCAGCGTGCCAACCTGTTGGCACCCTAACCTGGGGAAACCCAGCCAGATGGGTGGTATATATACAAACAAACAAACAATTATACCATGCACACTGCCCTTGGACCTGAGATGCGTGTTTTCAGGGCTCACCCTATTCCTGTGACTGCAATCTGTTTTAACTGTTTTGAATTTTGAATTTCTGGGTCCTGCTGGTAAAAGACTGGTGAAAGGCTAGTAATAAATTCAATTAATTAAAAATAGACATACATGGACATTAAGACACCATGTAGGAAGCTGGCATCCTTTCCTTTGAACTGTTAAGCCTGAGGATGAGATCTGGCAATAAGACAAAGATGTCCTTCTGCAATGTCTTCAGCCAAACCTACCTCACATGGATTAAATGAGGAAGGTGAGAACCATGTATGTTGCTGTGAGCTCCTTGGAGGAAAAGGTGGAATATAAATGAAATAAATATAGAGAGCTGGTTCTTAGAAATTCAGCAGCAGGGGTTAATGCAGATCTTAATTGGAAAGTTGGAGAGCTTCTTCACTTATACAGGTCGCATAATTCACTGGGCTGTTTGAGTCTCTTTCCCCTGGTTCCATCTGCTTATTGCTTTGCTCAGTGGCTGCCAACGAATTCTCAATGACCTTTTCCAGCTTCCCGGACAACAATGATCTGCCATTTGGAGACGTTTGCCGGCCTCTGTAGTTAAACTCCCAAGGATGGTTTGATCCAGATGTTAAAATCTGAGTCACAGCATATTAAGCCTCTTATAGCCCTTATCTGAAACGGCCAATTTCAGTGCGAAACACAAACTAATAAGGGGGGGTGGGGGAGGTCTCTTTCCCATCAAATGCAGACTTTAATAGGCTCTGGGTTAGAGTTGAATGACCTGCCTTTAAAATTGCCGGCATGAACAACCATAATTTACTTACAAGGTGGACAAAATATTCAGAGACTTCCCTGTTTCCCCACGTAGCCAGCCAGAGATAGAGTGATGACCACCAATTAATTATAGCACTTCTAATAAAGAATGGATCCCATTTCTCTCATGAAATTATGTCAAGAGGTGTGTAACTTTAAACATTTGTTAGGGAGTTTTTAAAATCACAGGGTTTGTTTTTGCCCCCAAGGTTGTAGCCAAGTCCCTCAGGTGTTTAACAGGCAGCAGGAATGCACAGAAGTAAACATCACTGAATTCAATAGCATAGTTTGGACTGGCAGAAGTTTTAGGAAGGTGCAATTCAGGGCTTAGTAATATATTAGGAATTAGGTGCAATTTAGGGCTTAGTAGTTTATTTGTCTTATTAGTGACTGTTCCATTATTTGCCCATCTAATATTGTTTCCCCATATATAAATTGCTCTCTTATATTTCATTTGTGCATTTTAAAAAAATCTGATTTAAATTTTTTTTAATAAATAATGAGGAAAGAGATTCTGACTAAACATTAGAAAGAACTTTCTGATGGTAAGAGCAAACAGCAAAACAGAGCCAGTGTGGTGTAGTGGTTAAGAGCGGTAGACTCGTAACCTGGGGAACTGGGTTCGCGTCTCCACTCCTCCACATGCAGCTGCTGGGTGACCTTGGGCTAGTCACACTTCTCTGACATCTCTCAGCCTCACAGAGTGTTTGTTGTGGGGGAGGAAGGGAAAGGAGGATGTTAGCCGCTTTGAGACTCCTTCGGGTAGTGATAAAGCGGGATATCAAATCCAAACTCTTCTTCTTCTTCTACCTCGGTAGGTGGTGGACTCTCCTTCATTTGAGGTTTTCAAAGAGAGTTCTCTACAATCCCATGGTTCTAGATATCAGTTATTGCATATATTAGTTATATTCCTATTTTAAGTGAAATGCTCGAACAATATGACATTGCTCCTTATATAGGAAGATTGCATGGCTGCAAAGTGTGACCATTGCTTCTTGTGATCTGAGCCCTGTGCGTCCACTGAGCGCAATGCTTTCTAGAACCTTATTGGCCCTTTCAGCTGCTATGTCACACTTGCCTGATGAATACTGACAGCGCAGGCTCAGTTGTGGGACATCAACTCAGATTATGCTTTATTATTAATTACAGATAAAGAGTTTCAGGGTAAGGGTGCCCTGCTTTTAACAGCAATGACATAAAGCCCTGTCCTGTTTAGGTGCCAAAAATATTATCATTATGAGCAGTGAAGAATTCATCTCATGTGCCCAGGGCCTGCCCAAAGTTTTTTTTGGCACCTGATGCGAATGACAAAACGATGCCCCTGTCCCTGCCAGGGAAGAAAGGATGGGTGAAGATCTATACCAGGAACAAGAAGGAAATAAAGATCCACAACCTCACCTTACCTCCTAGGTGGGCCAGCCCTGCATTGGGTATGGTCCCAGGTAGAGATGGAGAAGACATTTGATTCAGTTTACATTTAAAGGCAAAACAACCTAATTTGTGCTATCCAAAACAGTACGTGAACTGGATTCTCACTTCTCTGAGTTCTCCAGTGCAGTTCTCCAGCCAAGAAGAAGAAGAGTTTGGATTTGATATCCCGCTTTATCACTACCCGAAGGAGTCTCAAAGCGGCTTACATCCCCCTTTCCCTTCCTCTCCCACAACAAACACTCTGTGAGGTGAGTGGGGCTGAGAGACTTCAGAGAAGTGTGACTAGCCCAAGGTCACCCAGCAGCTGCATGTGGAGGAGCGGAGACGCGAACCCGGTTCCCCAGATTACGAGTCTACCGCTCTTAACCACTACACCACACTGGCCAAGTAACGTGTACAAGTGTGCATATACTAAGGTAGGGGGTGTGCACGTATGTGGATATAATTACTGAAGAGATATAATATATGCATGATATCAGGAGAAACTGCTTTGCAGAAATGTGTCCATTAGGCAAAATTGCATACAAAAATGTGTATGTGAAGAAAAGTTTGCTCTAAAATGCAGATGAGTTTTCATGACGACTTAAAAAAAAAAAAGCAAGCAAACTGATGTAGACATGTGGAGAATGGAATTTAAGAGTGGAAAAAATGAGAAATGGGGAGAAACTGAAATTGGCAGGTGCCTCTATTCACAGTCCCAGGATATTGTCTGAAGGTACTTGAGGCCACAACCTTGGTGAAGCTAAGTAGTCCAAATCTGTTCAAGGCCTGGATGGGTGATCACTGTGGGGACCTTTTTGCATGCCTCCCATAGATTCCATAATGGCATCAGTGGAAGAAAGCAAATCATTTGCAAACTTCCTAAACGTCACAGTAGGCAAGTATGCCTCCAAGGAAAGTCGTCTCTCTTGTCCTCACTTAAATCCTGTGATCCATCATTCCCTTCTCCCCCTACCAATGTCCTCTAATTCAGTTATTACAGGGCTCAGCATGTCCATGAGGTCATAAAGATTCTCCAGAGAATGCATTCTGAATTTTAAAATTCTTTTCAAAAGGAAACATATGCGGCAGAGATCAACGTACACATTAAACACAAGGTCATGTCTCCAGGCCCCTGTTTCGTATGCACTGTAACAATTCTGGCATGCTTTGCATTCCTGTCTACTCAGCCTTTCCATTCAAGGCCCACACGCACGCAGAATTCCTCCCCCCTCTGTTGTTTCTGCAGTGATGGCGGACATCCATAATCTCTTAACAAATAATGGCCGGATGCAATCTTGTCCTTATATCACCAAGGTTTATAGGCCAAGGTGCCTCTCCTTCCGTTGTTGCCATCATCAGAAACCACCAAAACAAATTCCATAGCAGAATGGAGACAAGTTGTTTTTACCGGGCCTGCAACCATATTAATAAAAATTGTTGTTGCTGTAGCTGCAGTTGCATTGAACCGTACTGCTTTTGTATTGGAGGCAGTATGTCTCTGAACAGCAGGCACTGGGAACCAGAAGTACAGAAGTTGCGGTTGCGTTCAAGTCCTTCTTTCAGGTTTCCCTTTGGCATCTGGTTGGCCACTGTAAGAACAGGACGCTGGCTCTTACTTTTGAATAGAGTTATAATTCTCAGAATGATCTAAGACTCAATCCCTCTCCCCAGGGAATTCTGGGGATTGTAGCTCTCTCAGGGGAATAGGGATCTCCTAACAACTCTCAGCACTCTTAATAAACAGCATCTCCCAGGATTCTTTGCGGGAAGGCATGACTGTTTAAAGTGGTATGATACGGCTTTAAATATATAGTGCAAAAGCTGCTCCAATACTGGAAGCAGGTCCCCCAGCAGTCTAAAGGCTCCGGGATTACATCTTCTCAATGCACACCTACAGAAAAATGCTCCGTAATTTTAGTCAAGTATCTTACCAGTCAGGAAGCCAGGATGCATTGCAGGTTGTAAGCAGAATTGCTTGAAATACTTCCACTGGCATTTTTATTCTCTTTCCCCTCCCATCATAGCTGCCAAGTTATCCATTTTTTAAAGAGATTTTCCCTTATGCTGAATAGGCTTCCTCGCGAGAAAAGGGAAAACTTGGCAGCTATGCCTCCCATGCTGTGAACATAGCCAAATTGCCAGGAAAATTTCTGGACTTCTGAGACATTGAGCACTCCCAGTTGATTCATCCTGATTTGTCTGCAGGGCAATGAGACAATATCAGCTACGTAATAAACCTTCATTCTGATTTGTTGGTGGGAAGGCTAGACGACGTTGCATCAAAGCAAGCGTCACCCAACACTCTCCTGCGATTTCCCCTGTCACTTTTGTAACTGTAAGAAGACCGAACTTTTCAGATGCAGGCCTGTTGATCAGGACCTACCAATCAAATGTAATTGTGTGCCGAGGTACCAAGACATCCCCCCAATAACTCACACTTCACACAAGATTTTAAGTTTAAGGATTTTGGCATTAATTTGGCCACAGCTTTATTTTAATACAACTGATGTGAGTGGTTGCTTAGGCATTGGTTCCAGCCATCTGTCCCCCGCCTGGGACAGATCTGACTCCCGCTAGTATACTAGGGGAGCCAGTAGGTGAGCACCCTCTGGGAGAGATCAGGGCAGGGGCCCAAGCCCTTCACCTCTCCCTCAGATGCTCCCCGAGGCTCATGCGTGGTCCTAGCCCCTACCGGGGATACGGACAAACATGTGGAGCCACAGGATTCCTTTAACGGAATACCCCTAAAGGCAGCAGCAATTTTGAGGGGCAGGCCCAACCAAAATCCGTACCCCTCCACCATCCAATTTGAACCAATGCCTAACTGCAACGTCACAAGTTGTGACAATTTGCTACGTAGTAGGCAAAAACCACCTGGCACCAGCCAATCAGCCAGGTGGGCAAAATTCCTACCAGGCCCCTGATCCAAAACAGGCAACCCCATGACAGGCACAGCAATGTCAAGTTCAGAGAGCCCCTAAATATAGAGGAGGGAGGGCGGGAGATTCGTTGCGAGGAGAAAAGTGAAACTGTAAGCTGCACGCTAAGTATATATAGGGCTATGGCTGCCAATCAATCATTTGCAACATACCAAACTCTCCAGCAACAGCACACCCACCAATCACACATGTAGCCATCCAAACTGACCCGCCCCAACAGACCCTGGGATGTCTTGTTAACCCTTCCGCAACCCATGCTCTCTCCTTAAGGGGAGAACCTGCTTTGCACAACCTGGATTTGCTGGTATGTGATTGAATATTGACAGGCAGCACCTATTGACATCCAAGAGATCCACAACTCCTTCATGCTTGTAAAAAACAAAACAAAACTGTGTGTACTATACAAAAGAAAGAAAGAAAACCCTAAGATATTCATCAAAGGCACTGTAAAAACAATGACTTTTATGTTTCACCAATTGGGTGTTCTTTATATTTGTTTTCTGGACTGTCATGATTTTAAAGATTTTTACACAACCACAAAGAAAAGACTCTGAATGGTGGGAAAGATTTAGTACTTTAATCTTGAAGACGATTAAAGCTGGGAACAGATATTTTCCAAAGGCAGTATGGTGTGCACTACTATTTAATTTTTGAAAGAACGAGGTCTGGATCCTTAGGAGAAAGTAGAAACAGTCATATACATGCATGCATATCGCATGCCCATCTGTCAGTTTTAGGTTACGGATACATCCATATAATATATTTAAAGCATTCTTTTGCCACTTTAACACTCATGGCTTCCCCCAAGGAATTGTGGGAAGTGTAATTTGTTAAGGGTGCTCAGAATTATAGATCTATGAGGCATCTCTCAGGAGCCTTAAATTAAACTTCCCACAATTCCTTGGGGGAAGACGTGGCTGTTGAAATGGCATAAGGGTGCATTGAATGTATGGTATGGATGTGACTTAATTGGCTTCTTAGCTCAAGGCCTTTAACCAGGGACGGAGAACCTTGTTGAACTCTATGAACTCCCATTGGCCCCTGCCAGAAAAAAACAAGTGCTCATGGATGATGGGTGTTGTAGTCCAGCAATACAGTGGCATATTGGTTTAAGAACAGTTTAGTTTATGAACAACTTGGATTAAGAACGCTGCAAACCCGGAAGTAGGTGTTTTGGTTTGTGAACTTTGCCTTGGAAGCAGAACATGTTCCACTTCCTGTTGAGTGTGTTCCATTTGTTCCGCTTCCTGTTGAGTGTGTTCCATTTGTAGATTGAGTCCCCCGCTGCTATGGGAAAGCATGCCTTAGTTTAAGAAGGCTTTGGTTTAAGAACGGACTTCCGGAACGGATTAAGTTCATAAACCAAGGTACCACTGTGTCTGGAAGAGAGCACCTGCCAATTTCCACCTCATTCCATTTCACACCATGCTTGGAATGTTAAAGTTTGGAATGATCTTTGCATTCAGGTTGTCTGTGTTGATCCAAAGCCCTTCTGGGAGTATTTTCTTTATGGGTGGAGAGAAAAGGGACCCAACTGGTGTAATAAAGCAGAAGGCATTGCTCATGGAGGCAGGGACCTCCTTATCTGTGCCTTTTGTTTCTTTCCTTTTCCCACCTTTGCCCTCCCCACCCACATCCTTGCCATTCATATCATTATATAGTAGCTAATAATGATTATGATTATTACAAGTACAACCAAATATTGACTATAGCTAAGGCGGTATCAAGATTTATTGACTAAGGAGTCAGTATTTGCTGTGGGCGAACCATAAATCTTGTTAGTCACCAAGTCAGGGGAAAAGTGAACAGATGCCATGTTTCATTCTGTACAAGCTGTCAGCTTTGGTTAACAGAAGTCCTGCTCCGCCACTGACTTCGCATGTGTCCTTCACCCTGTCACCGAGCCCCATGCCCTAAATCATAAAAGTGACATTGAATATACTTGCTTTTCGAAGAGGAGAGTGTTGAGGAACTTCTGCATAAACAGAAGCAAGAAAATAGGGTATGATCCTTAGCCATAAAGCAATGCCATTATCCAAGCCTTTCTATGTGCAAAACAAGTTATTGGTTGCCCCCACCTCCCCTCCTAGTTGGGACCTGGCACCACCCACCAATCAGGATTTTCATCTTATTGCCTGTGAGATTATGTGTAATTACTAAAGAAGGTAAAAAGCGCAACACAGGAGTTTTGCCCTGGATTGACCCCTTGTGAGGAATGACTGGTAAAATATGCAGTGAGTTAAGAATGCTCGTGGGTCTGTCAAGGATCATAAATACATTTTTATTTATTGCATTTATAATCCAACTTTTCTCCCCTCCATTGAGCTCAAGGTGGTATACATGATTTCCTCGCACTTCCATTTAAACCCCACAACAACTCTGTGAGGTAAGTTAGGCTGAGAGATACAGTGACTGGCCAAGGGTCACTCAGTGAGCTTCATAGTTGAGTGGGGATTTGAACCCTGGTCTTCTAGGCCCTAGTCCAACATTTTAACCACTATACCAAATTGGGTCTCATGCTGTATCAGGCTTTAGAACTCCATCTTGCTCTTGACGAGATCATCTGAGTAAGAAGTCAGAAACATGCCAGACTTCAAAACTTGGATAACTCTAATAGTTGTAGGACTTTGCAAGCAACCGAGCTTAGGACTTGGCTGTGGACTTTACACAGAAAGGACTTTGAAGCATAGAACCATCTCTGGGCTCAGAGAGGGAAGACTACTTGTAACATCTGTACATAGTGTGCATGCCTAGGAAAATGTACATAGTGTTGGCCTAGGAAAAGCAACTCTGCTAAATGGCCATTTTCTGTGGTGAGCTTAACCACATGGCTGAGTTTTTGCAGTGCATATACACCCAACAACTCCAGCACACTCTGCCTCCAATTTTCTTCTTCCCTTGCAGCATTTCATGTGTAAGTGTACTTTGCTGGGAGAGGATGCAGAAACAGTGGCAATGAGCAAAAAGGCAGTGGTCCTGCTGTCTCCCAAACCAGCTGCCAACACGGAGCCTCTGAGCAAGCTGATATCTAGCTTGCTTTCTGCCGCATTGGAAACAAGTCTGATGGTTTTAAATGAAACATGGCAGTGATTATTGATATTTTATGCCACTGTCCAAATTGTGCTCAAGGAAGAAGCCCCCTTTGCTTCCTGCTCCATGCAGCTGTGTGAAGACCTTGACAACATAAACTCGACAGCAATAAAAGTTCAATTTCCCTGCATAGATGGACAGTGGCTTGTTTTCTACATAGTCCTATTATTTTATCCTTATTAATTAAATTTGTATACTGCCCTTCATCTGAAGATCACAGGGCAGTTCACAACAAAGTCCTAATCAGAGTAGATCCATTGAAATGGGCATACCTAATTTTGTCATGTTCATGAACTCCATTGGGTCAACCTGATGCTGGCTGATTGAGGAAGGCTGATCTAAAGCATTTAAAACACATGAATTTGAACTAGAAATCATTCAAAGTTCTACCCACTTACTTCACATTCAATTCACTCTGGAATTATGGGAACTACCGTACTTTCAGATGCAGTTCTGAGATTGTTTGAACTACTTCACTGAACTTTGTTCAACTGAAGTACTTCATTCCAAGCACTGTTGTTTGCACAGACATAGGTTCAGGCTCAACAATTTGTGACCCAACCAGTGCTGTCAACCTTCCCCTTTTTTTGTGGGAAATTCCCTTATTCCAGCCCTTATTTTCAAATCTGAAGGGTTGACAGCTATGGACCCAACCTGTGGTGAACAGCCACTAGATGTGGCCCAACTGGTGTCCATTTATAGCCTCTCTGCTGTTTGTGCAATCTTATTTGGCGGGTTTTTCCTTGGCTCGCTGAGGTGGCATTGGGAAGGTGTCCCAGAATTGTTCTGGCCTGACTTAGGCACTACTTCCCTCACACCCCGTTAATCTTGGCTTCCGCTCCTTGTGTACATTCTACCCTTCCTGACAGATCTTTCAACAGGCTTCTGCGAGCGCAACAGTCACTTTGGAAGAAGCCTCTCATTGTTAGGCCTGGACCGCTGTTGTTTTAAAAGCATTTTGTAGGCAATTAAGAGCTGCACTTCAGCAGGCACTTAAAATGGAGCATTAGGAGATTGACGAGATCAAATCGAGAAGGAAAAGCACACGCTGCAGTCTCTAATTAAAATCAATACAGGAGTATTGCAAGAACTGCGTGTGGAGGGTTTTCTGTTACCTTACAATAAAGATGCTGGGTTCTCTCTCTCTGATAAAGATGCTTTAAAGAAAGGTTAATTATTTCCTCATTTCTCTAGGACTTTTTCCAGCCTACAATTGTTGCACTCATCCTGAAAACAGTGCTAAGAGATTTAGCACTGCAAGCCGCCAAATATTTAACTGGAAGCATATCCTAGTGAGCTCAGTGGGGGCTTAGGGGTTCCTGCTTGGCCCTGCACCCAGTGTGCTTCCACTGCTAGTTTTTGAAGCGGGCATTCACACAACATTAGCCATGACCCACATCGATCCTGTTGTTTCTTGACAAACACGGCTGCTTGATTCATCCCTCCCCACCTCAAACCAGTTTCAACCCGACTAGAAAACTTCAGCCACATTCACTTTCTGCTGCAGACTGGTGTGAACATGCGAGAAAGCCATCACACATGTGCAGATGAGCACTCCTGTGCAGATAATGGCTTCACGAATAGGAGTTGTGTTTGTGCATGTGAAGGGGGGGACTACCTCTCTGATTTGAACAGCGTCACAAATGTGACTTGAAACAGCAGGGAGAAATGACTTCACTGTATTTTAAGCTGCTAATGTGCACACAGAGTTGTTTCTGCATAGACTTGCATAGTGCTGTGCCGTTGGTCACATATACAGCCTCTTTCCTCCATCACTGATTTACCCACAGCTGACCCCCCCTCCCCCATCTTGGAGAAGCAGGGCTTCTTGAACCCTGGCACATCTTTCCTCCAGAAATTAATGGCTGACAGTAACCTCCCCCCCCCCAGCACACACAAAATTGCTTGCAGTGTAAATGCCTCGTTCATTTTCTGAGCAGCAGCAACAAACAGACAACACGGTAATGTTAGCAAAACAATGAAAAGGTAAACAACCATGAAGTGCAAATATTTAAATGTATATGCACCAACCACCTTCACATATACAAAGAGATTCAAAAATGTGTACAAAATCTCATGCTCGAAGTCTTAAAAGTGCAATAATCAAGTCCGATAATCAAGTCCGATAATCAAGTGCTTTATTATTGTTGTTGTTGTTATTATTATTATTATTATTAAAGTTCTTAAGAACACATGGGAAGAGATAAGAACGCATGATACATCGTAGCACTTGATTATCAGACTTGATTATCGGACTTGATTATTGCACTTTATACTGGACTTTTAAGACATTCATTTTCTGAGCTGTAGAGATGGGTGAGAATCTCCCCCCCCCCCCAAGATCCCTCTGCTTACCTCAGACTGGCTCAGAAACGAGCTAAGCAATTCCCTGACTCGAAAAGAAACAGGGAAACAGACTGACTCATTTCTGAACCAAGACAAATCTCACCCCATCCCATGATTTCCCACAGACAGAGCGGGTTGGAAACCGTGATGTCAATAGGGTTAGCAAGCCAGCAGTATGTAACTGGTCGGCCCGCCAAGTAACTGATTGCAAAGTCAGTTCAATCAAGACCCGGCAATGCTCTAACAATAGCCTTTCACATTTTGCCCTGCTACACATGGAGATGTATAATGTGTCAGAGGAAGGGTACTACCTCTAGTGGGGGACACATCATGTTTGTCCACCTTTGGTCCCCACCCTGCACTCAGCTCTCACCAGTACCTCCTAGAAGCTGTCAGTATAGCTGTCAGTATGCAATAGCAACCACACCCTGGGAAACGGCTTCAACTGGCTGGCTATACCAGGCGAGGGTAGCCGATGGGTCTCAAAACCTTGGTGAGTTAGAGACTTCCCCTGAATGTGAAGACAGACTCTGGCAGATTGAGCGGACAAGACAAATAGTGGGTCCAACGGTCAGGTAGGCAGTTTCTGCATGTGCCCTAGAGAGGAATAAGGGGCAGGTGGGGCCTGCCAACCTGGGAACTTAGCCCATCTAGGGCTAACTCTGATCCTAAACCTCCACTGCCTTGTGAGATCTTTTCAGAAGAAGAAAAGGCTAAGGAGAAAACCCTGCAAAAATCTGGAGTGGAGTCTCTAAGACGGTTGGAAGATTCCTTGTACACCTCCTTTTGGCAACTCCTGCAGCCCAGCTGGTGCCAAACATGCTGCTCTACTTTCCTATGGAGCACATCAACAAGGTATTGTATTTTTATCACACCTTTGGGCTTGGAAAGGTATTCAAAGTTCTTCACACACCCACACACCCACACCCTTTATCCTCACAACAAACTATGAGTTGGATTAGGCCCAAGGTTTTTGCAAGGATTTGAAGACATAGGTTCTCCAAGCTGTCTGTCAACAGTCACTGCAACAGGGGTAGAGAGCCTGGGACCTCCAGAAGTGTTATATATATATATATATATATATATATATATATATATATATATATATTGTTTAAAAACTTATAAAACAAAATACATACATACATAATTCACACCTACAAACATAAACTTCACATCACTATACCACATAACAAAAGACAAACATAAAAACGAATTGTTCTGTAGTTCTCACACTTGTACTCTATTTACCAGATCTTAAAATTGACTTACAATTAAACTTGCTGTATTTTATCTATTAACTTAATATTTTCGCACAGTTTGTATAAACATTCCATATTTCCATCACTTAATCATCTATTTAACAATTTAACAAGGTTCAGTCTAGTTCTACCAATGGGGTTTCTTTTATGTTATTATTTTTCAGATACTCTTTGAAAGCTCCCCAATCCTTATTGACTACTTGTTTCATATGTCCTCTTATTCTACCTGTTGTTTTTTGCCAATTGCATGTATTCTACTATTAAAGGCTGCCAGTCTATTATATTGGGTACTGTTTTGTTTTTCCAATTTCTCGCTATCAATATTCTACCTGCTACCGTACCATACATAAGCAATATTTTTTTTTTCTGATCTTCCTATTTCCTTTGGCATTATACTTAATAAAAATACCTCTGGCCTTTTCTTAAATGTACATTTTAGTAATTTCTTTAGTTCTTCGTATATGTTGTTCCAAAATACACCAACCTCTAACACAGGACCACCACATATGTTCCATTTTCTTTCTCACATCTCCAACATATGGGGGATTTTGAGAATGTTTTCCCGGAGGCTATAACAGGCCGTGAATTTCATATCTTGTCGCCAAAGTTTTTCCCATTTCTCAATCAAGATGTTATATCCCAAATCTTGGGCCCATCTCACCATTGTTGACTTTGTTTGCTCTTCCTTTAATGGGACCTCCAGAAGTGTTTTGCCTGCATCTCCCATCAGCCCCAGGCAGCATAACCAGTGGTCAGGGAAGATGGGTATTGGAGCCCATAAGATGTCTGGAAGACCACAGATCAGACACCATTTTACTCACTAAAGGATGCTCCCCTGTGGCTGTGTACCATTTTAAGCCAAATCACATGAGAACCAATGATGGTAAGTATCATCTCACAGAGGTCACTCTGATGTTTTTTGTTGATGAACACAAACATATTTACAAACTCAAAGAGCAAAGCTCACAGCTGGCTTTCTCTCTACCCTCTCATTTTTTATTGCACCACGTAATAAATCATTTAACTCTAATCTTTCTAATAGGCTCCAAACATCCTGCTCTCTCTCTCTCTCTCTCTCTCTCTCTCTCTCTCTCTCTCTCCCACCCCCACCCCCCCCCCCCCGGGAACAGAAATGGCAGGTAGTTTTTTTTTTTTTTAGGACAATGTGTTGTTGTTGTTCTTTTATTAGTTGAGAAATAAACTGGAATGAGCGCCAGTCTTTTATGTTAATGGAGTTGTTACATTAAGCAAAGAGGTCTGAGATGCGCCCTGTGCCTTTTTTATGTCCTCACCTTTTGGACCTCACAAAACAACATTCCACTTTTGGAACCATAAAATTCTAATTTCTTAACCAGTGATTTCCACAATTGACTGTAGTTGGCTGGAACCAGACATGCACCACAGTGAGATGGAAATGAGATGACAGATTCCGGAGGTCATCGAATGGACTGTACCATTTCAGAGTCAAGCTGGGTGGGGGGTCACTTTTTGTAAGGCTGCCGTGTGTGTGTGTGTGTGTGTGTGTGTGTGTGTGTGCGCGCACACGCGCGCGTACACACACACACACACAAAAAACCTCCCTGAAAGTAGAATATAGCAAGGAAAGGACCTGTGCATAATTTTCAGAAATATTTAGTTCATCCATTTGTGTGTGTGTGTGTGTGTGTGTGTGTGTGTGTGTGTGGTGTGTTTCTGTTAATACTGTCTTTACACCATGCATCCCTTTACGATCCCTTTACATCCCTTATTAGTAATCATTTATTACACATAACAAAGCCAGAATTGTTGAACATATAAAGCTCTTTTCAGACACTTAATTGCCCTTAATAAAGAAGAAGAAACGTACATGTTCTAACATTTTCCCGGCTTGTGGTTTGCATCTCTTATTTTGTGGGATCAGCATGAACAATTTGAGTAAGTGGCTACCCAGGTTGTCGCACACATTTATCTAAAGAATCGTTAAGTCAGTTTTGTCTAGGACAACACCACAGGTATGTTCTCCATTTCAAAGGTCGTCTTCTCCAAATCCTAACAGCCGTTGACAGTGGGAGGCTGAGCATATTCAATCTGATAATTTCTCAAAGATGGTTTAGGGAAAGGACTTCCTGATTCATTCATAAACATATCAATGTTTGCTGAAGCCATGTTATCTAAGGCAAGGATTTGGGTCACGTCTTTAAGAGGGTGATTAAGAAAGACAAACGGATCCCGTGGAGACAGTGGTCTCCCACAGCTTCTGAATTAGTCTCTGGGAAAGACAGATTTGTCTGGCTGTGGTGACTGACACCAGGGGGTTAAGCTTTGAAAAGTCACCATTGGGTGAAATTTCATTTCATAGCGTTCATTCTGAGCGTTCAAAGCTCTTCACCTAGCAATCTTTGATGGCCCTTTGTAACAGCCTTCCCAGAAAGGTCAATCTTGTTACATATTCTTCAATTCTCTGAATAGTGAGACGTTCCAAGGACATCAGGACTCAAGTTTTGGTTTCCTCTGGCAGGGGTTTGGTGGGAGAGAGGGGGTGGGCTTGAGACTCAGGGTTTGCTTGGGTTGTGGTTTTTTTCACCCCCCCCCCCGTTTTTGCAAGGTTAAAATGATTTGCAAATCTACAAGTAGAGTGTAAATGGAGGCAAACAACATCAGTAGTGCAGTGAGGTTATTATTTTAGACCAGGGCATTCTGGTGGTTCCCTCACTGTGAAAAGTGAGGTTACAGGGAACCAGGCAGAGGGCCTTCTCAGTAATGGTACCTGCTCTGTAGAATTCCCTCCCATCAGATGTCAAGGAGATGAATAACTACACAACTTTTAGAAGACTTCTGAAGGCAGCCCTCTACAGGGAAGTTTTTTTTTTTAATGTTTAATGTTTTATTGTGCTTTTATATGTGTTGGGAGCTACCCAGAGTAGCTGGGGGGGAATTACTACTACTATTATAATTACTGGTCCTACATAAGGGAACCCTCTTTAGATGGCAATGTGTGTTACTTACTTTGGAAGCTCCTAAGCCAACTCTTGCTGTGCTTGGGGATTCTCTTGCTAATTCAGCTAAGCAGAGTCCCGGTCCTCTGCCCCCAAGGCCTACCCAGATGGTGCTACTGAACAGGAGGCATTCCTACAAAGCAGCTGTTCTTCTACCCCAGGGGTCCCCAGACTTACCGGCGTTTGGGCCGGTTCCCACCGCGCCGATCGCGCGGCGGGCCGGCGGGCGGGGGAGTGCGCGCCCGTGCGCATGCGCACGGGCGCTTACTGGCGCGGCGGCGCGCTTCCCGGGTGGAAAAAGCGCCGAAAATCCGTTGTGCGCATGCGCGTGGGCCTCCCCCAACCCGGAAGTGCACCAAAAATGACTTCTTCCGGGTCGGGAGAGGCCCATACGCATGCGCAGAAAGGATTTTCGGCGCTTTTTTCCCAACCCAGAAGAGCGCTGCCGCGCTGCGCGCCGTAAGAGCGGGCGGCGGGCGGTGGGGGTCGTCGCGGGCCAGATTGGCAGGCTAATTGGGCCGCATCCGGCCCCCGGGCCGTAGTCTGGGGACCCCTGTTCTACCCCATATTGGGTCCCCCACAGGATTCATACTTGAAGTGAGATTCGAACTGGGGCTTTCCTGGCTCATAACTCTTAACCACCACGATACCTGGAGGAAGAAGCCTCCTTCCAACCATCCTTTCCATCCATCCAGCAGTATCTGAGCTCTCAGTGTTGATCTTGCTAATCATATGTTTGGTGGAGCAGATCCTTTCCTCCAGCAGCTTTCTCCCTGCCCTCTGCTTTGCATGAGAATCTCTGGACAACAGCCCAGATCTACAGATAACGCAACCATCCCTCACTGTAGGACTAGCCATCTGCTCAGTTATAATGACCGCGTTGACCTATCTTGAGAACTCGTTGAATTCTTCAACAGTTTCTCTTCTTTCTCATGCCTTCCTGGCACTTGTCCAAAAAAAGCAGAAATTAAAAACTCTCCCTTCTTTGGCTTAAGTCCACAACTCCTCCCCTTCCTGTTCTCTTTTGGCCATGATGGATAGCAGAGGGAAACCAGCCAGCTGATTGCAACATCTTAAATATGATAGTCGTGTTTCATTGTCTCCTCTATTGGAGTTGGGAGTTTTTGCGTAGGGATAGATGACTCTGCCGGGTTCGGGTTCAGTTTTTTCAATCTTATTTTTTTAAAAAAATCTAAACTGCCCCTCATCCAATGATTGCAAGGCAGTTTACAATATAAGCTCTGTCTAACACAAACTGGAGGAGGCCAAGATCCCTCTGAACAGGCCAATAGAATCATAGAATCATAGAGTTGGAAGAGACCACAAGGGCCATCCAGTCCAACCCCCTGCCAAGCAGGAAACACCATCAAAGCATTCTTGACATATGCCCGTCAAGCCTCTGCTTAAAGACCTCCAAAGAAGGAGACTCCACCACACTCCTTGGTAGCAAATTCCACTGCCGAACAGCTCTTACTGTCAGGAAGTTCTTCCTAATGTTTAGGTGGAATCTTCTTTCTTGTAGTTTGAATCCATTGCTCTGGAACAGCAGAAAACAACCTTTCTCCCTCCTCTATATGACATCCTTTTATATATTTGAACATGGCTATCATATCACCCCTTAACCTTCTCTTCTCCAGGCTAAACATACCCAGCTCCCTAAGCCGTTCCTCATAAGGCATCGTTTCCAGGCCTTTGACCATTTTGGTTGCCCTCTTCTGGACACGTTCCAGCTTGTCAGTATCCTTCTTGAACTGTGGTGCCCAGAACTGGACACAGTATTCCAGGTGAGGTCTGACCAGAGCAGAATACAGTGGTACTATTACGTTCATGTGCAGGCATGAACGGCGGCAAACCCGCCAGTTACTTCCGGGTTTGCCACGGTCGCAACTTGGAACATCCGCGAGTGGAGGCAGTTGTAAGTAGAAGTTCTAGTGTGTGTGTGTGTGTGTGTGTGTGTGTGTGTGTGTGTATATATATATATATATATATATATATATATATATATATACACTCCCATCATGGTATCAAGCTTGGGACTTAGTGGCCTCAGAAGACCCCTTTCTGCTCTTCCAATTCACTGACCTTTCATTTTTCAAAAACACTGCAGTTAAGAACACAGCAGTGGCTCTCACTGAGTTCAGTCAGGTCTCTGTAGTCTGAGGATCAAAGGCAGGAAAAGTTCTGCAAACTCACATTCCCACGGGCTCAAACCAGAGAATCTATCCTCCCCGCCTCCTGCCTTCATCAGTGAATGACCATGCTTCCTCCTTTTGGGATCTGAAATCATGGGCAGATTTATTCCGATCCAGCCAGCAGATTTATTCCGATCCACCCGGCATTCTTCCAAGAGGGCTGTGTGCCTGCCTGACTCCCTGCTCCCCCATTGTGGGGTAGTTATGCCATCAAGACAGATGTCCAGAACCCCAAACGAGCAGAAGGGGCCAACTTGGGCTGACTTGTGCCCAAAATGAGGGCACATATACACATGACATTTCCATACATTTTTTCTTGTTTTTTTTTTGCCTTTTGGGGACATGGGTTTAGTAAGGATGACTATAGTTTTAAGGAGGAATACAATGCATATCACCATAGTGGAGGAGACATTGATCAGGTGACCTGTTTGCCTACTCAGTTTTCTGCCCAGGTGCTGGGAATTGTGGATGAGCAACTTCAAGGCCCCTGCTCAGGGCCGTCTTAAGCATATGTGGGGCCAGGGTGCAAAGATCCACCCGACGCCTCCCCCCATGTTGCCCAGAGTTGTCAACCTTTTTTAGGGGGGGAACCCCAAAGTTGTCGACCTCTTTTTAGGGAGCTGACACCATGCTCAGGAAAAAAAATCCAGCGCTGCTCAACAAACCAGCCTGAGGTGATGGTGACGGCGACTGAGCAAAGCCGGGTGCCTCGTGGTGTAAGCAGCATGCACTGGGCAGGCCTCTCCATGGCCCTACACCAATCCCAGGCACATAGGAGGACGGAGCCAGCCAGCCAGCCACCTCTGCGCCTCGCTGGCTCGCTCACCCCTGAACTCGTGGCACAGCAGAAGAGCCTGCTGTGGTGCTCCAACCGATGGGCGGGCTCTTCCCCGAACTCCAATTCTCGGGCCCCAGACTCTTGGCCTAGCGCCCCGAGAGCCCGGCGCCCGGGTGTTCCACACTCCTGGCACCTATGGTTAAGGCGGCCCCGCCCCTGCTGCTCTCCCTTCTGATAGTTCTTTATCCTTAAATTGTGTTTGGACCTAACTGCCCATCAAATTGAAGACACCTTTGAACAGGGGACTGCCCTCTATACATGGCCATCAGAGAGAGAGAGAGAGAAAGGGCGTGGGGGGGGGGGAGAGAGAAAGATGGTACTGAAAGGCACGATTAAAGTGGTTGGTTGAAAAGTTGGCAACTCTTCCAGCAATTTTAAATCTTGCTGGAGAGAGAAAGAGGGAGACGGAGAGAGAGGGAGACTGGACATCTTGTTGGCTTTTAGGATGGCTACAGTCTGGCTCCCACTTGTCTGAGTCTACCCTGTGCCTTGACTGGAAAAATAAATCTCTCCCCAAATTGAGTTCCACATGGAGACTGCCAGCCACCACAGGAGATTAATAACAATGGGGGAAAGAACACCTCGGCTGATATTGTTCCTCTATGCTCAATGGCCTGTGCTGTTTGTGGAAGTGCTTGCTAGTATCATCCAGCCACAGGTGAGGCTGTTTCGCCATCTTAATAGCAGCTTGTGGAAGCCACATTGTGTGTGTGCCTAATTAAATATCCTTCATTGTTCCATTGTACCTGGAGCTAGATGTTAACACCTCTACTTTTAGACCTGCAGGCCAAGGTAAACACAGCAATATCCTGAGCTGCTGAAGGCAAAATTGGGAAGGTTACTTTCATCTCTCCCTGTAACTTTTTTTTTAAAAAAAGCAGTTTTAATTAAGCCAGGTCCTAAGTCTTCTTCATTTGCATTTAGGGAAAGCATTTGTCTTTGTAATGGGATGTGCTGGCAGGAATCCTTTGGAATGATATAAGGGCAGAACATAAATACACCTTGAAAACACTTGTTCTTGTGAGACAAGCTGAAGGCATGCAGGCTTTGAAGGGGGAGGGAACTTTTGAATCCTTTGTATTAATCCTTTGCCAAAAAAAAGCGGGGGGTGGGGAGCTATCTATTCTATTGGCACTACTGTAGTGCCTTGGCTTAAAAAATTGCTGACACCTCTTGGGAAAGTTTTATTTAAAGAATCCTAGTTTCAGACAGTCTCCTGCATATACTACTGTCTGCTCTGATTTTGGCAAAAGGTGGACCAGGGCAATAATTCAAAATGAAAAGCGTTAGAGGATGGGTGGGTGTTTTGCTTTCACAGCTTTCCACTAGGACAACTGATTGGAATTAGGTACCCATAGCCAGAAGAAATCCCTAAAAATAAAATAAATTTCATTTTACATTTTACTTGAGCTCCTTCTCTGGCCCACTTTATAGGTATCACTAATTTTAATGGTGGTTGCTTCAAGCAAACCAAGTTAGAACAAACCCCAGTTTCCTGAGTTTGGCTGTAGCAGGAAACAGAGGTTTTTCAACACTGTCATTGGAAGCTTTCAGTTTCCCTTGCAAATGAGATGAGGAGAAAGAAACAGGTGAGATGCCAACACGCATCATGGTCAGGACTCCAGCTATGTCCTCTGTACTTGGTGCCAGGCTGTGCCAAGGAGTAGCAGCTATGCCAAAAAGATATTCATGCCCATTCAGTGCATAGAATCATCGAATTGTAGAGTTGGAAGGGACCCCAAGGGTCATCTAGTCTAGTGTTTCCCAAACTTGAGTCTTCAGCTGTTTTTGAATTACAGTTCCTATGATCCCTGACCACTGGTCTTGCTTACAAGTGAGTTGTAGTAAAAAAACAGCTGGAGACAACATTGATCTAACCCAGGCACCCCCAAACTGCGGCCCTCCAGATGTTTTGGCCTACAACTCCCATGATCCCTAGCTATCTGGAGGGCCGAAGTTTGGGGGTGCCTGATCTAATCCAACCATCTGCAATGCAGGAATAGTGTAGTGTAGTGGCAGCTGTCACTCTGTTAAAGATGAACTGGCCCTGTATGAGTTCTAGTGTTATGAGTCAGGAAGGAGGGGGGGATTACCTAGCCACATTCTCCTTGCCACATGTAATTTTTAAACTCCTGACGGGCAACTTCAACACCCCTGTGCTGCTCTCCCATCTTGGGTTTCTTAGACTGGACATCCCCATAAATAGAGGATGTCTCCAAACAGAGGGTTGTTCTCTAGCAACCCTTCAAAATAGAGAACTAGCCCAGGCATCGCCAAACTGCGGCCCTCCAGATGTTTTGGCCTACAACTCCCATGATCCCTAGTTAACAGGACCAGTGGTCAGGGAAGATGGGAATTGTACTCCAAAATATCTGGAGGGCCGAAGTTTGGGGATGCCTGAACTAGCCTCTGCAAAGGAGGATGCATGGACCCTTTGGATGGGCTGTTTGGCACACGAGGTGTCCAGCATGGGAATGCCAAGAAGATAAACAAAACAAGTCCTGCTGTGTGTACTTTAAAGAAACACATATTGACTTGTTTTCAGAGCATCTGACTGACGTTTGGCCTATATAACGGTGACCAACTAGGTCACTGAGCACATGCTGGACCATAACAAATTGATTCTGAACTATCACTTATCTGCCTCTGTTGCTGTCAAGGAGGATCCATCAGTGCATTTAATAAATTATTTACCAAATAGATAAAAGCATCTCCTGCCCTCCCCCCACCCCCGCCGCCTTCTCTAACTTCCTAGTGATTCTGGAAAGTGGGCTGATTGTCTTAAGCCGCAGCACTAATTGGGTTTGGTGTTCATTTAGCATGTGAAATGAGACGAGCGTTTAAGGGGATAATGCTCTCTCTCTCTCCCCCCCTCCCGTTGTGGGATGGGGCAAGAGTTGATGCAAGCCTCCATCATGGGCACAGCACCAAATGATTCTTAAAAGTATCCTTGATGCACTTCGGTTAATGCCAACTCATTATGGATTTGATATTTCAGTACATATTGAAATAGGATGAGGACAGTATGTCCCGTGCCAATTGGGTTGGCATTTCAGACACACGCCCAGGGCACCTGATTGGTTTGGTCCAAAGTCATATGGGAGAGTTTTGGGGAAATGAAGTTTTTACTGGCCACTGTAAAAACCCTCCTCCTCTCCGCCCCCCCCCCAGCCAAATTTGTCCTTTAAAAATGGTCACAACCCACATTGTGGTCATGACATGCAACTCAATGGAGCCTGTGGAGAGAAAAATATTAGCTACCACTGATTTATGGTACCTAAATCAGGCAGCAGCCTAAATCAGGGATGGAGAACCAATGTGACCCTCCAGAAGTTTTCAGACCAGAACTCCTATTATCCCTGGCCATTGGTTGCATTGGCTGAGTCCACTTATGAATTAAGACTGTAATTAGACCAATGGTCTCGACTGGGTAAGCTAACAAGCCACAAATTGTAATAGAACTCCACTTTGCGCAGAAATGAGGAAGGAGAGTGTCACAGTGGCCGGAGTGGACTACTTCAGAGTAACGACGCTACGCAGCTCTGCATTTTATTCTTTTTATTGGTGCTGCGTATTTACAGTGTTGAAGTCATTGCTATTTACACGGAGTGATGTGATCAGTCGGTTTCAGAACCTCCTAATGGCTTTTGGCGCGTCTTTCTCCAACACAAAAGCTTTGGCAGACCCATCCTCTTTCCCCTCCTCTTTCTGCGTAGTTCTGGAGTTGGGGGGATGGGTCTCCCCCCCTTATTCGCCCCTTCCTGTCCCACCTGGGACCCTGGCTCCTCTACCTTGCCTGAGCCTCGGACACGACTTCCTGCTTCCCCACTGGAATCGGAACTCTCTCTGCTTTCCCCTGTGCTCGGCGATTGGCTTGAACTCAGGAGGGGAGGGACTTCGCGATATCCCCTGTCCCTCACATCCACCCCCCTCCCAAGCTCTCCTTCACCCCTCCCCAGGTCCCCCCCAGGTGTCGGTGACGACTGGAAGCCTAAGAACTCAGTGCTTTCCGAGCCCGTTGGTGTGAACACCTCCCCCCAGTCCTGCAAGCCCCCCCCTTCCGCCTGGGAGGATGGGAATCCCAAAAAGTCCGTGGCGTCAGAGCTGGTGGGGGTAAAAATGTTCTGCCAATCTGCTCCTTCCTCTGACTGGGTGGATCTCGGTGACACCCATACCTCATCCTCTGGTTCCTCAAACTCCGCTTCCCAGCGCCATGGTGAACTGCTCTCCCGTGCTTCCTCCCCCTCCCCCTCCCTTTCCATGTGCCAGGGCTTGGGTCTATGGGGAAAGAGGGCGTGAAATTCTTCTACCAGGAATTCCTCCTGTATCTGAGTGGCTGGGACCCATTCATTCTGGGACGGTGGAGCATCCTCCCATGCCATGAGGTACTCCAGTCCCCCCACCCCCCACCTTGAATCCAGGATGGCCGTGGCCTCATTGAGTTGCTCCCTGCCTTCCCTCTCCCCCCCTCCCTCAGGGGTTTGTTCGCTGTCTCGGAGCCTGCTGCTTTCCCTGTACGGCGACAGCAGCGATCTATGAAACACAGGGTGCACCCTCATGTCCTCTGGCAGTGCCAGCCTGTATGCCACCGGGTTGACCTGTTGCGTGACCGTGAAGGGGCCCAACCTTCTGGGCGCCAGCTTTTTGCATCGCCCTCTGATGGGAAGGCCCTCCGAGGACAACCAAACTTTGTCCCCCACCCTAATGACCTCCCCCGGTCGCCTGTGGCGATCTGCCCCCTTCTTGTACGCTTCCTTGGCTCTCTCCAAGTGTTCTCTGAGCTGCTGGTGCACCGTCTCCAGTTCCTCTGCCCAATCCTCAGCCTGTGGGCCCTCCTCCTCCTCCTCCCCCTCCCTCTCTGGGAAAGATCTGAGGTCACGCCCATAATTGGCCTTAAAGGGCGACACCCCTGTGGAGACGTGCACCGCATTGTTGTAGGCAAATTCTGCCAGTGGCAGGCGATCCACCCAGTCCGTTTGCCGCTGGCTGACGTAGCATCTCAGGTACTGCTGCAGAATGGCGTTGACCCTCTCCGCCTGTCCATTGGTCTGCGGGTGTCTAGCCGTCGACAAGCTGACCTCCACCTGCAGGAGGTTCATGAGCCGCCGCCAGAACCTGGAAACAAATTGGCGGCCACGATCCGAAATAACCCTTAAAGGTAAGCCATGCAGTCTGAATACGTGATCCACAAACAGTTTGGCTGTCTCTTCTGCAGAGACCGCCCTGGCACACGGTATAAAGTGGCACATTTTGGACATGAGGTCCACCACCACCAACACTGCGGTCTTGCCCCTGGACGACGGCAGGTCTGTGATGAAGTCCATGGACACTACTTCCCACGGCCTGTGCGGTGTGGCTAAGGGCTCCAGCAAACCTGCTGGTGGCGCTCTGACCACCTTTGCCCGCTGGCAGGTGTCACAGCCCCTTACATAATCCCTCACATCCTCCCGCACCCCTGGCCACCAGAAGTGTCTCATGACTAGGTGAGCGGTTTTGTCCCTCCCAAAATGACCCGCCGTTGGGTTGTCGTGCATCTGCTTGAGGACCGTACGTCTAAGCTGGGTGGTGGGCAGGTACAGTGCACCCTTGTAGAAAAGCAGCCCCCTGCGTTCTGCAAAGTCTTTTGCCTGCTCCCCCCCCTTCTCAGTTCTCTGAAGATGCGGTTGGCAAATTCATCCGCTGCCGTCAGTGCTGTGAGTTCCGCCTCGCTCACCACTGCTGCTCCGCAGGACCATGCTGACGGGGGGAAAATGTGCCTGGGTGCCGGTGGCGCCTCCTCCTCCATGTACTCTGGCTTGCGGGAGAGGGCATCCGCCCTGACATTCTGCTCTCCCGGGATGTAGTGTATGGAGAAGTTGAAGTTCAAGAAGAACTCTGCCCACCGTATCTGCCGCTGGTTGAGCACCCTGGCAGTTCTCCAGAACTCCAGGTTCTTGTGGTCTGTGCACACCTGGATGGGGTGCTTGGCGCCCACCAGGAAGTGTCTCCAGTGCTGGAACGCAGCGTGGATCGCAAGAAGTTCCCGATCAAACACCGTGTAGTTTCGCTCTGGCTGGGTCAACTTCCTGGAGAAGAAGGCACAGGGTCTCCACTCTCTGTTGGCGTCCAGTTGCAACAAAATGGCGCCCACAGCTTTATCAGAAGCATCTGTCTCCACGCGTAGGGGCGCGTCCTGAACCACGTGGAACAGGTTCTGGTCTGAGGCGAACACCCTCTTGAGGCTTTCAAACGCTGCTTGCGCCTCTGGTGTCCACCTGAACTTCTGCTTGCCTCTCAGGCAGTCAGTGATGGGAGCCGTAACGCGAGAGAAGTTCTTGATGAACTTCCTGTAGAAGTTGGCGAAGCCTAGTAGGCGTTGGGCATCTTTGCGCGTCCTGGGGCTGTGCCAGTCCAGGATGGCCTGCACCTTGTCCTTGTCCATCGCCAGCCCCTTGTCTGACAGCTTGTAGCCCAGGAAGTCCACCTCCTTGGTGTGAAACTTGCACTTCTCCAGCTTCACATACAGGTGGTTCTCCTTCAGGCGCTGCAACACCTCCCTGACATCTTTCACATGCTGCACTGGGTCATCGGAATAGATAAGGATGTCATCCAGGAAGACCAAGCATTTCCTGAAGAGGAGGGACCCCAGCACGTGGTGCATGAAGGCCTGGAAGCATGCTGAGCCCCCTTGCAACCCGAAGGGCATCACCAGATATTCAAAAGAGCCCAGAGGCGTGAACATCGTGGTTTTCCATTCATCGCCGTCCCGGATCCTGATCAAGTTGTATGCCCCCCTCAGGTCTAGCTTGGTGAAAATCTTGCCCCTGCGTGCCGCTGTCAGGAGATCATCCACTCTGGGCATGGGGAAAGCCACTGGCTCTGTTACCGAATTCAGCCGTCTAAAATCCACCACAAGACGGCGCTGTTGCGTGTCTTTCTTGTCCACCCAGAAGACTGGGCTGCCCCCTGCTGCCTTGCTTTCTCTGATGAACCCCCGCTTGAGGTTCTTGTCGATGAAAGCGCGCAGATCCTCCAGTTCCTGGTCTGACATGGCGTACAGCTTGGCTGGGGGTATAGTTGCCCCTGGCACCAGGTTGATCTGGCAGTCAAAAGGCCTGTGTGGGGGTAGGTGGTCGGACTCCGCTTCGCTGAAGACCTCCTGCAGGTCCCAGTACGGCTTGGGTATCGCCTCACCCCCTTTGATGTGCATGGTGGCCACCGTGGCTATCGGAGGCCCCTCCCCTGGTTGGTGCTGCATGCAATGTTCCAGGCAAAAGTCCGATCCAAAAGTGATGCATCTCTGGTGCCAACTGATGGAGGGGTCGTGGCGCGCCAGCCAGCTCATGCCCAAGACGATGGGGGGGTCTGAGATGGTTGTGACGTTGAATGCCAGTGTCTCTGAGTGCCTTCCCACCGTCATTCTCATGGGGGGGGGTTTGATGAGTGATGGCCCCTCCCAGCAGTTCTCTGCCGTCAATGGTTGCCACGTGCAGGGGAAAATCCAGCTGCAGAAGCTGGATCTGGTGCTCTTCTGCAAAGTTTCTCGAGAAGAAGTTGGCTGAGGCACCACTGTCAATTAAGGCGAGGACCGTCAGGGGATAGCCATTTGGGAGCGTGAGCGTCACTTCTAGAACCACTCCTGCTCTGGGAGGGGTGGGCTGGCTCTGCTCCTCTCTGTGCGGGTGGGTGGGCTGGGGCTGTTGTCTGCTGACTGTGCCTGGCTGCTGCCCCTTGTCTCCTGCAGCCAGGCTTTCCCGTTTCCCTGCTGTGGTGCTGCGTCAGTGGGGGAGGGCACAACCGTTCCCGCCTTTCCTTGCCACTCCCTGCGATGTGGGCAGTCTCTGACGAGATGCTGGGGGGAGTTGCAGAGAAAGCAATTCCCACCCCTTCCCTCCTTGCGTCTTGGCGCCGCTGGGGTTTGAAAAGCCCGCGCGCGCGCGCTATCAATCTGCGTGGGTTCCTGGTCCTGACTGGCCCCAGGCGTGGCTTGAAAGGGTTGTTGGGGGAGTGGCTTCTCCTGCGACCGTGGGAACCAAGCCCGCTTTGCGCACGTTGCTTGCTTGTCGCTCCACCGGGATTCCTGTCTCACCCCCACCGCCAGAGCCGCTTTGCTCAGCTGATCCATATTACTGGGCTTTGGACCTCTCGAGAGCTCATCCTTCACCTCCTCATGCAACCCCAAGTAGAACGCCGCTTGCATTGGGGGTGACTCTAGTTCCCACCCCAATCTGTGCACCAGCATGGTGAATTTCGCCCAATACGCGCGAACTGTCATATTTCCTTGGCGTAAATTATGAAGTTCCTCCTTAGTCTGGTCCATATGACTATCGGACGAATACATCGTTTTCAAACCTTCTAGAAATAGTTTGACATTCTTCATGCAAGGATTCTTTGTTGCGATTAACGGTCTTAGCCACTCCCTGGCTGCCCCGGTAAGGTGCTCCACAATAAACGCTACCCTGTGCTCATCATCAGGGAACTCAGCGTGGTGCAGCTCAAGAGCATACACAATCTCAGTCTCAAAGCCCTGATATTCCCTCGGGTCTCCATTGAACTTGCTTACTAGCGTCCCGGCTCTCCTTCCTGGCAGCACTTGGACTTGGGGTGCCCCTCCCGCCTTGTTTTTCTCTGCATCCAGCTTGTTTTGGAGGTCTACCGCCACCGCCCTTAATTCCTGCTCTCTTTCCTGTAGCGCTCTCACCTGTTCCGCAAGTTGTAGCCGGTCGTCCTGGACCTTCTTAGTCTCTTCTTTAGCTGCCTTCAATTCCCCCTGCGCCTGCAGCGACAGCTGCTGCAGTTCTTGCTGGGCTTGCTCCGCGATCTGCCGCCATCTCTCCGCCTCTGACACGCTCATCCCGGCAACTCCAAAGTAGCCCAAAAAGGATTAGGAGGTTGCTGTCACAGTGGCCGGAGTGGACTACTTCAGAGTAACGACGCTACGCAGCTCTGCATTTTATTCTTTTTATTGGTGCTGCGTATTTACAGTGTTGAAGTCATTGCTATTTACACGGAGTGATGTGATCAGTCGGTTTCAGAACCTCCTAATGGCTTTTGGCGCGTCTTTCTCCAACACAAAAGCTTTGGCAGACCCATCCTCTTTCCCCTCCTCTTTCTGCGTAGTTCTGGAGTTGGGGGGATGGGTCTCCCCCCCTTATTCGCCCCTTCCTGTCCCACCTGGGACCCTGGCTCCTCTACCTTGCCTGAGCCTCGGACACGACTTCCTGCTTCCCCACTGGAATCGGAACTCTCTCTGCTTTCCCCTGTGCTCGGAGATTGGCTTGAACTCAGGAGGGGAGGGACTTCGCGATATCCCCTGTCCCTCACAGAGAGCTAGTATAATGTGTATATTCCAGGCCATAGTGTTTTATTTTCTCCCTGAATAGAAAGCTGCCCTGAGTTTTCAGGACACTAATGAAATAAAACAGCTTGCTACAATGAAAATGCACCAGGTCCTGACATTTCAAGCTCATTATTAGCTTTCTTCCTGATGATCAGCCACTTCTCCCACTGGAGGGGAAAAAAAAACCTGGATTCTATTTTAATTGTCCATAATTGGATACAGAGAGATGCAACAGATTGATTCATTATTTCCATGCGCTACTGTCAGTGTTTAACGCTGTGCTTCCATTTCCGGTAAATTAATATCCTGCTAAATGCTTGTACTAGGTGTCATTTTAATCTGGTTTCATGTAGGTTGATGGATTTGTTCCTCCTTTGTCCTAAATACCAACCAATCCTGGAGAGTTTTTCTTCTTTAGACAGTTCAGTTTAGTTCTGTGCCGAACATTTTGAAAATATCTTTTTGACCATTCATTAGGGGAGGGGTTAAAATTTTCCTCTGTTTTTTTTAAGGGGGGGTAGGATTCCTATTGACTTTACTTAAGCTTATGATGTGCTCAGTGATTTTTCATTTCCTCGCCCCCTTGCATATTCTATTTTAAAGCCCTCTGCCACTACCAGCAAGGCTATCTCCACACCTCCTGAAATACCTGGAGCTACACTTTCTGGAATATCATTGGAACAGTGTTCCATGACGTCTCTTCCAACTAATTCCAGGAAGTGTAGCCAGTGGGAACCAGCATGAGCCCCCCCTCCCACAGCTTTCCATTGACTGCACTTCCTAGAAAGTGAAAGACATAACACTCCCTGCAGAAAACTGGTTCTCATTTTCACGGAGGAAGAATATTTTTGTGAAGCAAGGAGTAGGGGTTCAGCCCAGCCTTAGATCATTTGCAAAGACCTGGGGGAGAACTGGGGGAGTGAAGTGGAAGATGGAAATATAAAGGCTAACAATGCCATGGCACTGAGGCTGACCCACATCGGAGTTGGCAAACGTTTTTGCTGCTGGAAAGGAATTATTCATATAGGGTAACCCTGTTGACTCTACAACGAAGGAGCTAATGAATACAAAGCTCTCTGTTTTGTGCAGGGCTGATCACATCTTAAGATCAGGGTCGTCTCTAGGCCTGGGCTGGGTGGCACAATGCGCCAGGGTGTCTGGCCACCAGGGGGCGCTGCCGCCGGGGTTGGGATGGAGGAGGAGCAGACCCGTCTTTCCTGTTGGGGCTACTGGCGTGTTGTGCCAGGGCGCCACCTCTCAGGGGCGCCCCAGGGAGAGGGAGAGCTGCACGGAGCAAGTGCCCCTCACCGCCCACGTGCGCTCTGGAAAGAGATCCGGTGGCTCCCGAGCCTGGCTCCTCCATAGCAGCTTCCTGCTGGAGGAGCCTCCAGCAAGCCCCGCCGGCAGCGCCGCCCTCGCCCACCTATTCATGGGCTGCAGACACCGTTGGGGGGAAGCCGGCCACGAGCCTCCCATCGGCACAGCAGCCAGGGATCCTCGCACGGCAGCGCCGCGCAGCCGCTTTGGCCGAGGAGGCTGGCAGCGCCCCCGCCTGTCAGGCCACCCCCTCCTGCGGCCCGCTGCGCCTGGCCCTGCCTGGCAGAGCGTGAGTCTGACGTCGCCATTGCCAGTCCTGCTTGCGGCGAGTGAGAAGCAGAAGGCACGGCATGGCGTCGTCGGGGGGGGGGAGCGGCGCCTCAGAGGTGCACGAGGCGCAGTTGCTAAAATGAAGCACACACACAAACACGCGTCCCCAGGGCAGTGCGTGGCTCCGGCTTTCCAGCTGGCAAGGGGACGCCGGGGCGCCGGAGGGCCGGAGGGATCTCTGAGCCACGGCACTGGATAGGGTTAAGAGGGCCCTGCTTAAGATCTCTGATCCACAAACAAAGATATTGCTTGAACAAGTAAAACTTCTAGAAGTTGCCTTTTGTTTGATGTTGAAGCGAAATTGGAACTTTGCTCCATTGTCACTGTGACTCTTGCTTGCATCCTAGGAAATGCCTCTCACTAATTTAATTCTGGGTGATTTAGTTCACTTCATCTGAAATCAAGGTTTTCCTCCTGGCTTGAGAATGAATGGAAGAAAATCGCAGACATTTGAGATTTGGGATATTGACATTAATTAAAAGCATGTGTTTTGTTTTGTTTGGAAAATTCAGTACTATTAAAACAATCCCTTTGTACGAAACTGCCATTTTTTTATTTTACTGGCCCACAGGCAGGAGGTTTATTAAGATAATACATATCAAAGAAAAATGTGTTAGAAGGTATCCCAAAGCTTTTGCTATAAACATACATATGTCATACAAGGGAGCGGGTGGCGCTGTGGTCTAAAAACCACTGAGCCTCTTGGGCTTGCCGATTGGAAGGTCAGTGGTTTGAATCTGCATGATGGGGTGAACTCCTATCGCTCTGTCCCAGCTTCTGCCAACCTAGCAGTTTGAAAGCATACCAGTACAAGTAGATAAATAGGTTCCTGTGGCAGGAAGGTAAATGGCGTTTCCGTGCGCTCTGGTTTCTGTCACGGTGTCCCGTTGCACCAGAAGCGGTTTAGTCATGCTGGCCACATGATGCGGATAAACGGCGGGTCCCTTGGCCTGAAGCGTGATGAGCGCTGCACCCCACAGTCGCCTTTGACTGGACATAACCGCCCAGGGGTTCTTTACCCTTACCTTTTACATCATACATGCAACATGTCAGGAACCTTTTGCATAATAGCCCTGTTCATGCATTCAGTGAATCATGGGCAAGGGGAATGAGAATCAGGCCGACTGGCCCAGATCATGACTTCCATGTGTCCCTATGAAAAGAACCTACATGCCAATGAGGGCAGTAGGTAGGTGTGATCCTGATTCTCCCCTACTATCACACACATAGTATTATTCATGAGCATACGAATCAATTCAAGTGTAATATACTGTTAAGGTAAATGAAAGTCCTCTATCTGAAGCTGTCTTCTATTTGAAGTTGGGGAGAGCAGAGTTGCCCATCAATGGAGCAGGCATACAGGTCACCAGGTCACTGTCTTCCCCATTATGTTGAGATGGCTTGTATTTCCATCTTTATTTCTAAACTAGCTGGCCCGGGCACGCTGCTGTGCCTGACTCAGGGTCCTTGTTTCCCAGGAAAGGGGGAGGATGTGTCCCCCCCCCCCGGACCATGCGTTTTTTTCACCCCCACCCCCGTTGTTGTGTCTCATCCCTGTGATTACTCCCATCCTGTAGCGACCCATGAGGTATCCCGTCCCCCCACCCCCAGGTCATCCCTGGGTCAGCCCATGACCTATTCGGGACCCTCCTCTCCCACCCACCCCCCACCCAGGGTTCCACTCGGGATAGTCTGTAAAGTGGAGCTGAGGCTAGTCTGTAGGATGTAAAGTGGAGCCGAGGGCTAGTCTGTAAAGTAGAGCCGAGGCCTAGCCTGTAAAGTAGAGCCGAGGCCTAGTCTGTAGGATGTAAAGTGGAGCTGAAGCCTAGTCTGTAGAGCCGAGGCCTAGTCTGTAGGGTGTAAAGTAGAGCTAGTATGTAAACCCTGCTGGAGGTGTGGTCTCCGGGGCGTGAGGGATTGTGGGAGTATGTTTGTCCTTTGTTTGTTGGATGTCCACTGGAGGGCACAATTTTTTTGACATAAATCCAGGTTTTTACCTGTGCTGGGTGTGTCATCTGGCCAATGTAAGTGGATGGTTACACTCCCACATGTGACTCTGTTGTTGTGGCCAAATTTGAGGGCGATCAGGCAAGCGGTTGTGGAGAAAGGTGTGAAGTACAAACATGCACCTTCTACATATATATATATATATATATATATATATATATATATATATATCCTATATAATAATGTCCAAGTTGTCCCTGCGTCCAGTTGTCCCGTGTGTCCCTGGGGTACTGCGCATGGGCCCCAGGGACACAGGGATTGGACAGCAGAGACGACGTACACACACGCACACACGCTCTCCCCCCCACCCCTCTGCCAACTGCTGCTCCCGGCCGGACAAGCGCCTCAGTGTGCTTGCGCTAAAGAGCGAGGAGGAGGAGGAGGCTGCTTTAGCCCCCTTCCCCCCCCCTACGACCAGCAGACCAAGGGGCTCAGTACCTTGGATGCCGGTCTGGTGGGACATGACGGCAAGCAGCCGCCAGGAACTGCCGCCTCTCGGGCCGGGGGCAAAGGCAGGAAGCGGCGCCGGGGAAAGAGAGCCGCAACTGAGCGCCTCGCTTGCCTTCGCCCCGGCGGAGGCTCCTTCGGGCCAGGCAGCGGCGCCAGGACTCGGGCTGGAGACACCGGGGAAGCGGCAGAGACACCGGGAAAGCGGCAGAGTCACCGCTGCCATGTGCAGCTGAGGAGGCGGCGGGCTGAGGAGGGCGGCCCGGGCCGAGGCGGCGGGCGTCGAGCCGAGGGGGCCGCCGGGGAGGCCGCCTCGAGCTCCGGGCTCCTTCCTTCCTCCTCCTCCTCCTCCTCCAGCAGCAGGAGCGCGACAATGGTGGGACCCCCTCCTCCCATCTCCCGGCAGCTCCGGCCGCCCCTCGCGGCTCCTCACGGGCGTCGCCATAGCCTCTGGCTGGCTGCTGGAAGAGGAGGAGTAGGCTCGCTGGCCCTGGGATCCACCCACCGCCGCCTCCTTTCCGCCCCTTGGCTGCCTGAGCCCCGACACCTCTCCTTTTCCTAGCGGCGCCCATGGTGTCCTGGCCGAGGAGGTGGCGCCGCGGCCCCGGCTTCTGCCGAGACACGCGCTCTAGCGCCCGTTTTTAAACGGGCTGAATTCCACTAGTATAGATAGATAGATAGATAGATAGATAGATAGATAGATATAGATATAGATATAGATATAGATGGGCATCTGATGGCAAGAGCTGTTCAACAGTGGGAGCAACTACCTTGGTAGGTGGTGGGCTCTTCTTCATTAGAGGTTTCTAAAGGGGTTGACTGACCATCTGTCAGGGATTCTTTAGCTGTGATTTTGCAGGGGATTAAACTAGGTGACCCCTAGGGTCCCTTCTAATCCAGCAATTTTAGGATTTCATGACCTATGGCCTACACATATAAATTAGCATATAGATATCTGATGCAAATCGGGGACCTCTTTTGACCTTATTTTTAACGATGCATTCTTCCTTTGGGGGGGGGGGGTGATATGCAAGGTTGCATTTAGGCAGTGTTTTGTTCCCCTTTCCTTCCTGATATTTCCCATGATCTTTCACACAACATAAAATCCCTTTCTGGAGATCTTGCAGAATATAGCAGAAGCTTAGTGCTCATTTCCGTGTTAATTGCTTCCAGGAAAAGAAATCTGTTTGCAGCCCCATTAATCCAGAAAACCCTGGGAGTTTTGCGCCATGATGATCCTGCCACTTTCATGGATCGCCCCTTGTGACACAATTTGGGGACTTAAAAGGCACTTCTGGAAATCTAGCAGAATCTGGCCGAAGTGCTCGTTTCTGTGTTAATTGCTTCGAGGGAAAATAATAATAATAATAATAATAATAATAATAATAATAATAATAATAATGTCACACCACAACCTCCGGTGTAAATGAGCCTTAGCTTGACCTGGTGATATAACACTGAAAAAGCCACAGTTCCATAACACAACAGGCAACACAGAGTAAAAGGAACACTTGAAATTGAGACAGAAGTGCTAGCTTTTTAGCCAGGGAAGTTTCTCCAATAAACCCCACATCTGAGTGCACCCTAAGTGGCTGAGCCATGACCAAGTAGAAATGGAACCCAAAAAAATTCTTTAAGCAATGCATTTCTTCTTATACCATAGAGAGTACTAAGTCCACTTACCTTAAACACTCAGGCACCATTGCGACCTGGTCATGGCCCACGTGAGTGATCCAGTGGCCAACTGGGTCAGATTGCAGGCCTGCCTGCAGATTGGCCAATAGCAGGCAGGGCTGGATCTGGGGATTCCCCAAGGGATGGGCCCAACCGGCCAATGGGCATCGCTTGTGTCTCCCCCGGGGGGAATAAATTGAGGCCGGCCCAGCGCTTCTCTTCAGTTGGTTTCCCCCCATTCTGTTGATCTAGGTCAGGCATCCCCAAACTTTGGCCCTCCAGATGTTTGGGACTACAATTCCCATCTTCCCCAACCACTGGTCCTGTTAGCTAGGGATCGTGGGAGTTGTAGGCCAAAACATCTGGAGGGCCACAGTTTGGGGATGCCTGATCTAGGTCTCAAAATGAGGGTCCTTTGATGATACAGTACTTAGGCCATACAGTACGTTCTGTGCATGTTATATGAAGAAGATGAAGAAGACGAAGGAGGAGGAGGAGGAGGAGGAGGAGCCTGAGCCTGAGCCTGGTCCTGGTCCCCCCACCCCAGTGGATTTGTTGTGCTAGGGCAACAGAGCAGTTGACTCCACTTTAAATGTGGAAACCTAAAGTTCTGGTCTGCCCTGCAACAAAATTACAGTTTGGAGGTGCCTTGTCTCCCTGTATGTATTTGTGAGACAGACTGACCGACCTCAGGGCAGGAGGAGAGTGAGGGGAAAATGAGAGCCACTGATTAAAAAAACAAGGTATAATTTCTCCAAAAATGCATTCCTTAAATTGGGAAAATTGCTTCAGCACATAATCACACCATTTCTCAGTGGTATTTATAAATGAATTATAGGGTGTTTTCCTTCATGTTCTCTCAGTCGCTACAGATCTACCCAGTTCAGTTTTACCAAATACCAATTGGACTAATCACAGAAAAGCCTGCAATTCAATTATAAATAACCTCTGGAAACTACAATATGATTCATTGCTAACACAGTGGCACTCTATATCGGAATGAATATTTTTTCCATGTATCACTGCACCTCCACCCACCATTCCCCTTGCTGAGCAAAACATATGCCTATACCTTGAACTTTTCCTGATGTACATCTGAAAACAAAATACAATGGAGTGCACATACACAACATCGCTCTGGAATATATTTGTTGCCGAAAACAATTGAAGCAATCAGCTGCAATGTAGAAACAGGAAGATTTGTTCTATCTTTGAAGGAAAAATTGAAACCAACAAATTAACTAATTCAGCAGTTGGAAGCTGAGTTATTAAGCTGTAGCATTGTGCAAGCTGGCAAATAATAAAAGTTTCTTTCTTTCTTTCTTTCTTTCTTTCTTTCTTTCGCACTAAGAGTTGTGTTACGGGAAACATGTCTGCAGTGATGTTTTGCCCTTGCAAATGACAGCCCAGATTAAATACCCAGAAGGACCTCCTGCAGTGGGTTTTGGGGCAAAGCCAAACATGGAGGGGCAGGAACCTATGGGATTGTATCATCATGAACTTTAATTGACCACCCCTTTATTCACCAGGAATATTCTCTGAGAGGGTATTGAATCCCCTTTGCATAGAATGTTTCAAACTTGACCAATTAAGGACAAATCAAGAGGAGAAAATTCTGCATCGGGCAAAATGACCTAAGAGGACCTTTTCATCCACCCTGAATTGCTTGGTTCTATAATTGCCCAACTTTCCCTCGGACTTCCTTCCTACTGGGAACAGTTCCTTTTCATGAGTCGCTCTAAAGACATTGGCACAGTTCTATCGCTCATAGCACATTTTGCTCTGTTAATGTTTCATGTGTTTTGAACGTGGATGCATGGCAACTCTCCAAAATTGCGAACTAAAACATGAGGAATGGCACTGGAAAGACACTATAGAGTTTTGTAACGGTAATGGTTATCTGGAATGGCCCTTCCGGCCACCCACCCTCCCTCCCTCCCTCCCTCCCTCTAGAAAATCTGAGGAGAATACAAGATTTCTGAGAACAATCTGGTGATGTATGTGCTGAGAAACAACCTGTGAGGAGCTGGAACTAAGAATGCAAAACTGACGTTGTCTGAAACAACATCTTGACAGTGTGACCCACCATCATCAAGTACTTTCCATGTCAACCTGCATCTCTTTCTCTACCAGCTGGAATAGTAACTGTGTAGTGAAAATGTGCACATACCTTATTTTAGGAGAAACAGGGTATATGGTAAGAGCTTGCATATATTACTGTTGCAGAGAGATGGAGAAAATTCTACCGTGTTTCCAGTTTTGGCCGCCACATGACATTAAATAAAACAGGGGCCGGAAGAAATTAGGCGATGGTCATTCAGTAGGTCACTAGCCAGTTGTGGTGGACTTAGCAGCTGCTGGCTGTCAGGATTCTTCCCAAGAATGTCAGCCGTGGTCTGATTCAACAGTGCATTAATATTCTTTGTCGGAAACCCTGGAAAACCACTGCTAGCCAGTGTAGACAATCCAGAGGTAAATTGGCCAGTGGTCTGACTCGGTATATACTAGCTTTCTATGTTCTTATGCATTATCCTACAAAATTGGTCAGCCTGCCTCTGCCATGAAGTGCAGATCAGCTCAGAGTCGCTTGTTTACCAAGCTGTGGATGAGTTCCACAGCTCAGGAGAGATTCCAGCCTAGATCTCTCACAACTTCCAAATCCAATATTCTATCTCTCTTCTCAGACATTTATATATTTCTGTCTATCTATAAAAACATGGGAGAGTAAGATATGTACACCTTTACATAATGTTGATGAGGATAGAGTCCTCATCTCTTCTGGTCAATGTCCAGAAGCTCAATAATGAGCTATCTGGGTGCAATGGCCTTAAAGAAAAGGATGAAATTGCTGTCCTCCTAAACGGGGATTAAACTTCCCAGATGATTTGGAAATCGCATTGCTATTGAATGTGCTCCTGCGTTTGTTCGCCGCTTATCTGAAGCATCCCAATAAATTTCACTTTACTGTTACAGCAGGCTGTAATGCTGTCCCCTAGAGGAAAGACGGCTATCAAAGGCTAGTTCCAAGTCTTCCTACAGTTGCTTTCTTAGAGTCAGCATGAAAACACAGACACCCAGTGTAGGAGAGCAGAATATTTCATTGCTGAAGTGTTCTTTGTATCAAAAGACAATGGGTAGTTGTGGCTTATGGTATTTCCCCCTTCCAACCACTCTCTCCAGATCAGAAAAATCTTGGCTATATATATCCATGGCTGCCTCTTACAGAAGTTTCACATACGTGTGGCCTTTACATTCAATTTTTGCACAGCTTCTCATCCCTACACTTATGATATATACCCATGCTTTTTTAAAAACACACACACCAATATATACTACTCACCGAGAGCAAGTTTACAAAACATTCATTCTAGATTTGTATCTTGCATTTTCTGCCTCTTTGCTCAGTGCTTGCAATCAAGTAATTATACCCTGTAATTGTGGATCTAGCAGCCCTCTGAAGTCAGCTAGTGTACACAGTTGACACAGTCACTTGCACTGAACTGGCCAGAGTTTTCCCTTGATTCTGTCATCATCTACGTACAAAGCCTCCTCCTTTAGTCTGACTCTTGTAGCCTTCTTTCAAGGACTGCACACAGATAAACTGAGCAAATGAGCTCTGTTATTGCTGCCAAACATGAAGAACTACAAACAACTCAGAATAAGTTGTACTGACATAACTTCCACCCTCTGAGTGTATTTTCCACACATACTGGGGCACAAGAATATATCTTGAGCTCTCTCTCTCAACAACAACAACATTGTCTGCAAAACATGTATGGATGAAGGCTTGTGCAGTCATACCTCATGTTACGTCCGCTTCAGGATGTGTCTTTTCGGGATACAGATGTGCCAAACCTGGAAGTCCCAGAACGGGTTACTTCCGGGTTCGGCGCACGCGAATGCGCAGGAGCACTAAATCGTGCTTTGCACATGCACAGAAGTGCCGAATTACATCATGTGCCTGTGCAGACATGGCGCTTCAGGATGCGGCCTTTTCATGTTGCGAACAGGCCTCTGGAACGGATCCCATTGCCACCAGAGGTACCACTGTATGTCACTTAGGGATGGGTGAATCTGTCAATTTCAGTTTCTCTTGGTTTCTCATCCCCCCTCTTAATTCAGTTCTTTGCATTTCCACATCAGACTGATTTCTTTTTTAAAAAAACAAACAGATTTATTATACTAATCCTAATACTTTAGTAGTCAACGAAAATCATAATAAAGGATCTTAAAGTATTGGGGAACTGCTGGTTCAGGAGGATAAAGGAGGAAGCCCCCTTGGGACACCAAAACAACTACTCTCCTTGTTTTGACCTTCTGGGAGATGAGCTAAGCTGAAGCATTGTCATGTGGCAATAATCTTTGATTTTCTTCTCACTTGGTTTTTATTGGATGGCTTGATGGGTGATCAATAGTTTTCTTCCGTATCATTCCACAGTTGATTGCTGTCAAACCTCACCCATAATTTGGAGCACATTAAGGAGAGCTCTACTGAATTAGGCCAAAGGTCCAACTGGTGCAGCACTCTGTGCTCACAGTGGCCAACCAGACGCATGAGTGCGACAGCATTCTTCTGGCTATGATCTCCAGCCACTGGTATTCAGATGCATACTGCTTCTGGTGCTGGAGGTAGAACTTGGCCATCATGGCTAGTAGCTGTTACCTTATCCTCTATGGATCTCTCCAAGTCAGGGGTGCCCAAACTTTTTTCAAATAGGGCCAGATTTGATGAAGTGAACATGCATGAGGGCCGACCAAAGTTGTTGACCTTTTTAAAGATTTTACCCCAAAGTTGTTGACCACAGAGAGTAACTGCCTGTGGGGGCCAGATTAAACTGACCAGCGAGCTAGATTAGGCCCCCAAAACAGACTTTAGACATGCCTGCTCTAAGTGATTTCTTAATCATTTGATTGTTCAGTAAAGCCCTAAATGGCCTCAGTCCAGTATACCTGAAGGAGCGTCTCCACCCCCATCGTTCTGCCCGGACACTGAGATCCAGTGCCAAGGGCCTTCTGGCGGTTCCCTCGTTGTGATAAGCCAAGTTGCAGGGAACCAGGCAGAGGGCCTTCTCAGTAGTGGCGCCCGCCCTGTGGAATGCCCTCCCATCAGATGTCAAAGAGAAAAACAGCTGCCAGATTTTTAGAAGACACCTGAAGGCAGCCCTGTTTAGGGAGGCTTTTAATCTTTAATCGATTATTTTATTCTTCTGTTGGAAGCTGCCCAGAGTGGTTGGGGAAACCCAGCCAGATGGGCGGGGTATAAATAAGTTGTTGTTGTTGTTGTTGTTGTTGTTGTTATATTATATAATATATTATTCTAGTAATTGATGGTTGGCAGTTAAATAGGCAAGTTGAAATTATTGATGGTCCACCAGACCGGAGGACATAGCCCGCGTGAAATCTGGGATGTTTTTAGGGGAGCAGGTGTATTGGGCTGCACCAGCCCGTTACCTGGCGGATATCCACTACGTGGAATACTGCAGAGTACTTACTGCGGCTAGACTGAATGTCCTTGATTCGGCGGTTTTGAGGGGAAGATTTGGAGGAGTCCCATATGGTCAGAGAATGTGCCATTGTGCCTTGGGTGAGGTAGAATGAGGTAGAATCCACAGAACACATTTTACTGGGTTGTCCCTTTTATAATGATTTAAGGCAATATCTTATAGCCCCATATTTATCTCAGTTTAGTTCCCGACTAAGAGCAGGCAGGCAGCATATTTGCTAAACAAGCCCACTGGGAAAAAAAACCTTCTCGGTGGCTAAATTCCTCTTCCTGGCGCTCAAGTGTCGGAAACGTATAATCGAATGCCTTGATGTGGGTTACCTGTAGGAGGTTCAGTAGCGCGGTCATACCTCATTTATGTATCCCTCTGATGCCTTCAGTTTTATATTTTTTATATTTTATATTTGTATTGAAAAATGTTTTTCTTTCTATCGGTCGAATATAGTATATTGTATTGTATTGTATTGTAATTGATGGTTGGCAGTTAAGTAGGCAAGTTGAAATTATTTAAAAAAGCATTGTGTTTAAGGTGATAATGGAAATTTTGTCTATGGAAGTAGAATTGGTGTGCCTCATTCACATGTATGGCAGCCATCAAGTGAGGAATGTGTACAATTTGCAATGCACAATTTGTTAGTCACTGTTGGACTTTAATCTCAGCCTTCTTCTGTTGCATTGGGATCTCATGTGGGCTCCACACAATAACTTGGCAAAGGTTGTTATGCTGTGAGATAGTGAAGCCCTGGGTAACCCAAGGAGTTCCATGCCAGCGCAGAGATTTGAGTCTAGCTCTCTCCTAGCCAGATACCTTTGTCCACTATGACAGCACCACTGTTAATGCATATCTGACTATGCCGTAATCTGTCATTCAAAGGGAAAACATGGGACAGCCTTCCTGATCTCCGATGCTTCAGAATGCTGGTGGAATGATTGAAGGTTCCTCGGGTTAACAAATTCATTACATATAGAAAATCAGATTACCAGGGCAAAACCTTTTGGAAAAGGCTAGTCATGCAACTTCTCCCCCAAGAAATCTAAAATGCCACTGCCCTGAGAGGACTGTACCACTTGCTAAGCATGTCAATCTCAATAACTTCAGGTGGATGCAGACATAATTCCAAATGTATCTTTTTTTAAAAGGGAGTTAATGAGCTATAGATCTCTGTAGCAGATTCCCCCCCCCTTTTTTACAGCACAGTCAGAACATTCAGCTGTCAATCACAGTGGAAACTCAGGGCACGGAGGAGTGTGTTAAATGTGGAACCTGTGGGACTATGCCACTAAGACTGAGAGCCAGATAATTGGCATAGCTACGCTGAGTGAACAGAATAGCCTCTTTACAACAGAGCTGCTCCACTCTAAGAATAATTTGCGGATGCATGGGCTTCTAAGGTCAAAAGGAGATCAGAATCAAATGCTGCTCAAAAAATAAAATAAAATAAAATCTAGCTAGCTAGCTAGCTATTTGGGGAGCCAGCAGTGACAACCAAGTTCTTTGGCATATTTTATCACACAATGCATAGAAATGAGAAAACAAATAAGTAACATGGGAAATAAATAGATGAGGCAAGTGGGGATCCGCAATACAGTGAGCTAAAACTCAACACTTGGTAATGTCAAGAGAAGTGTGCTAAAAATCTGTTTCAGTAAATGGAAGCTGAAGGAATCAGCAGGGAATACTGGAGAGTCCAAGTGAGCACATCAAGCAACCATAAGCAGCTGAAGATAAGAAAAGTGGAAAGAAGCTGAACAACTAAGAAGCATAAGAACAACACATTCACATGGCAGTTTATTGTGTTATCATTACTTTCCTCTAACTGTTAAGTTCCACTTTATATTTGAGCTTCCTCATGATGTAAAAGCCAATTGTGGAACTATAGTGGAATATAGTTTAAGTTTCAAGCTCTTTTCCAGGCACCCCCAAACTGCGGCCCTCCAGATGTTTTGGCCTACAACTCCCATGGTCCCTAGCTAACAGGACCAGTGGTCAGGGATGATGGGAATTGTAGTCCAAAACATCTGGAGGGCCGAAGTTTGGGGATGCCTGCTCTTTTCCGTATTATTCGCATATTATTATTATTATTATTATTATTATTATTATTATTATTTCACATATTATTATTATTATTATTATTATTATTATTATTATTATTATTATTGCTATCTGTACCATATTCCACAGTAATTCCAGAAGTGGCTTTTATATTGTGTGAAAGCTCAATTGTAGAAATTAACAGTTTGAGAAATGTCATAAAAATGAAGTGAGCTGCAATGTGCATGCAGCTTCAGAAACAATGGATTGTGTCCACTGTTAGTCGTAGTCACTGAAATTAATAGACATGACTAACTTAAGCCCACTGATTTCAGTAGGTCTACTGTGAGTATGTCTTAACTGGATACAACCCTTACCCCTTTCCCGCCCCACCTTAGCTTCCATATGAGACGGCGTGATCCATGCCAAATTCCAGAAATGAGAGCACAGAGAAGTTTTAATGGGATTAAGGAGACCTGTGGCAAAAGACTGTGGATGAAATCCACTGGGACATCGTCCTTGCAAGCCCTTCAGAAATTTTGGGGAGTGGCACATGTTCTAAATGTGTTTGTGGAGTTCTCCGTAAGTTCAATCGTGTCTGTGTAGGAGTCCTGTGAATTGCGCCCTGATTTGATTGGTCCTTCCATCTGGTGCTTGGGTACAATGTTTTGCTCAGGAAATTGAATTGGGGAGAGTGTGTTTGAATCTGATGGGGAGTGAGATTACATTGCCTGGGGCAAATATGGGTTCGGGATGTAAATGATACCATCATAAAAAGGGGGTGGAGGGTAGGAGTTCCACAATCATGGCATTTTTAAATTTGATATATTTTATGTTTTGTCATAGCAATCAAAGACAGCTACTTCTACAAATTCTTTGTTGTCTTGTAATTTTTCACAACTCCATTATCCAACATTCAGCTTCCACAAATTCTAGTGTTATTGGGGGGGGGACCTTTTTTTGATCCATTTTCTCCATAACATGAATCATTTTATAAACTTCTATCATGCCATCTCTTGCTTTGCCTTTCTCTAAGTCTCAAACACTGCAACCTTTCCTCATAGGAGAGTTCTTCCATGCTGTCAGGCTTCGGGGACTTGGCTTCTCCCACCCCCACCCCCTTTCGCAGCAAATAAGCAGAACATGGTGAAAGGAGTCTCTTACCAGTTTGGAAATTTTAATGGTCACAGCGAGAGAACAAAGAATCCATTTCTCGGAATGAAGGTGCTCCCAATTAAGGGCTCCACCCACTTCCTCCCTAGTCACCCACTTCACTTCTGCATCTTGCAACCAGATCTCGCAACCACTGTGCTTTCTGTGCACCTTATCTGCTCTCCTTGACCTTGGGCTGAGCAGATGGATGCTTTCCAGCAAAAGGGAGTCAGTTAAATATCTCCCTCCCAGTGCTTCTCCTCCTAGCTGTCCTCCACCCAGTACTTCCCAGCTTCTGCCTTCTGAACTATGTCCCTCTGCAAACCACCGTTCCAAATCTATACTACTTCCCTGCTCCTGGGAAGATTCAGGATCCTGATCAGGAGCCGGGGGAGAGGGAGGCACGCACCATTCCTCCTCAGTGCAGCCCTCCTCAGCACGGTCCCTGACAACACACCCTTGATTATTTTTGTTGTCCTTCTCTGAACCTTTTTGAACTCTACAATATCCTTTCTGAGGTGAAGTGACCAGAAATGTTCACAGTATTCCAAAAAGTTATTTATTTGAGATCATTATTATTATGCCACCCTCATCTTGTGGTCACACTAGCCTGTCTTCTGACATCACATCCTTTCATTTTCTAATTGCTAACCAGAATGACCTATTACTAATACTAAATAATACCATTCTTTCCACCTCACTCTCTGCTGTTGATGACAATCTACCCTCTTTGTGACATGGTCCTTTCTGCATCTGCAATGAATGTCTTACTTTTCTCATTGCTGACAATCTGCCGCTCAAAAAAACTCCTGTTTGACTATTAAACTGCTTAAAGAACTGTAGCCTTGTTACAGAAATGGGGGGAGGGGGTCCTCCTAACAACTTTCGGCACTTTTAACAAACTGCAGCTCCCAGGATTCTTTGGTGAAGTGAAGCCATGACTGTTTAAAGTTGCATCATAGTGCGTACAGTAGTTCAGATGAGGTCAAAATCTCAGCTCATCTGCATGCATGGGAAAATGTTCCAAGCAATTTTGAACCATTTTGGGCAGCCTTCCTGTCTTTGTGCTGAGAGGGGTGGGGAAAGAGGTTTCAACATGTCTTCTGTATGTCATTCATGGTGAAATTTACTATAATCATGTGCTTTCTCATCTGCCTGCTTCCTAAGGAAATCAATGCCATCCTTTGCAGCGTCTTTTCTTAAGGTTTTCCTTCTGTCCTTGATCAGTATGGAATGCCTTTTCATCCCTCCTCTCCTCTTTCTGCAAAATCTTTTTGTTTTCTCCCCCTGAGGTGGGCTGACAGAGGCTTCAGAGGAATATTCCATACGAGGACAAAGCATTGGTCTACGCAAGGGCTTTACAATTGCTTCCACATTATTTTCCATCTCGTTCTCCCCTCCCCACCTCCCTGCATCCAAATGTTTGGCTTGCTTTTGTTTAGGGCTGCAGCTGCAGAGGCTAAGAAGAGCCCTTCGTGGTGATGCAATATGACAATCTCAATATCCCTGAACAATTTCTCCTTTTGTATGCCACTTTGCTGATTGCAATGTCAATAGAAAAGCATTTTTGAAATAACAACATGATGGCTGGGGAAACCAAGCTAGCAAATGCGATTAGGAAGGCCATTTCCTTGTGCCGGCTTTTGCAACTGAAATGTTAACTATCACTTAGAGTTTAAAAAAAGAGAGCAGAAACTGTCCGAATTCATAAAAGTGCAAAGTTGGGGCAAGTGCAAGCCAACTGTGATGTATTTCCGGGCTAACTTGAGGTTCAGTCACACAGCAGCTTGTTCCATTTCCCCAGCTGTTAACTTCTGCATTATATTTGAGTTTCCACACAACATAAAAGCCAATTCCGGAATACTAATGGAATATAGCACATGTTTAACACTCTTCCATGCTATTTGGGCTGCATTCACATGGCATTTTATTCCATTTCCCTGACGTTTCTCTCACTGTTACTTTCCGCATTATATTTGAGTTTTCACACGATGTAAAAGACAATTCTGGAATTTAGCACAAGTTTAGCACTTATTTCCGTATTATTTGCAAAAAAAAAATTTCTTTCCTGGAAGTAAATGCACTGAACATAGTGCAAATGCTAAACTTGCACTATGTTCCACGATAGTTCTGGAAGTGGCTTGTACATCATGTGAAAGCTCAAATGTAATACGGAACTATTAAGTAAAGGGAAGGTCATGAAAATGGAATAAACAGACATGTGAATGCATCCTTGATTCCAGAAAGAAGAAAAAATCCATTTACAGCCCCTTTAACCCAGAAACATTAGAAAACGGGGCAGAAATGCTAGCATTGTTGTTGTTTTCTTGTTTAGTCATTTAGTCGTGTCCGACTCTTCGTGACCCCATGGACGAGAGCACGCCAGGCACTCCTGTCTTCCACTGCCTCCCGCAGTTTGGTCAAACTCATGTTGGTAGCTTCGAGAACACTGTCCAACCATCTCGTCCTCTGTCGTCCCCTTCTCCTAGTGCCCTCCATCTTTCCCAACATCAGGGTCTTTTCCAAGGATTCTTCTCTTCTCATGAGATGGCCAAAGTATTGGAGCCTCAGCTTCACGATCTGTCCTTCCAGTGAGCACTCAGGGCTGATTTCCTTCAGAATGGATAGGTTTGATCTTCTTGCAGTCCATGGGACTCTCAAGAGTCTCCTCCAGCACCTTAATTCAAAAGCATCAATTCTTCGGCGATCCGCCTTCTTTATGGTTCAGCTACTGGGAAAACCATAGCTTTAACTATGCATTATAAGCAGGAAAAATAACACAATATGTGTGAATGCACCCTTGTAAAGCAGGCAGTATTTCAACAGGGCTTCTATATATGCTAATAAATCTGCACTGTGTCAGATATATTCTAAAGAGATATTACTTGGTTCAGATAATATTGGCCACTGTTTGGACTTCCAGTGGCCACCTCCAACCCTGCTATAGTGCGTTCTCCAATTAGGGAGAGTGTGGGTTGCAGAACGGTTAAAAGACATATCCTGGGTTGGGGGTGGTGTTGGTTGAGAGGGAGTGTGTGTGATAGGACCATCCTGGGTTGCTGGGGGGGAGGAAGCATGTAGCGATTTTTGATGGACAGGGACTGACCCTTAAAACCTCAGCGTCCAGCAGTTAGTTTCACTTTTGCAAAGTGCTTCGGATCTCCCTCCCGCCCACCGCCTTTTCTAATGGTTTAGCCTGACATTGCTTTGCCTTTCATGGGGTCGCCTTTTGCAGGGGCCCAGTAGGAATTTTGCCATTTGGCTGATTGGCTGTTGCCATTGGTTTTTGCCTACTGCTTAGCAAATCGTCACAAATTGTTAGGTTGGCGGTTAGGCATTGGTTAATAATTCTGGTTGGTGGAGGGGTTTGGCATGGAGGTGCATACCCCTCATTAAAATGCTGCTCCACATAGAAGTATTCCATTAAAGGAATCCTGGGGCTCCAGGCTCTAGTCCATACACCCCTGCAATGGGTGGGGCTGGGGCCATTATAGAGCACGAGCCTTGGGGAGCATTTCTGGTCGAGGGGAGAGTGCCTGGACACAGCTACCTCCTCTCCCAGGGGTGTTTACTTCACTTCCCTATACGGCTAGGGAAGTCGGAGCTGATCTGTCCCAGGCGGGGGACAGATGGATTAACCAATGCCTATGCCAACACTCACATTTAATTGTATTTAAATAAAGTTGTCGCCAAATTATTGCCAAAACCCAAACTAAAATTCTCTGTGTGGTGTGAGTTATTTTAAGGGGGGGGGATGTCTGGCAACCTCGTCACGCAACTGCCAAGGATTGACCATGAGCTCTGTGTAATTGGGGTACCAGATTATGGGAAGTCTGCCAAACGCATCCAGCCAAAAGCACAAAGAATTCACCTTCAGAACCTTCCAACTCATGGCCAGTGAGTGTCCTTGTGAAGCCTCTTCTAGTCACGTTCTCTGCGCCTCTTAGAATCCTGCAAACTTTCGGTTCTAAAATGCCTGGGGAATTTCCATGCAAGGAATCTCCAGGAGCGCAGGAAGCCGCCACTCCAGACAGTCGCCATCCACAAGTTGGAGGGTGACCAGAATGGTGATGAGACGGAGCTGGTGGCCGCCTTGTCCCCACACACCCCTTATGTGCACACTTCACATGAATTACAGCTGCCTGAAGAGGGCTTTTATTAACAGGACATGAATTTGCAGCATGCTCGTTTTATATAATTAGCCAAGGTTTTCTCCAAGGTGTACTTGATAGTTAAAATCTTTGATCACAATATTCAAATGGAGTCATTGCAGCTGCAGCTGATCTCTGCAAAGCCCTATCTGTTGAGAAAACATAGCTGGCCTTGCAGCTTTATGAAATTTAATCTCTGCCCCCCCCACCACCACCTTCCCCCTTTCCATGCACACCCTTTGCCTGTCTGGGTCCCTTTGCTCTCCTTTATCTTTGGAGGAAGATAAAGCTGTCCAAAAGGGTAAAAACATATATACACAACGATCTGAAAATAAATGCCATGTCTCTATTAAATTTTCCTTTAAGTGCTTTCCAGAAGATACATCCCGTTCGTGGAGGAGCAAGAAAAATTACCAGGGAGAACCCAGCTTGATGTCTGAAATGAAAATATGTAGTGCTACTGACACAACACTCTAATGCACTGGATATTTTAATTATGTCAGAAGGTAAAAGCAAATTTCCATTCATCATTAGCCCCGTCAGATCTACTGTGCAGCGGAATGCTCTGCATTTATTTGCAGACCTTGTCAATTCATTTATCTTCTGGAGAAGCTTAACCTTATGATAATACCTCATATTTTCCCCTTTCTTTCATGCTTTAGGTTTGGAGGCAGCCAGGGGGTTAGGAGGGGAGAGAGCTTTCATAACATATTAATCCTGGCCAAGACAAGGCTCCAGAAAAGTAGCCAAACTGACCCTCTGAGGTTTTTATGGCTGAGAAGCAAAGAGATGCGAGATAGGGAATATAAAGATGAAGCACTGCTTTCTAAAATGGATTCCTTGAAGAAACAGATGCTGCATAGCTGCCAAGTTTTCCCTTTTCTCGCGATGAAGCCTATTCAGCATAAGGGAAAATCCCTTTAAAAAAGGGATAACTTGGCAGCTATGAGATGCTGAGCCATACAGAGCACAATAGGCTTGACATCTTCTCCCTAATAGAACCCCAGTCAATTGATTAGTTACTGCTTTAGCAGCCCAATCCTAATAATTTTTTACTCAGTCTCATTAATTTCAGTGGGGCTTACTTACAAATAAGACTATTTGGGGCTGTTGACTGGGTGGGCACTGAAAACCATGGGGCTTGCTTCTGAGTAGACATGTATAGGTTCTCAGTGTGGGGGGGGGGATTTGCTTTTTTGTGACAGCTGGTAGATCAGAACACCCATTGGCCCACACAGATGCCTTTTCCAAGTCTATTGCCTCCCTCTGCCCCAATCCTCACCTAACTACCATCTCCTGTTTATATGGAAGAGTGGCCAGAACAAGCCCCCTTCATGTACACACACACGTAAAGCCAACGCAGGCCTAGTTCTCACATCTGTGCACATCACTTTTGCTCTCATCATTCAGTGACTCAACACCTGAGCCCTTTTCAATGGACAGCCGCAGGTAAGAATTGTGACAGCACTTCCCGCAAACTATGCACGTTGGGTTCAATGATATAATGGCCCTCTGGGCTTGAATGAATCTCAAGCATATGAATGTTTTCCTTTGAAAACTATTCATGGAGAATAAAGCTATCATGAAGGATAAAGGGTATCAATGGCTATTAGACATGGTGGGTGTATTCTCCCTCCACTGTCGGAGGCAGTATGTTGGGAATCTCAAGTGCTGTTGTGCTCATGTCTTGCTTACGGTGTTTCAATAGGCATATGGTCAGCCACTGTGACAACAGGATTTTGGATTAGATGAGCCTTTGATCTGATACAGCAGGGCTGTCTTTACATTTTTAATATCGTATAATAATAATAATAATAATAATAATAATAATAATAATAATAATATATTATTTGTACCCTGCCCATCTGGCTGTGTCTCCCCAGCCACTCTGGGCAGCTCCCAATCGTGTGTTCAAACAATACAGCATTAAATATTTAAACCTTCCCTAAACAGGGCTGCCTTCAGATGTCTTTTAAAAATAGGATAGCTGCTTATTTCCTTGACATCTGATGGAAGGGCATTCCACAGGGCGGGTGCCATTACCGAGAAGGCCCTCAGTCTGGTTCCCTGTAACCTCACTTCTCGCAATGAGGGAACTGCCAGAAGGCCCTCGGCCCTGGATCTCAGTTTCCGGGCTGAACGGTGGGGGTGGAGACGCTCCTTCAGGTGTACAGGATCGAGGCCGTTTGGGGCTTTAAAGGTCAGTACCAACACTTTGAATTGTGCTCAGAAACGTACTGGGATTTTTAATACAGTTTTTAATACAGTCGTACTTTGGTTCTTGAACGCCTTGTGACTCAACCGTTTTGGCTCCCGAAAGCCGCAAACCCAGAAGTAAGTGTTTCGGTTTGCAAACATTTTTTGGAATCCGAACGTCCCACACGGCTTCTGCGGCTTCCGATTGAGTACAGGAGGCTCCTGCAGCCAATAAGAAGCTGCGCCTTGGTTTTCAAACGTTTTCGGAAGTTGAATGGACTTCTGGAACGGATTCTGTTCGAGAACCAAGGTACGGCTGTATTACGTTTTTAACATGGCATCAAGAGAAAATTCTCTTTCATGTGTTAATTTACATGAGTTGGTTTTTCTTAATGTCAACATTCTTAACAACATCCTTGACATCCTTTGGCGGCAGTGCATTGATGCAACCGAGATCGCCTGATGCTGCAATCCAGGCACGCGTGCATGTCTGAACCAATCCTCACATGGGGTGGTGACAGAATAATAATAATAATAATAATATTTTATTTATTTATTTATTTATTTATTTATTTATTTATTTATACCCCACCCATCTGGCTGGGTTTCCCCAGCCACTCTGGGCGGCTTCCAGGAGAATTTTAAAATACAATGATTCATCCAGTATTAAAAGCTTCCCTAAACAGGGCTGCCTTTTAGATATCTTCTAAAAGTCCAATAGTTGTTTATTTCCTTGACATCTGATGGAAGGGCATTCTACAGGGTGGGCGCCACTACCGAGAAGGCCCTTTGCCTGGTTCCCTGTAACTTCACTTCTCAAAGTGAGGGAACCGCCAGAAGGCCCTCAGCGCGGGATCTCAGTGTCCGGGCAGAATGATGTTCAGCAAAAGAGAGGAACATTATGGACCATTCCAGAATGCAAGTTGTACTAGTATTGTATAGAAAGACTTCACTCCTCCCTAATTTGACAAAGGCTGCCTGCGGACTTTACCTACTTTATCAAAGGCTGCTGCTTTAACACCTCCTTGTATAAATATTAACACAGCGAAGCCTTGGTCAGAGGATAATGGTCAGTTTGAAATCTGCACCAGGTAGGAAATTCAGTTCAGCTTCTCCTTTAGAGCAAATGTGATTCTTAGTTAGTTTTCACGTGCCATTCATAAGATAGTCAGCTTTTCAACTAACTACGGCTGCTGTGCCATTAACAATAGCTTGAAGTGCGGTGAAAACATTTTACATTAGTCATATATACGCTAGTATGGGCAGTCCATATATTTTCAAATAGAAATCCAAACAAGATTGACAGGTATAAGATTCAAAGGTACAAAGGGCTCTAGGATCTTGAGTAATGGGTGGTGGGTGTTCATCTGGTGTGGCGTAGTGGTCAGAGTGTCAGGCTATGACCTGGGAAAGCAGGGTTCAGATCCCCAGATCTCAGCCATGAATTTCACCTGGTGACCTCGATACGATTAACCCCTCTCAGCCTAAACTACCTCACTGGGTTGTTGCAAGGATTAAATGAGAAGAGGTACAACTATGTATGCCACCTGGAGCTCCTTGGGGAAATGGGGTGGAACATGCCATAAATCCATAAAATAATCCCTCTAACCTTGAAATAGAAGTCTCCCTGAAACAATAAGGGCTGGCATAATCCAGTTTCATTTGTCTGCTCTGATCCATATTAATATGTCTCCCTCGGACCTTTCGTTCTTGCATTTGTTTTGCTTTTAGACAAAAAGGCTGAACATCTATTTTTTACCTGGTTGCGAGTAAAATAGCAAAATGCAGGTGTACCTTAAACACCAGATATAATGAGATGTGTCAACTTGTTACATTAGGAGGCTTTTATCTTACAATTATTGGTGTGATAAACAGCGAAGTGCCCATCCCCTGCCATGGTTTGTAGCAATTCCCTTCATAAAGACAGCTGACAGCTAAACTGCCTCAGGCCCTCTGGGGGAAATTGTTAACCCAAAGTCCCTCTAGTCACGTTCCGTTCCGCATACAGATGAAGGCATCATAAAAAGACGGCTAGGTATGGCCCCCGCTTCCTTTTCACCAAGATTCCCCTCTCTTTCGCTCTTTCCTTGACTCCAAAAAGAAAAAGGTTGTCTCTAACTGGAGCAAGGCCTGCTCCTAGCTCCATCACCATGGCGACTATTTTGAGTGGCGAACCAGGGCACATCTACTGAATGAGGGCAGCCATTGGGAAAGATGTGCAGGTGGAAGAGGCAACACTCGAAAAGCTGGGCTGAAGTGCACCATCTTGATAGTCACAAGAACGAAACCAAACCCTGCCATGGAGGGACCTGAAACATCGAGAATTTCATCGCTTTCTTCATTGCCGCTCTTTTCAAGGGTTCTTTCCTTATTCCTGGAGCCCCCAAGCCAATGTTTGCTCCATTATCTAGTCATATGTGCACTCTTGGAGAGTCCAGAAGTTGCGACTAGAGCAGAATACAGTCACTAGAGCAGGTGCAAGGAACCATTGGCCCTCAATATGGTGCCGAAGTACAACTCTCATCAGCCCCAGCAAGGTTCGCCAATGGCCAAAGGAAATGCAAGTTGCAGTTCAGTAACATCTGATGGGTCAAAGGTTCCCCAAACCTGCACCAGCCTGCTGAGTGATGCATCCAATTGTGCCCATATAACACCAATCTTGTAGGAACTGCACTGGTTGTTCTGGGGCAAATTCAAGGTACTGATGTTAACCCATGAAGCCCTACATGGTGTGAGACCCAAATACTTGAAGAAGCTCCCTAATATCCTTCCATTATTGGAGAACATAATTAGCTAAATCCTCTGATTCTGGAGTCATGGAAAGCCCTCAGTCACAAAAGAGTCACTATGTTTTTACTCAGGGAGCAATGGCAGCCTTTTTTTTTTAGATCCCCAGATATTATTGGACTACAACCCCGCTCATTCCCAACCATTGACCATACTGGCTGGTGTGCTATTCAGCACACTGTTTTATAAAGAACATGAGCTCTGTTGTAAAATATTTTGCTTTCCTACAGCAAGCTCTGCTCCTGGACAACTTCAGCTGCTAAGTAGCATAGGAGACTCCAGTAAAGATGAAGCAGACCTGAAACAAAGGCAAGTTTGGGGGAATCTAAGTTCATAGTTTGGATCAAAATCAAAAGTTTGATTAAAATTCTGGGCAGGTATAAATGGTTCATCCTGGTACCTGAGTCTCTAAAGCAGCTGGCAAGAAGAGAGAATGCTAGGCATCTGTCAGGAGTGGTCAGCCATAGGCTACTCCCACAAACGTTCCACGAAATCCGAGTTTGAGCTGAGAATTGGGATGGAGAGTCCTCGTGTTGGAACCTAAAGATATCACAGAGATCCATCATTTACTGAGGAAGCATCATTTTCTGACAATGAACCTGGAATTGTGCACTATCTAGGACACATCACTGGGGCTCTGTCTCCAACATCAGATATCTCTGCCACATTGTCTCTTTCCCAAGCATGATCCTCAACCATAGCTGCCAAGTACCCTGTATCTCCCGGGAAACTCCCGGTTTTTTGTACCATTTCCCAGCGGTCCCCCGTATTGGTTCCTCTCCCGTTATTCTCCCTTATTCCGCTCCTGCCGGCAGCCTTTTTTTCTGCTTTGTCCATCTATGGGCACCGAAAATGGCCGGTGCCAGCAACAGAAGTTGCGTCTATGTATGTCCAGAAGTGCGTAGACGCTACTTCCGGCACTGGCACCGGCCATTTTCAGTGCCCATAGATGGGCAAAGCGACACCGGAAGTTGCGTCTACGCACTTCCGGACATGCGTAGACGCAACTTCCGTTGCCGGCGCCACCCATTTTGGGTGCCCATAGATGGGCAAAATGACACCGGAAGTTGCGACTATGCAACTTCCGGTGTTACGCGGCTGCTGATCCCAGATTTTGCAGTCCAGGACTTGGCAGGTATGTCCTCAACCCAAGAAGTCACCTCAAGCAATGGGAGAAATGAAAGCTGCTCACTTTGCTGTTCAAACTGGAAACAGGTGGGTCAGTCAATTTTCAGTCCATGTCAGTTTCACACATGACCATTCATGGCTCCATTCTGTCCCGTTAAGGCATTCCTGCTAGCATCTACTGTCTATCTACCCAGAGAAGCTGGCTGGCTTTTAAAGGGCCCTCACCTTATTTTGCAGTCTTTGATTCCAGGCCTGGGAAGACAAGGGAACCAGAAGATTTCTCCTCTGAATTCTTCCTCAACAATTCAGCCTCAAATACTGTAGGTGATTGACAAAGGAGAGCATGCATGAGGGCCAAATGTCATTGCTACTCAATAGTTAAGCACTCCTCGGGAATAACTGTACTCTTCAACAGCAAATGGTCCCTGGGCAACATTTTTAAACACCTGTAGCTTTTGGACTCTCCTTGCTACTGCTTGCTGTTACCAGCTTGTGGAACTCAGTCAGCAATGACTGGTTCTGCCGTCTTGCCCCAATCTAACTGAGCTGGAATAGGATAGGCACCTCCTACCCCCTCAAGAAAAAAGCCAATCCTATAATGTCTAGTCTCAGGGCTGGCCCATCAGTCTGAAAAGGTCACCCTTACCATGAGCAGCAGTAGCAAATGATCCTGGTGCTTCACCTTCCCTTCTCTGGAATTAGACCATTGACTGTGCCTGTTTGGACCGCACTCCTGCTTCCAGCCCCCTGTTCTGTTTGCTTTAGTCTCAAATGTCTCTCTTTGGACCATACCTGACAACCAAGAGCAGACCCCTGCTAAGGGCTCATAGCATCCTCCCAATGTCCCCACTGATGTATCTCAACATGCATAGAGGGAAATTAGGATGACACTCTCTCATGCTCATTGGCATTGCCATCATGTCTGGAAGACCTTACGCTCATACAAACTCCCCATGTCCTGTCCTTGAAAATGTCAATAGGTCAGGTGGTGCCTGAATGCATGGAGGAGCCTCCACATGGACATTTTACATGCACCTATGCCCTTTCAAATGTGCTGCCAACTGTGCATGGAGGCAAGGAACAATCTTGCTCCCTTTCTCTCCATGCGTTCAGATAATATCTGAATGGTGCTTGGGCCAACTTTACCATTTCCTGACTCCTGCCTGTTCTGTTACCTACCTCCCAGGCCTGACCACCTGGCATCCACTTCCCAAAGTCTATGTATCATGTTTCCTATCACATTTCAACATACTGCTGCTAAAGCATAGCCTAGAGGTAGCCTGTCCACAACATTCCATCCTATTATATATAGAAGATATTAGAAATCGTGCAAATATATATATGTGGTGATGCCTCTCATATGATCAGCTCATTCTTGTGACTGAGAGCCCAGGTTCCCCTGCTCCTTGAGTGCCCTTGCGTGAGCCAGTAGGATAACAGAGGATGCAACAAGTCTCATAAGCTGCCTTTGAAAGGTCAGAAGCCACTGAATAAAATGGATCTTAGGAGAGCAAACAGTTAACATGTTTTGCTCTTCATAGAGAATAAGAAGCAAGGGCAGTTTGACAGATGTAGCATTTCCATTTCCTTCCGCTCCAAGTAGTGCCACTGGGGCAAGCAAAGGGCAGCAGATTCAGTTAGCATGACGGCAAAGGCAAGAGGGGGGCAGAGTATGTTGCAAGGGCAGTGCGCAAGGCAGATGTTATAGGCATTCAGCAGAGATGCAAGCCGACAGAAGCATCCCAAGCACAATATTTTATAGATGAGGTTTCTAGCGTTGCGTTCCTTTGGAAAAGAGAGGAGCAAATGGCAGCAGGGATGCACCTGGAGGCTCAGAAAAAGCAGCATTTGCAAAATTAGAGAGACCTGCTTTAGCTTCCATAGAAAGTCATAGAGTGAATGCCACAAGCTGCTGTGGATCCAACAGGACAGCAACAACGTCCCCTTGCTATGCCATAGATATAATAGCCACCAGACAGGTGAAATGGTTAGAGCAGGCTTCCTCAAACTCGGCCCTCCAGATGTTTTTGGCCTACAACTCCCATGATCCCTAGCTAGCAGGACCAGTGGTCAGGGATGATGGGAACTGTAGTCTCAAAACATCTGGAGTGCTGAATTTGAGGAAGCCTGGGTTAGAGCGACTTTTCTCAACCTTGGGTCCCCAAATGTTGTTGGACTACAACTCCCACCATCTCTAGCTAGAAATCTGGGGTGAAGGGACTCATCATCCAACAATGTATGGGGACCAAAGGCTGAGAAAGACTGGGTTAGAGTGTTGAACTAGGACCTGGGAGACCAAGATTCAAATCCCCACTCAGCCATGAAACTCTCTGGGTGAACCTGGGCCACTCACTACCTCTCAGCCTAGTCTAACTCACAGGTTGTTGTGGGAGATTAAGCTGCATGGCACCTTGAGCTCCTTGGAGAAAAAAAGGTGGAATATAAATGTAATAAAAATAAGTAATCAATAATCTGGGGGTGCCCCCATGGAAGTAAGTCATCTGAAATGAACTAACAATGCACAATGGATGCCACAAGCACCATGCTTTCAAAAATCCAGATGTGTGGGGTACGGTTGAAGTATGTTGTGGTGGCAACAAAGTCCATTACTGGAGCCTCTGGAGTCTTTAGGCAATCCATTTCCACATGGTATGCACATGCAATTACTCCATGGGGTCAGCTATCTAAACAAGGATGGGGAGCCTTTTGAAGACTGAGGACTCCATTTTCATCAGGGAAAACCTTTCAGGCACCACATGCCAGAAGAGGGGGAAATGGGCAGAGCAATGAAGGAAACTTCACTTTAGTACAGTCCTCCATCCTGACAAACAGGATTAGATGATGAGAGTTCAAGGACACTTTCAGCATGAAGTAGGACAGGTGAGAGGGGTCTACTGGTGAGAGGGTATGTGGCTGAGGAGGGGCATAGCCTGGATAGAGTCCTGAGGGCCAGACAAAGATGACTGCGCGGGCACATAATGAAATACTTGGCAGATAGATAGATGATAGATAGATAGATAGATAGATAGATAGATAGATAGATAGATAGATGATAGATAGAGATGATAGATGATAGATAGATAGATAGATAGATAGATAGATAGATAGATAGATAGAGATAGATGATAGATGATAGATAGATAGATAGATAGATAGATAGATAGATGATAGATAGATAGATAGATAGATAGATAGATAGATAGATAGATAGATGATAGATAGATAGATAGATATAGATATAGATGATAGAAAAAGAGGTGCTGGAGCTCATCATGAATGCCTCCTTTGTTCTCGTATAATGGCAATGGCACCCACCTGAGTTGCGAGAACTGAGTTCCAATAAGTTCTGGTGAAGGGGTGAGTCATGTCTGTGTGTACACACACACATTTAACAATGCATATAATAATCACTTTTACAATATTCTGTATTCTACATTAATAATAAAAGTCATTGGCAACAATAATCTCTAAACCTGGTAACAGAACGGAATAAATTAATAACGGAAATAACATTAAGTATAAACTAATCGGATTAGCCCAAATAGTATATACCTGTAGACTTTGATATATTTTTATTTAGATGGACCCTTTTGCAACTGGGTTTTTAGCTGTGTGTGAAATTTTATTTTTTAGTGCAGCTGTTCTTAAAATTATTATGACCAACGACAATGGTAACAGTAGTCATTAGCAGCATGACAACATCTGGTAGTTGTCATCCTGCCAGTGGTAGAGGTGTAAGCGGCCCTAAGGTGGGAATAGTTTTCTCCTCTTCCTCATATAACAATAGTAGTGCTATTAGGTAAAGGGAAAGGGACCCCTGACCATTAGGTCCAGTCGTGACCGACTCTGGGGTTGCAGCGCTCATCTCGTGTTATTGGCCGAGGGAGCCGGCATACATCTTCCAGGTCATGTGGCCAGCATGACAAAGCCACTTCTGGCGAACCAGAGCAGCACACAGAAACAGCGTTTACCTTCCCGCTGTAGCGGTACTGTACCTATTTATCTACTTGCACTTTGATGTTCTTTCGAACTGCTAGGTTGGCAGGAGCTGGGACCGAGCAATGGGAGCTCACCCCGTCGCGGGGATTTGAACCACCGACCTTCTGATCGGCAAGCCCTAGGCTCTGTGGTTTAACCCACAGCGCTACCCGTGTCCCATTAGTAGTAGTGCTAATAGTAGTGCTATTACTGGTGAATTAGAAGAAGAAAGTATAACTGACCATGGTCGTGCAGAATGAACTTTTTTGATAGGGTGATAGCATGTAATATCAGAACATAAACGATGGGATATCTGTGATTGGTGATGGTGGTCATCATGGTAACCACAGTGGCAGATCCTTTTGATAACGGTCAGGATGGTGTGTCTGCATATGTAACCTGTCCATTAATTTGGACTAATACTATTAGAATGACTTAGCTGGATACCATATCTGTCTGTGTATGTTATGTACACACACACACACACACACACCCCACACCCCTCCATCTTGAATTATAGAAATAATACTAGACGTCTTTTTAGATTTCCTTTAAAAGTGTTTACACACAGCAATCTCGGGATTTTCTACCATGCCAAACATCTGCTAGGAAATCTTTGAAGAGAGAGACAGATAAACATAGTACATTTGATGCCTTGTCAAGAAGCATTTCCAAAAACATTTGGGCTTCCAAGCTGTAAACAGCACAGGTGAGGTGAGCGGAGAGACGGGAGAGTAATGACAGGCTTCCTTCCAGCCTAGCAGAGGTTTTATGAATCATCCAATCAATCACCATAAACCCAGACAATAGTACAATAAAGCTGTTCCGAGCAGCATCAGCCAGCATCCACACAATGGCAGCCGAGGAACACAAATCCAAAATCAGCACAGATGTAGATTAAGGAATAAAAGACACGGCGGGGTGATGATGTATGCCCCAGAGAAATCACACGGAAAGAATGTCATGTCTTACTCCAATATGTCCTGCAGTTGGAAATGTGTTGAATGCTCTGCTCCACTGTGACTTCCTTTAAATGGCAAGCTTTAGATACAGGCTTGTGCATTCTTTGGCTTGTGGCTTGGATTTACAACAGGAAGCGAGGCAAGCTCAGAAAGTGGGCTTGGGGAGGGAATCACCTCTCTTTTATGAGGGGCTCATAGCCTGTGCTGCTTGTGCACAACTTCAGCCACCACCTGCAGTGTGAAACAGTGCAAGAAACATGGGTGGGAAGTTCTGAAGTTACAGCAGCACGTGTCCATGGGGAAATGGTCCGCCAGTTCAATTTCTCCATTGCAATTCTATTCCTTCAGTCTTGTGCTAAGTGCAAAATATTTCATTGCATAATCCAAATCAAGACCCTGCATGTTTTGTGCATGTTTATTCGTGTGTGCACGCACAATGCATCATAGATTTTTTGTGTGTTTTTGTGCCATGGGAGTTCCTTACCTGGGCTACCAGAGGTGGACTGGGAATTGTCCTGGTGGGTCCATCAGGCCCAGGCTCTAGCCCTCGGAACTCTCCCCAAGGCACACACATTTCCCCCTCAGTGCTTCACATGTCCAGGTGTTTCTACCTGGCTGAAATAGGTTCACAAAGTCTGACAATGTTTCTTGCTTGTGTGGATGGATGACCAAGAGGTGAGAGTGCATGTTGAACGTAGCCTACCTGTAGTGTACAGAGGTGAAATTTGCATCAGTCCAGTTTTCCCTGTCTCACTCACCACCAGCTTGTGTCTCTTAAAAAGTTGTCCAACTCTGCATCCATTCTGATACCTTGTACTCCACTGTTGCCATTTTATTGTTGCAGCGTGTGCATATCGTCAGGCTTGGTGGTGTTGCCTGGTTTTTGATTCTTGAAGTACAATTGTATTAACACAATGTTCTGTGTTTAATGGGCGTAAATATTTTTTTATTAGGTAATAAGACCAATAGAGTGTATTTTGCTGTCCAATCCTTCTCCTATCAGGACTGGAGGAGCTGACCTTTCGTTTGCTTGAAGACAAAGAAACAAGCAGACTCTCAGCTGCTTGGGAGGCTTTTGGCAGAGCTGCGCAAAGCCTTCCTTGCTACAAAAGCAGACTGTTTAAGTACAGACTGATGCTGAAGCCAGCCTTCCTTGCAGTAAGCATTGTTTAGAGATGAAAGGAGGCGTGTGGATGCGTTTGTTAATCTCAAGCAAAGTTTCCTGACCTGAACTTGCTTGGAAAAACTCAAAACTATAATATCCTAAACGGTATTAATTTCAATATGCCCAGTTCTGGATTTGGGAAATGTATGAAACGTATGGGGTCTAATATCGATATTTATTTAAGAGCATCAGGAGAGCCTGTTGGATCAGCTTCAACATCCTGTTCTCACTACCCACAAGCAGGAGCCAAGCACAAGAGCACCCTCACCCCTTGTGGTTTCCAGCAACTACTATCTAGAAGGATTACTGCTTCCAACTGTAGACACAGAGCATAGCCATCAAGGCCAGTAGGAATCAATAGAACCCTTCATGAGAACCTTTCTCTTCCATCCCCCCCCCCAGCTAAATGTGCACTAGCAATGTGCGCGCTGCTTGGAGGGAGTGCATTTGCAGCATCATATTTCCTTGGATATATCCCGAGAGCAGCTGGTGGTCCCTTGTCAAGCTCTAGGCTGGAGCCTACCAGGGTATACCAGCCAAGCATGGGAAGAATCTAGGAAGGGGCACAAGTGGTCAGGACCAAGGACAGCTCACATCCAGGTTAGAAATTCAGGTTACAAATTGAAGCAAGGAGAGCTGAGAGCTTGGAGCAGATGAGGGCAATGTGTGGCTCTCCAGATGTTGTTGGACTCCCAACTCCCATCATCTGCAGCAAGCATAGCTAATGGTCAGGAATGATGGGAGTTGAAGTCCAGCAACATATGAAGGCCCGTGGATTCCAGTGATAGCCTGACACTTGTGTGGTCTTGAACAGAAATAATATCTTAAGCTTCACCTTCCCCACCCCCCAAAAAACCCTGCTTGGACTTAAAGGGGCTGCTGTGTGTGTGTGTGTGTGTGTGTGTGTGTGATAGAATCGTAAAATTGTAGAGCTGTAAGTGACCTTAAGGATCACCAAGCCCAACCCGCTGCAATGCAGGAATACGCAACCGTCCCATGTGGCGATCGAACCTGCAACCTTGGTGTTATCATCGCCACACTCTAACCAACTGAGCTATCCAGGCTATATGATAATAAATAGATTTTAAAAAGCATACTTTTTAAAACAAGCGAAATGGTTTGGTTTTTTTTACTCATAATACCGTGTTTCCCCTTTTTTAAGACGTAGTCATTATATAAGCCATAGCAGGATTTCTAAGCAATTGCGCGATACAAGCCATACCCCGAAAATAAGACATACTGATAGACCCTTCACCCAGTAGCAATAACCCCCCTCCCGCCAGCCAACCCCCCCTTAAAAATATCTCCATTTTGCTGTCGCTCCACAGACACGTATTTCCTTTAAAAGCTTGTAAAAATGCACTGAAGAGCCGTAGCTGCTGGCTGCCGAAGCCTCGTGACCTCCGTGAGCGCGTCTGTCTCTCTCTCTCCCCCCGCCCCCTGCGTCTCTCTCTCTCTCTCTCTCTCTCACTCACACACACACACACACACACACACACAGAGAGAGAGAGAGAGAGCACCCACCTCTCGCTTCCCCCCACCTTTCCCTTCCATTCTATGCGCCCACCCCTGAGTTGCCTGTTGATTTCCTCTTGACGGGAGAGGGGCGATTGAATGCAAAGGCTGTTTTCCCTTTAAGGGAGAGATCTCCGTGTGCGCGTCTGTGTCCTCTGTCTCTCTATCTCTCTGTCTCTCTGTCTCTCTCTCTCTCTCACACACAGAACCCACCTCTCGCTTCCCTCCACCTTTCCCTTCCATTCTATGCGTCCACCCATGAGTTGCCTGTTGATTTCCTCTTGACGGGAGAGGAGCGATTGAATGCAAAGGCTGTTTTCCCTTTAAGGGAGAGATCTCCGTGTGCGCGTCTGTGTCTCTCTGTCTCTCTGTCTCTCTGTCTCTCTCTCTCACACACACACAGAACCCACCTCTCGCTTCCCTCCACCTTTCCCTTCCATTCTATGCGTCCACCCATGAGTTGCCTGTTGATTTCCTCTTGACGGCAGTCTCCTGTGTCTGATTGTTGTCTCCTTGCAGCCTTCCTTTCTACCTTATGCTTGCTTGTCTGTGGAGCTGCCCCTTTAAGGATTTGTAAGTAGTCTGGATCGCAGTCCTTGCCTTGGGGACTTTTTTAAAAAAATTAAGGACTTTTTCCTTCTTGCTGTTTGTGAGCACAAAAGTTAAACTGCCGGTCCTAGCTTCCTTTACCCACAAAATTTTACCTTGCTAGCTCAATTGCTTCTTAATTGCTACCATTTACCAAGTCAGCAATCTTAATTGCTGTTTAGCTGGCTTCTTTGTTCTCAGCAGGTAGCTTCTTTGCTATCAGTGATAGCACTACAAAGTTCTGGTTACAGGTAGGTAGCCGTGTTGGTCTGGGTCGAAGTAAAATAAAAAAATTCCTTCAGTAGCACCTTAAAGACTCATACCAAAATAAAACTTAGTTGGTCTTTAAGGTGCTACTGAAGGATTTTTTTTATTTTAGCACTACAAAGTGTTACATTGTTGGAACTTAAGTCTTGGGCAGCTGGCTAGTAGAGATCCTTATTTGCTTTACTATAGGCTACTGCTAGGACTGTATCACACAGATAGATTCCATTATACTGGTTTAGATTTAAGAAGCTCCAGTGTAGCAGATTGCTATTAAGTGAGTCCCCACCTTGGAAGAGAGAGAGAGCAGCCCTTCGTGAACATCCCAGGGCCGGGGAGAGAGGGCTGCGCCAGGGACGCACACACCTCCCTTCCCTCAGACTCATAATAAAAATACGAGTAAGACATCCCACCAAAAATAAGCCACCCTGTGGTTTTTTGAGAAAAAAAAGTAATAAGACGGTGTCTTAAAAAAGGGGAAACACGGTACTAGAATCTGTGGACATCCAATCAAGCTGAATATTGGAAGGTTCGGGACAGACAGAAGAAAGTGCTTCACAAAACATATAGATAAACTATGGAATTAATTCTCAGAAGAGGATGCGATGCTCACCAACCTGGATGGTTTTAAGAGAGGATTAGACAAATTCATGGAGGATAATGGCTACTAATCCTATGGACATGTTTTGCTTGCACGGTCGGAGGTGGTGAAGCTTCTGAATACCAGCTGCTGGTAGACGCTACCAGAGCGAAGAGCGCTTTTGGTTTTTTTGTTTTAATGCTGCTGTGGTTTTGGATGTTTTTTAATTGTTTTCTTTTTTATTTCTAGTTTTGTTTTGTATGGAGTCTTGTATGTTAAGCCACTTCAGAAAATCATGTGATGGAAATACAAAATATACTTTTCTCCCAGTTTTTGTGCTGAATTGCTTGGCTCTGCTTTTGGCTTTTAATGTGTGAAATAGTCTTTTAAGAACTTGAAATGTTTTTTTAAAAAAACATGAGTGGTTTCATTCTGTTTTATACATTTTATTCTTTTTATAAGCCACTTTGAGAGCTTATTTTTATACTTAAAAGGTGGGTGTTTTGTGTTTTTTAAAAAAGAAAATGTAAGTAACATCACTGACAAATATCAGAGTTGTCCCCCCCCCCAATGTTCCTTAGAGCAAAAATAAATGCCATGCCTGAATGCAACCTTGTGTGCACATGCTGAGGAAGTGGGCATGTGGCCCCCAGTGGTTTGACCACTGGTGAATGTTGTCCTCGGGGGGGGGGGGGGAAAGCACCATAGAGAAATGGAGTGATCCAAAACCATCAGCAACATGATGTAGCAGAAATGTGTTTCAGTTACCTGTTTTTGACAGTAAAGGTCACATCCATGTTATATAATCAAAGCACTATTATACCACTTTAACCATCATGGAGAATGCTGGAAACTGTAGTTTGCTAAGGGCCCTGATATTGCAGAGCTCCAATTCCCTTAATAAACTACATCCCCTAGGATTTTCCCTGTTAAAGTGGTATAACAGGACTTTAAATGTATGGTGTGGCTGTGACTAAAGACTCTGAAACAGCAACCTCTGATTGAAGAGCTTGCAAATACAGTCTGAGTCTGCATCTTTGAAAATATATACTTCTCCCTCTTATCATAAGTCCTTTATGTTCTTCTGATGCAAATTATATCAAAATCTAGCTGCTCTGCCAACTCCCCGATCCTTCTTTGGTGAGCTGTTATGTCTTAAACTGCCATTTACTCGTGCTTGTATTCCACACGGGTTCCTACACCAAACATTGACTTGTCTTTTTGGTCAGTAGATGAAACTCTCTTGTCTGGAGAGACATTTGGGAGCTGCAGTGATTGAGCTTGCGAACATCAAGTGAGATAGAGCACAATTCGATACGACCGTTCCCAAATCTGATTTCATAAAGATGAATTTGACAGCATCCTCCCATTAATTAAATTTAGAAAGGCATTCTTGAGGATTGAAATAAAGTGAGGGCAAGTGGAATATTCTCCTGTGGATTTGGGAGGGTAGTGGGGGGGGGAGAGATTCTAAAATGCTATTAAGTTTCCTCCTGAGAAGCAGTTCAGCAACACTAGTTCAGCCCACCTTCCAAACAATCTAAGTAAGACAACAATGACCCACTTTGCCTGCTGCTTGCTCTAAGACATTGATACTACGTAGGTAGCACCTTAAATAATGAGGTCACTTTTGAGAAGGAAGTAGGCAGCTGAACTAGTTGGAGGTATGTTCAGTCCCCCCCCCCAACTCTGCAGTTTCCGTAATTGCCAGAAATCCATTCCAGTTAAGACAGAAATGCAAAGAGCAACAATGAGGTTGAGTGAAGGAAAGAGGAGAAGGACCGCCACTAGGGAAAGAGAACTGTGCTTAATTTCATTTGAAACCAGAAATATGATGAACTGTGCGCTCAGTTTCATGCCAATCTTTTGGTAAATTCATCATCAACAGGGTCTGTAGTTTCTGTAAACCCTCTGTTTTATTAAGGTGAGGCTGCAGGGAAAAGATTAAGGAAATGACAAACAATGAATAGAAATAAATGGATTACAAGCGTGCCAACTGTTTTGTGCAACAAATTCTTCCAGATTGTAGATTCATAATCTGTGTTTTCAGTGGGACTTTAATTAGAGCTGCTTGCTGAAAGGGGGGGGGGGAAGAGGCATGATCTAAAGCTATTTTATGGAAATTCCTTGTTCGCTTGGCACTGATCCATCACTGGCTGAATGCAATATTGGGGGTGTGCATGAACAGAAGGCATCCATCAAGTTTGGCAGGGCTCAGATGAACCTTGGGGTGCAAATATACATCGTCTGTGCATGCAGCTCCCAATGGGGCTTCAAAAACCTCTCATACATGCATATCCATTGTTAGATTGCGGGAAATCTGAAACACATTTATTGTTTTTCAGTAGGATGGATTGGATCCATGCAAGGATAGGCGAATATATCAATTTTGGTTACTCTCTTTTTCTCCCCATCTTAAGTCCAGGCCCACACATTTCTGCAGTGTGTGTGTGTGTGTGTGTGTGTGTGTGTGTGTGTGTGTGTGTGTGTTGGCACCCCTGTGGCTTGCTGTGATGGAGCAGAATAATTTTGAGGAGGAGACACACCCATCAATCTCTTCTAGGGAGATGCAACCTATAAAGAACAGAGAGATTTATTCACCTCAAAGAAGAGGAGAGATGGCCTGAGGAGAGTCCTGGGGGCTAGATCAAGATGTCTGGAGGGCAGAAGATTCTGTGTTCCTGACTTAGGAATTCAAAGACAAGTAGCAGCATTTGAATTGGGCTTGAAAGTGACGAGGCAGCCATTGCAGTTTTTTAAAGCCTGGACCAATATGAACAAACCTGGCATGAATTAAAACTTCCAAGTCGTCTTCAACAGCAGCCCTGCGTACAACACCTTACAGTAATCCAGCTGGGACTCTACTGCAGCATTGATCACTGTGACCAGAACATAAGCTCCCCAAAATATGAGGGGCCTGTCTTACTGCTTCTTCTTTTTTAGATAAATAATACTATACTCTTTGATTCTCCTAGGACCATGATTAGTTACTGTTCTGTATCTGAAAGGGTTGGGGTTTTTGTTTTTTTGTTTTAATGCGGTACTCTGGTTGAGTGGATTATTACAAAGAAAGCCACGCAATCCAATTATTTGCTGAGCCTCGGGCAGAGTAGGAAACTGCTGATAAATATAGACAGCCCATATGGGCATAGGAAATGATCTGCTTTCAACAAGAGTGACCACATGTTCTCAGTCAGCACTGAGTCAGAAAAGTTAACCCCGGTGTACGGATTGCATTCTTTCGGGATATGTCACCCTGCCTGGAAAGTCTAATCAGGGAGAAAGGAGAAGCAGGAAACTCATTTCTTGATAGATTTAAATCAGAAGACAACCTCAGAGCAGAGAAATACGGAGGGGTGGGTGGGAACTAGACACTCTTCTCTCTTCCTTTGTTTTGACTCTTTTGCTATCTTAGATCAGTGCTGCCTATCCTGAGCTTTTGCACTTTCTAAATTTAAAATGGGATGTAACCTAATAGCAAGTTCTATGTTTTAGCAACATCCCTTGAGGGAAAGTGGGGGAGGGGAGGAATGTTTTATTATTTTGACTACCGCATTCTATTGTTCGGTAGAACATTAGCTTATAATGGTGCGTTTCGAAGAAACACTATTAAGTAATCGGATGTAAAATGTGAGTGCAATTATAAAATATTAAGCACTTGGCTAATGCAATTCTTTGACTACAATATGCTGGTATCATAAAACATTTCATAGTTGGGGAAGTAAAATACAAGCTATGGCTTCATTAACCTGTTTTCCCCATTTCTTCAAAAATGGTATAGACTATAGAGGAACAAAAGAGGACTGTAATACCTTTATTGGGACAAACAGCAAATCATGGAGCAGGGAGCTCAATTTTGAAATTCACAGAACTCTGTCTTTAAATAGGAACCGCTACAGCGGGAAGGTAAACGGTGTTTCCGTGTGCTGCTCTGGTTTGCCAGAAGCGGCTTTGTCATGCTGGCCACATGACCTGGAAGCTGTACGCCGGCTCCCTCAGCCAATAATGAGAGATGAGCGCGCAACCCCAGAGTCGGTCACGACTGGACCTAATGGTCAGGGGTCCCTTTACCTTTTTAATGGGGGTGGGGTTGGAGAGAGGAAAATATTTTGTTTCTGCAATAAGTTCTGCAGTGTGCTACTGTCTTAATACAGTGATTATTGCCTATAGGGCAATCATCAGGAAGTTTGTTTCTAGACTAACATCACAATCTTGTTCAGATGTTATGTCCTCTTAAATTCAATATGTCATCTTGTTAGTATTTCAGCACACAGTGAGACATCAAGAAAAGGCCATCTTAAGAGCAAGGACATGAATAAATTTCACAATATTTACCTTTGTGTCCATGCCACCGATGGCAAAACAAACAAACAAACAAACAGTTTTCCACTAATGAATTGCATTCATGCACTAAATAATCTCCTGTTCACACATACCACTTAACGTTACGTCATTTGATTCCTCGGCACACTGAGTCCATTGAAAAGTGTCGCGTTGGAGGTGAAGCAAGACTTCTCTCTGCGGGATTTGTCTGATTCACTCTGGCTCATTGACACATTCAACTTGTCACTACTTGATGCTACAACTATCAAGTGATGGCTGAACACACAGTAAGTGCAAAATGGAAGCTCCTGCTTTGTAGTGTGCCTAAGAAATGGCCCATCGAGAGCTTTCCGATATGATTTATAGATGCGGGAAATGCCAAAAATGATGTAAGCATAGATCTGTGGAAACATGGAGAAGATTCCACAAGAGAGCATCTGGCATCACTTATCAATGTTGCTCACGTGAGACAGAAAGTGAAAGAGTGCCAATTCATTGGTACCTTCTGATCAATATAGCTTTCAATGCGATTTACAGATACGGGACATCGGCAGAGACGTGTGAAAACATCCTTAAGTTGCATCCCTATATACACTTACATGAGAATAAGTTACACTGAGCTGAACAGAACTAAGGTCACACACCCCACCGTGCATTTAAATCACTTATACCACTTTAGCAGTCATAGCTTCCCCTAAAGGATCCTGGGATTTGTAGTTTGCTTAGGGTGCTGAGAGATGTTAGGAGACATGCCACAGTGCTATAGGTCCAAGCGCCCTTAACAAATGATAGCTCACAGGATTCTTCGAATGGGCAAACCGTGAATTTTAAAGTGACATAATGTGTACTGTGGCTGTGGCCTTACTTCTGAGTAGAAATGCCTAGGAGTGTTAAGGATGCTTGTGTAGCAACATGGGGGCGGGGCTATACCTCAGCTGTAAAGCACCTGCTTTGCATGCAGAAGGTCTCAGCTTCAATCCCTAGCATCTCCAGGTCGCGCTGAGAGAGACCCCAGCCTAAAACCCTAGAGAGCTCCCTGTAGGCAATAAAGAAGTAGATAGATCCATGGTCTGAGTCAGAAGGTGGCAGCTTCCTATGTTTCGAACCACACAGTACCCTGGCAGTGTCCAGACAGATTGTCAAACGGAAGCCCTTGCCACGAGAGCTTTGTCTGAGATGCTAGGAACTGGATCTGGGATGTTATAAATGCAAAGCATGCTCTCAGTCACTGAGCTACAACCCCTTCCTAGGCATCAGCCTGCATTACTGCAGAAATGGAGACGGGTTGCGCATGGAATGCATGCTGATTGCTCTCTGCATTGCACTGTGGTGCTGGCAGATAACTCATTGGCTAGGCTGGTGTTAGGAGCTAGTTGACCTGGAGCAGTTTCTCCTCTTTTGGTCTCTTCTTGCTTACTGTTGTGCAGACACAGTCAAAACAGTTCAAATGCCACAAAAGAATTAGTTTGGGGTTCCCGCCCCCAGCCACACACACACACACACGCCTGTGACTGAAAGGAATATCTTTTCCTATGGAATGCTTCGCTTGTCAATGTTGTTGATGGGAAGCAGAAAGCGAGAGAATGCCAATTTGGAATCAAAGCCACTTTCCAGTCAATGTAGCTTCCCAATGTGATTTATAGTTATGGGAAATATTTTTTAAAAAAATGACATAAGCACAGATATGTGGAAACAGGCTGCAACCCTATGCATACATACTCAGGAGCTTCGTTGATCTGAATTATGACTTGCCCCTGAGTAGGATCACACTTAGGAAGCCTGCACAGCAGCCTAATAGTAATATTAGCAAGATATGGAGAAAACCTTATAAATGGCACTTATACAGAAGAAAAAAGATGCATTGTAATGTCAATTTCAAAGTGAAGTTTTTATGGTATATTAATGCGATGTAACCCTCCCCCTTACTTTGGTTACATTTAATTTAAAATTAGTCATGTGGATGACACCCTATTATAAGTAACAGCATTAACAGCATATGGGGTTGAGAACAATTCTTTAAAAATTAGGTTATAAACCTGCCAAATAAATAATTACAAAGCTGTCTTATGCTCACCAGCCTTCTCCCACCTGGTACCTTCCAAATGCTACACAGATTGATTATTATGGGCTTGTGGTAACATGGAGGTGGGTTTTTTTCCACAGTTGGCACTAATGTTGTGGAATGCTCTCCCTGCTAAATATGAGAGGCCCCCATCAGTATTGGCATTCCATGGGCTCCTGAAGACACACCTGTTTAGGCAAGCATTCTCCTGAATTAATTGTCTTAACTGTTTGTTTAAAATGTTCATTGTGATGCTTTTTGATTGTTTGCTTCATTTTTAAGGACTTTGCAACACATCAATTGATGCACTACTGTGTATTTCAATTATGTATGCATTTTTATAGTTATAAACGACTTAGAAGCCATTTCGGCATGTAAGTAGTGTATAAATTTATTGTTAATAGTAATAATCATTTCACTAGAAAGAAAGAAGACTAGTCATGTAAGCACTAAGGGGGGAGAATGAGATCAGGGTTTCTGCAGGGGCAAGGTATCCAAAAGCCTTCTTGAGCTACAGCAAGCATCTCCAATGGTCAAGAAGGCAAAAGACATATAATTAAATACAAGGTTGTCCTGAGGACAATTGGGTGTTCTTCAGATGAACTGCTTACATTCCTCACATTCAACCTGAATATTCAGTATTCAATGGTTACTTGAAGGTTTGACTGTGTCTTGCCTTTATTGATCATCCAGATTGAGAAGTGTTTATACATCTTCCTGTTAATAATTCATCTATCCTACACTTTCACAGCGCATTTCCCTATCACTTTCCTAACTGCAAACAGTCCATTTCCTTTAGAAGCGGATTTGTTGCTCCAGGGCAACGGAGTGCTTTAATCCACTTTAATTGTTCAAATTTCCAGTAGCTGTTTGAATTCCTCCCCCAGAATACTGATATTCTGGAGTCACCCTTTCTTGCCGGTAAATGAAGAGTAAAAGGAGAATCTGTTGATAAGTGTGTGTCATAAATATTGCTTCAGGTGTGTGCTGGGTTCCCCCACAGCATGTTTCTCAGACAACTCATTCTCACAGCCCAAGCTGAATCATTTCTCTTGTTGAAGTGAGTCTGCTCTCAGGTACACAAAACCTAATCCTCGCACAATCAGACAGGAATGAAGCACTGTGAGTCACCAAACCCACTAATCAGACCTTGTCTATAGTCTAGCCGATAATCAACAACACCCATGCAGGCAACAAAAGACCCTGTGATGAACTAAGACACCTGGCCTTTCCTCTCAGTCCCACTTGGCGCTCTGCACTTTTCTTCAAGCTCTTCTGTGATTTCACAGCTGGGAGCCAGAGCAGTTCCTCCGCAACAATGAGATGATGGTAAACGGATACAGTCTGCGGTTTTCAAATGGTCAGGCCGATCCAGCATAAGGCATTTAGGACAATGACCATTGGCTATCAGCAGAAATTGGACAGCCAAGCACCTTATCTTACTTCTAAAATGGCAGGCAGAGTTCCAGACCCATTCACTGAAATAAGGCACACTTATTTCAGAAAGAGAAAGCCAAAGAAAAACAAACAACAGGGCCTTGTCCAGGTGAGTGCCTGTTGGTAGCTTAGAGGTGAAGACAATGGAGATTCTTTACCCGCAGTGTGTGATCCCATTTTTGCTATTTGTCTTAGCCATAAATGTACTAGCAAATCCAATGCTGGTTCTCCCATCAGTCTTAATCCTCTGCTCATACTTCAGTAGGTTGTGTATTGGTAGTAGTAGTAGTAGTAGTAGTAGTAGTAAACATTTTCAATGAGCACATCCATATTGACACTGCTTCCAATTGGACCACTTTATACTGTACAATTCCTTTCTACCCAGTTTAACAAACCCTTGCTGAAAATCTCCATTCCTTGCAGGAGTTAGTTTCACAAAATCTATATACCCCGGTCATGTCTCTAACTCAATAATTCCACCACAGCCACAAATTTTGGAGTCATCATTAACTTTTTGTGGAATATGTATTTTTTAATATCACTCGGGAAGAAACAATGCTTGAGGTGTATTTACTAACTTGAGAATTTAACATGTTGACGAAAAGAAATTGTGACAGGATGAACTTTGAAAGCTGGCTGTTCCTGCTGTTAAGCCCTGATAATTCGCCATCTTGCAAGTGCTGAGCCAGCACTATTAAGAGGAACTCCTCAGATGCAGAACAGTCGGATCCACAGGCAGGCTGCCTCCGTATTTCCTTCACAGGTTTGACTGCGTTCAGCACCTTGGGCTTGGAAGCCTTTGAAGGCCAAAGATGCATATTTATGAAGTGACAGATTCAAAAGAAATAGCCTGTCCTTGGGAATTGCTTTGATGGCCGGCTAATAGCAAGGTCTGTTGCAATGCTGAGGAGTCTGCAGTGCCTGCCCCCCCCCCCCGGCCCCCATGAATTTCAAGGAGATGTAACGTTCTTATGCTGGAAAAAGGGTATGACCTGATTGAACCATCAAGTGTCTCTCCTTCAAAACAAATACCTACAACAATAAATGGAACCTGCAGCTCTGCAGACATATGCTTGGTCTCTAGAACATTTCTCTGACCCCCTGCTTCTGTAGTGTGTGGGGCAGAAGGAGGCCACTTCCACACCATACATTTAAAGTACCATGACATCACTTTAAACAATCATGTTGTTGTTGTTTAGTCGTCTTAGTCGTGTTCGACTCTGTGACCCCACGAACCAGAGCATGCCTTGGAAACTCTTACTTTCTTCTCAAGGATTCTCTTTTTTTATGTCCATGGAGTTGTCTTGACAAAATACTGGAGTGGTTGGCCAGTTCCTTCTCCAGGTGGATCACATTTAGTCTAAACTCTCGGCTATGACCTGTCCATCTTAGAACAAATTTACACCACCAGGTGCCATAGAAAAGCACTAGATATATCAAGAGATCCAACGCACCCTGGTCACCATTTCTTTCAGCTCCTGCCATCGGGACGGAGATATAGAACAATGCAGGCAAGAACGAGCCGTCTCAGGAACAGTTTCTTCTCTAGAGCAATTTTGGCCTTAAATGGAAAGCCCGGACTTTGAAGTCATCTTATTTTACTTGTTATTTTGTAGTATATTTACTGTTTTTAATTAGCTTTTTGTAATTTTGGATTATGTGGAATGCTTTATCTGAGTGGATGTAGCAACCGAGTAATTTCGTTGTTCCCGCAAGGGGACAATGACAATAAAGATATCTTATCTTATCTTATCTTATCTTGGGTGGCCCTGCACGGCATAGCTCTTAGCTTCTTGGGGTTATTCAAGCCCCTTCGCCATGACAAAGCAGTGATCCTTGAAGGGGTTAAACAATCATAGCTTCTCCCAAAGAATTCTAGGAGCCCTAGCTTGTTAACAGTTGTTAGAAGACTCCTATTTGCCCTACAGAGCTACAATTTCCAGAGACGTTGAACAATCAAGCTCTCTGTGAGGGGAACAGGGGCCTTCTGACAAGTCGCAGCACCCTTACAAAGTACAGCTCCCAGAATTCTTTGAGGGAAGCCATGGCTGTTTAAAATGGCATCATAGTGCTTTAAATATGTGGTGTGACTGTGACCCCGTCTTTGGAAGCTCAGAAGGAGAGCCTTGTAGTGATAGCAGCACTCTCTTATTCCACAGTCACCACCCTCAACACGAGGCATATTGTCTCTGACTAGGGATCGTTCATTTTGGGGTTTCAGTAACAAGTCTCTTAGCCCCATTAATCTCCCTAATCCTGTTACAAAAACCCTGTATGCCTGTGCCTGCCATCCTCACATCTTGTGGGCAGGAATCTCATGAGCTGATTAGTCCATTGCATGCGTCATCTGTGCTCTGTCAATCAG